>NW_022196900.1:71745915-71779609 GCF_008632895.1 Mastomys coucha | reverse complement strand
TCCTTGTGGAATGTGGGTTGTTCTTCCTGTATTCCAGACTTCTGCACTAATAACCATTTATCAAAGAGAACTCGAAAAAAATTTTGTGAAGCTCATATTACCTTTATACCCAAACCAGACAAATGTTCAACTAAAAAGGAAGAATCTTAGGCCAAATTCCCTCCTGAATGCAGATGAAAATTCTAAAAAATATATTTTTAATTTGAGTTGAAGAACATATAAAAGTGTAATATACCATGAACAGGTCTCTTTTATTTTGTGGATCATGGGAAGTTTCAATGTGCAAATTAACCAATGTAACCCAATACGTAAACAGACTAAATCAATAGAAACCAAATAATCTTTCTATTAGATGCAGGAAAGGATTGAAAAAAATAAAACATCACATCATGATAAAACTCCTGGAAAACCTAGGAATACAACAGCATTATTTCAACATGAGAAAGGCAAGATAAAATAAGCCCACAGCACATTTAAATAGAGAAAATTGTGAAAATGGTACACATTCCACTCAAATCAGTAATATGACAAGGATGTCCACTCTCATAATTCCTGTTCCACATAGTACCTGAAGTGTTAACTACATCAACAAGATAATAAATGACTCAAAGGGATAATAATTTTGAAAAAGATGTCAAAGATTACTTAATTCTATCCATAATAGACACTAATAATACCATTAGAAATGTCCAAGAGCTGATAAAAAACACCATCAAATCTGACACAAAATTAGCAGCAAAAAGTTTCATTATATTTTTAACATAGAAATCAGGAAAATAATGGTTACAAAAGATGTCATAGAATGGATTTAACCAAAGCAAGTGGAATAGTTGTCCAATTAAAAATTGAAAACACTGAAGAGAATACATTAAAAATGATTTTAAAAACTCTCAGTTTTATATATTGGTTGGATCGATGCTGTAAAAATTGCCAACTTTTGAAAAGCAATGTACTGATTCAGTGCAATCCTTTTCAAAATCACAATGCAATTCTTCACAGAAATTAGCACTAAAATACCAGTGGAAACATAAAAGACCAAGGATAGCAACAAGAACAACAACTTGAAGAACAAAAACATTGTTAGAGGTATTACCACTTTGTTGTCAAGTTATGTGCTAAGGAGACACATAATAAGAGCATGATACAGGAAAACAGACATATCCATAACTACATAGAATTGAGGGTTCAGACAGAAGGCTCCTGCTACAACCATGTGATTTTTAACAAAAGTCAGAAGGGACATTGGAGAAAAGATAGAATCTTTTAAAAATTGTTCTGGTCAAATTGGACAGATACATGTAGATTAATAAAACTAGATGCTGATCTATACAAAACTCAACTTCGAAATGATCAAGGACTTCAATTTTATGACCTGATAGCCTTTATTTTGTAGTGAACAAGTTAGGGAGTATGCATTAATTTGTAAGCAGATGGAAGGACTTTTTGAACAGGACCCCAGTAAGTTGGACATTAAGATCAATGACAACTGATGAATGGGGTCTTACAAAAGTAAACAAAATTTCTATACATCAAAGAACACTATCATTCTAAGGTAATATTGCCTACAGATCGGGGAAATCTTTACTATTTATGCTTTATCCATGATATCAAGGAAACAAATATAAGAGGAAGATCTATCTGCTGACAGATAATAAAAATTTGGAAGATTTATACAATGAAATCCAGCTATTATAAAATGTATTTAATGAAAGTTATTTTTCCTAATATTCCATTCTTCATCCTGATCCTACTTCCCTACCCTACTTGTGAACTCTATGGGTCACAATAAGAATAAAACTCATATACTATGTGTATCTTTTAAAATGCATAGTCTAGCACCGTGCAATTAAGAAATTGTTACATACAACATATGGTAAGTTGTCTCTGGATACTCAAGTAAGGGTCCTGTGACCTCCCTCATGCCTCTATAAGAAGGCATAAGCAGTAACCATTCTTGACTAGGAAAAATCTTTTGCAAGGGGACATAGCAAAACTCCTGAAGATGGCCATCCTTGGCTTATAAATTAGCCCATTCACCCTAGCATCAATAGATAGAGAAACCCCTGATCAATGTCAAGTACTTTACATAAAATAGCATAAAATTTGCTTATATTAAGTATCCTTCTCCTATATACTTTATAATTTAAATCATCTCTAGTTTCTTATAATACTTGATATAATGGAAATGATAAATTGGTGTTCTATTGCCGGGTGCTGCCACTAGGCAGTTGGGGAATAAAGGGATGAGAAAGGGAGACCTGAATCCTGCCAGAGCTCTGGAGACTGGCATGGGACCCTATTGCAGTTACCCCAGGAGAGCTGGTCTTGGGAGACACTGGCTGGGAAGATGCAGGAGACTGCCTGCTTTCTCCAAACTGCCCCTTAGGCATCTGTCTGTGGGAAGCCACTATCCTAGCCTGTAGGGGTGGAAAAAGAACAGTCTTGTGGGCTCTCATTCTCAGACAACCCAGATGCCACTGGATACTGCAGAAGAGTTGAGAATTAGGTAAGGGTAGGGGGGACAGCTCATTCAGTGCCAGGGCTGAAGGGAGAAATGGAAAGGGAGGAAAGGGGGCTTCCAGTAGTTCCCAGGAAGGCGTCCTTGGTCTGGTCTCGAAGCTGGAAATGCTGGGAGACTTTGCTAGAGGATATTAGACAGGGCTCTTTTTTTTTAATTAGATATTTTCTTTATTTACGTGTCATGCGACATCTCCTTTCTCAGTTTTCCTTCCAAAAAATCCAAAACCAAACAAAACAAAAGCAACAATAAGAACAAGAACAAGAACAAACCCCTATTCCCTCCCCCCTCTCCTCTTTCCATAACTTCCACCCCACACTCTTCTGCTTACTGGCCCTGGCATTCCCCTACACTGGGGCATAGAACCTTCACAGGGCCAAGGACCTCTCCTCCAATTGATGACAGACTGGGCCATCCTCTACTATACATATGCTGCTGGAGCCATTAGTCCCACCATGTGTACTCTTTGGTTGGTGGTTGAGTCCCTGGGAGCTCAGAGGGTACTAGTTAGTTCATATTGTTGTTTGTCCTAAGGGACTACAAACATCTGCAGTTCCTTGGGTCCTTTCTCTCGCTCCTTCATTGGGGACCCTGTACTCAGTTCAACGGATGGCTGTGAGCCTCTACTTCTCTATTAGTCGGGTACTGTCAGAGCCTCTCAGGAGACAGCTATATCAGGCTGGATGGTCCTTCCTTCACTCTCTGCTCCATAGTTAGTCTCTGCAAATCCTTCCATGGGTATTTTGTTTCCCCTTTTAAGAAGGAATGAAGTATCCATATTTTGGTCTTCCTTCTTCTGGAGTTTCTTGTGGATTGTGGATTGTACTTTGTGTATTCCGATCTTCTTGGCTAATATCCACTTATCAGAGAGTGCATACCATGTGTGTTCTTTTGTGATTGGGTTACTTCACTTAGGATGATATTTTCTAGATCCATCCATTTCTCTAGAATTTCATAAATTCAGTGTTTTTAATAGTCAAGTAGTACTCCATTGTGTAGATGTACCACATTTTCTGTATCCATTCCTCTGTTGAGGGACATCTGGGTTGTTTCCAGTTTCTAGATATTATAAATAAGACTGCTATGAACATGGTGGAGCATGTGTCCTTATTATATGTTGGAGTATCTTCTGGGTACATGCCCAGGAGTGGTATATCTGGGTCTTCTGGTAGTACTATGTCAAGTATTTGGAGGAACTGCAAAATTGTTTTCCAGATTGATTGTACCAGCTTGCAATCCCACCAGCAATGAAGGAGTGTTCCTCTTTCTCCACAACCTCACCAATAAATGATGTCACCTGAGATTTTTATCCTAGCCATTCTGACTGGTGTGAGGTAGAATCTCAGGGTTGTTTTGTTTTGTATTTCCCTGATGACTAAGGAAGCTGAACATTTCTTTAGATGCTTCTCAGCCATTTGGTATTCATCAGATGAAAATTCTTTGTTTAGCTCTGTACCCCATTTTTAATAGGGTTATTTGGTTCTCTGGAGTTTAACTTCTTAAGTTCATTTTATATATTGGATATTAGCCATCTATCAGATATAGGATTGGTAAAGAACTTTTCCCAATTTGTTGGTTGCTATTTTGTTCTATTGAGAGTGTCTTTTGCCTTACAGAAGCTTTGCAACTTTATGGGGTCCCATTTGTCAATTCTTGATCTTAGAGCATAAGCTATTGGTGTTCTGTTCAGGAAATTTTCCCCTGTGCCTATGTGCTCGAGGCTCTTCCCCACTTACTTTTCTATTAGTTTCAGTATATCTGGTTTTATGTGGAGGCCCTTGATCCACTTTGACTTGAGCTTTGTACAAGAAGATAGGAATGAATTGATTTGCATTCTTCTACATGCTAACCACCAGTTGTACCAGGAACATTTGTTGAAAATGCTGTCTTTTTTCTATTGGATGCTTTTAGCTCCTTTGTCAAAGATTAAGTGACCATAGGTGTATGGGTTCATTTCTGGGTCTTCAATTCTATTCCATTCTACCTGCCTGTCACTGTACCAATACCACACAGTTTTTATCACAATTGTTCTGTAGTACAGCTTAAGTGCTAAGCTGTACTGGTATTTCCTCAAGAGGTTCCTTTATTGTTGAGAATAGTTTTGGCTATCCTGGGTTTTTTGTTATTCCAGATGAATTTGCAAATTACTCTTTCTATGTCGGTGAAGAATTGAGTTGGAATTTTGATGAGGATTGCATTGAATCTGTAGATTGCCTTTGGCAAGATGGCCATTTTTACTATATTAATCCTGCCAATCCACAAGCATGGGAGATATTTCCATCTTCTCAGATCTTCTTCAATTGCCTTCTTCAGAGACTTGAAGTTTTTAATCAAACAGATCTTTTACTTGCTTAGTTAGAGTCACACCAAGGTATTTTGTTTTATTTGTGACTAATCTGAAGGGTGCTATTTCCCTAATTTCTTTCTCAGCATGTTTATCCTTTGTGTAGAGAAAAGCCACTGATTTGCTTGAGTAAATTTTATATCCAGCTACTTTGCTGAAGTTGTTTATCAGGTTTAGGAGCTCTCTGGTGGAATTTTTGGGGTCACTTAAGTGTACTATCATATCATCAGCAAATAGTGATAATTTGACTTCTTCCTTTCCAATTTGTACCCCTTTGATCTCCTTTTGTTCTCTAATTGCTCTGGCTAGGACTTCAAGTACAATACTGAATAAGTAGGGAGAGAGTGGGCAGCCTTGTCTAGTCCCTGATTTTGGTGGGATTGCTTCAAGTTTCTCTCCATTTAGTTTGATGTTGGCTACTGATTTGCTGTATATTGTTTTTACTATGTTAAGTATGGGCCTTGAATTCCTGATCTTTGCTTTCTCAGTATCTAATGAGATGATTATATGGTTTTTCTTTGAGTTTGTTTATATAGTGAATTATGTTGATGGATTTCTGAATATTGAACCATTTCTGTATCTCTGGATGAAGCCTACTTAATCATGGTGGATTATCATTTTGATGTGTTCTTGGATTCAGTTTGCAAGAATTTTATTGATTATCAATGTGTTGACATTCATAAGGGAAATTGGTCTGAAGTTTTCTTTCTTTGTTAGGTCTCTGTGTGGTTTAGGTATAAGAGTAATTGTGGCTTCATAGAATGATTTGGGTAGAGTACCTTCTGTTTCTATTTTGTGTAATAGTTTGAGGAGTATTGATATTAGGTCTTCTTTGAAGGTCTGACAAAACTCTGCACTAAACCCATCTGGTCCTGGGCTTTTTTGGTTGGGAGACTATTAATGACTCTTTCTATTTCATTAGCAGATATGGGACTGTTTAGATCATTGATCTGATCTTGATTTAACTTTGGTACTGGGTGTCTGTCTAGAAAGTTGTTCACTTCATCTAGATTTTCCAGTTTTGATGACTATAGGCTTTTGTAGTAGAATCTCATGTTTTTTTGGATTTGCTCAGTGTCGGTTGTTATGTCACCCTTTTCATTTCTGATCTTGGTAATTAGGATACTGTCTCTATGCCCTCTAGTTAGATTGGCTAAGGGTTTGTCTATTTTGTTGATTTTCACAAAGTACCAGCTCCTGGTTTGGTTGATTCTTTGTATAGTTCTTTCTGTTGATTTTTGTTGATTTGTATAGTTCTTTTGGTTGATTTCATCCCTGAGTGTGGGGAGCCGCAGCTGCCACCATATATATATATATATATATATATACATATATATATATATATATACACATATATACATATATACATATATATATACACATATATACATATATACATATATATTGAACACCTGGTCTCCGGCCAGAGCAGAGAGCATTGAGATAAACAAGCCTTAGTTGGAAAAGCTGTGTGCCTCTAGTTTATGATGCAAGCTGGCATGATTTCTCATAGCCTATTATGCTTTGCCACGTAGCTGATGCTGATTGGGACCAGGGAAAGTATTTAACCCACAAGGGCTGGGGGCTGGAGAGATAGTAAGAATGTAGAGAATAAGGAGTAGAATAGTAAGTATGTAGTATAGTAAGTAAGATAGAAATAATTAGGAGTAAGTATGTATAGATAGGAGTAAGTATGTATGGGGATAGTAAGTATGAAAAGAGAAGGAGAATTAGGAGTAAGTATGTAGAAATAGGGCTGGTGATGGGTTAGGGGAAATTTAGGAGTAAGTATGTAGAATTAGGACTGGTGATTGGGTTAGGAGAGATTTAGGAGTAAGTATGTAGAATTGGGGCTGGTAATGGGATAGGAGAGAAGATGTAGATATAGAAGTAAGATGTAAGGATAGATGTAAGATATAGAATTAGGAATAAGTATGTTACTAATAAGATGTAACTAATAAGATGTAATAGATAGGAGTAAGTATGTAAGAATAAGTATAGAAGTAAGATGTATGTAAGAATAGGAGTAAGTAAGATGTAAGAAGAAGATATAGAAGAATATAAAAGAAGCTAGCTAGTAAGAAGAAGTAAATATGAAGGTTCCTGATTAAACTGCATGGAGAAGGGCTTGTTGTTTGTCTCCTTACTTTTAACTGGACAAGAAAGGCGGCCGACACCTGAGTTTGATTATTTCCTGCCTTCAGCTCCTCTTGGGTGGATTTGCTTCTTTTTGTTCTAGAGTTTTCAGATGTGCTGTCAAATTGCTGGTGTATGCTCTCTCCAGTTTCTTTATGGAGGCACTTAAAGCTATTAGTTTTCCTCTGAGGACTGCTTTCATTGTGACCCATAAGTTTGGGTATGTTGTGGCTTCATTTTCATTAAACTATAGAAAGTCTTCAGTTTCTTCCTTATTTCTTCCTTGACAAAGTTATCATAGAATAGAGTGTTGTTAAGTTTCTATGTGTATGTGGGCTTTCTATTGTTTATGTTGTTAGTGAGGAGCAGCTTAGTCCAAGGTGATCTGATAGGATGCAAGGAATTGTTTCAGTCTTCTTGCATCCATTGAGGCCTGATCTGTGACCAATTATATGGTCAGTTTTGGAGAACGTACCATGAGGTGCTGAGAAGAAGGTATATCCTTTTGTTTTAGGATAAAATGTTCTATAGATATCTGTTAAATCCATCTGTTTCTTAACTTCTGCTAGTCTCACTGTTTCTTTGTTTAGTTTCTGTTTCTATGATCTATTCATTGCAGAGAGTGGGGTGCTGAAATCTCCCACTATTATTGTGTGCATTGCAATGTGTGCTTTGAGCATTAGTAAAGTTTCTTTTATGAATGTAGAAGCCCTTCCATTTGGAGCATAAAGGATCAGAATTGAGATGCGTATGAAGCATCCCTCCTTAACTTTTTTGATCTGTTTAGGGTAAAATTCAATTTTATTTGATATTAGAATGGCTACTCCAGTTTTTTCTTGAGACCATTGGCTTAAAAATTTGGTTTCCAGCCTTTTGTTCTGAGGTAATGTCTGGCTTTGTCACTGAGGTGGGTTTCCTCTATGCAACAAAATGTTGGGTCCTGTTTACTTACCAATCTTATAGTCTACGTCTTTTTATTAGGGAATTAAGTCTATTGATATTAATAGATATTAAGGAAAGGTAAGTGTTGCTTCCTTTTATTTTTGTTGTTAGAGTTGGAATTCTGTTCATGTAGCTATCTTCTTTTAGTTTTGCTAGAAAATTACTTTTTTGCTTTTTCTATGATGTAGTTTTCCTCCTGTGTTGAAGTTTTCCATTTATTACCCTTTGAAGGGCCGGATTTTTGGAAATATATTTTGTAAATTTGGTTTTGTCATGGAATACTTTAGTTTCTCCATCTATGGTAATTGAGAGTTTTGCTGGGTATAGTAGCCTGGGCTGGCATTTGTGTTCTCTTAGGGTCTGTATGACATCAACCCATGATCTTCTAGCTTTCATAGTCTCTGGCGAGAAGCCTGGTGTAATTCTGATAGGCCTTCCTTTATATGTTACTTGACCTTTTTCCCTCACTGCTTTTAATATTCTTTCTTTGTTTTGTGCATTTGGTGTTTTGACTATTATGTAGTGGGAGGAATTTCTTTTCTGGTCCAGTCTATTTGGAATTCTATAGGCTTCTTGTATGTTCATGGGCATCTCTTTCTTTAGGTTAGGGAAGTTTTCTTCAATAATTTTGTTGAAGATATTTACTGGCCCTTTAAGTTGGAGGTCTTCACTCTCTTCTATACCTATTTTCCTTAGGTTTGGTCTTCTCATTGTGTGCTGGATTTCATGGGTGTTTTGGGTTAGGACCTTTTTGCATTTTGTGTTTTCTTTAACTGTTGTGTCAATGTCTTGTATGGTATCTTCTGCCCCTGAGATTCTCTCTTCTATCTCTTGTATTCTGTTGGTGATGCTTGTATCTCTCCTGACTTCTTTCCTATGATTTCTATCACCAGAGTTGTCTCTCTTTGTGACTTAACTGTTTCTACTTCCATTTTTAAGTCCTGGATGGTTTTGTTCAATTCCTTCACCTGTTTGTGCTTTCTTGTAATTCTTTAAGGGATTTTTGTGTTTCCTCTTTAAGTGGTTGTATCTCTTTACCTGTGTTCTCCTGTATTTCTTTAAGGGAGTTATTCATGTCCTTCTTAAATTCCTCTATTACCATCATGAGATATGATTTTAGATCCAAATCTTGCCTTTCTGGTGTTTTTAGCTATCCAGGACTTGCTGTGGTGGTAGTACTAGATTCTGATGAAGTCAAGTAATCTTGGTTTCTATTGGTAAGATTCTTGCATTTGCCTTTCTCCATCTGTTGATCTCTGGTCTTATCTGTTCTTGCTGTCTCTGGCTGAAGCTTATTCCTCCTGTGGGTCTGTAAGCCTATGTCAACACTTTCAGGAGATCAGCTCTCCTCTGGTAAAATCCGGGCATAGATGGCTGTGGATCAGTCATCCATCCTGAGTCCTGGGGTCAGAGTACACCCTGGAGACAGGCTCTTCAGTTGTGGGAAAGGTGCAAAGAGGGCTGTGGATCTGTTGTCCCTCTTAGTTGTGGTCTTAAGTAGAAAGGATCCTTTCCTGGCCTCCCAGCTGTTCCCACCTTAGAAAGTCACCAGAGAGAAAATAGTGGATCTCACCCTAGTACCTGGGTTAGAGCACTCCCTGGAGGCAAGCTCTCCGCTTACAGGGAAGGGGCAGAGAGGGCTGTGGATCTGCCACTGTCACTCCTAGGTATAGACCTAGATGGGGCTCTTTAGGGGAAGCCTTAAGGTTTAATCCACTACTCCAGCACAGCAAGTCTACATGAAGAGAGTCAATCCATAGTTTTTAGTCTTTATTATAGAAGAGAGAGAGAGAGAGAGAGAGAGAGAGAGAGAGAGAGAGAGAGAGAGAGAGGAGAAAAAATAGAAAATTAAAGCCAGCCATGGCCACATGGAAAGAGGAGAAATTAAAAGGGGGGAAAGAGGGCTAGAGGAGAGAGTAAGAGCAAGAAGTTAAGAGTAGTAGCTTGAGAGAGTTGGGGTCAAGCAGCTTTTTTAATAGTGAGTTGGACTACATTTCTGTTCCCAGGTAACTGTGGGGTGGGCGTACCTGGCTGTGGCCAGATGACTGTGGTTGGAGTCTAGTCAAAATACGGGGAGCTTGGGGCATTGTCTAGCTACAGGATAATGGAATTAGAGGGCTCATGATATCAGGTGTCTATGTCTAGTGGCATAGATTGACTGTTCCCTCCCTTGTAGAATTTTCTACTGGGTCTCTGAAATAAGTCTCGCTCAACCAAGAACACAGACTGTCTTTCACAGTCAAACATCCTATGGTTATTTTTTATTTCTTGAATTTACTCTTCTCTCATACAAAACATCTTTACCACATCCTTCTCTCCCTTGATGGTCTCTGATATTACTAATGCATTTTATCAGCTTTTAAAATATATTTTCTTAATTCTTTGAGAACTGCACACATATTTTATTATATTCATTCTCTTCCCACAGCTCTTCACAAATTTTATTTTATCTCCTTTATTGTCAGGAGCCATAAAGGAGAAGCTAGAAACTAGCAGGTTTAGAGGTGGTTCTGCCATGGACTATAAAATTTAATAATGGATTTGCTTCCTTAGGCAAGGCCAAGGAGATTTCATTTTTGGAAAGAATCCTGCTATTAATATTCTTTTCCTATTATTATTATTAAATATATATAACAATCACAAGTTATTAGCTTACCCTTTTGAGAGG
The DNA here is from genome assembly GCF_008632895.1 of Mastomys coucha. Classification (NCBI taxonomy): domain Eukaryota; kingdom Metazoa; phylum Chordata; class Mammalia; order Rodentia; family Muridae; genus Mastomys; species Mastomys coucha. The sequence goes on along the minus strand of NW_022196900.1, from coordinate 71,769,001 downwards.
ATCTCCACAGAACAACAAAGATGCCCTGCCTTATAGTAATATTATATAGACAAATAGATGATTTCTTAATTCCTAATGATCTTATAAGAAGGCCTAGAATTATGTTTGTAATTATTAAGCTCTTTTATAATAGGACTGCCATTAGGTTTTTTCTGGTGTCAAAACTGCAAGTCTTCAGTTATCATGAGTTAATTGCTCTGAAGTAGCAATCAGGCATCTACCTAAGTTGCACATTCCTAGAGGTTGTAAAACAGTTAACAAAAGGTCATAAAAAAATATTGACTGGGTTTTATCTATACAAAACTTCACTAATACCTTAGTCACAAAAATTAAGCTTTTAACTTTCAATGAACATATAGAGCTAGTGACAGATACTGAATATTTAGCCAGATAATTCTTAATGGATATGCATGTAAACTTTTTCTGTTGTAAACTTCTTATTTAATTTGTTGTTTGAATTAATATTTGAGCTTCTAATTAACTTTTGTTTTATTTTAAAAGAATTCTTGGAAAATCCTTGTAATCTTTTCTCCTGGAAAAGATCCAAAACACTAGAAAACATTACATTGATAGTCAGAACATTGGGAGTAAAGGCATTGGGAGCAAGGGCATTGCTACATCAGAGCAGGAGGAGAGAACAAGATTAGAAGGAGAATGCAGAGTGGATTAACTTAGAAATTTTAGTCTTACTAAAAAGAACAAAGCTTTCTTCTTGCAGACTTGTATTTAATTCATTTAGCAATAAAAGGGTAGAAGCTTTATATAATGAAGTTTCTCTATGTAATGAAGTTTGGAGCTCATTTTTCATCCAGAATGAGTGATTTCTTTCTACATTTGGTGCTTGGTCTTTGGCGCCATATACATATATAAGAGTGTGTGTGTGTGTGTGTGTGTGTGTGTGTGTGTGTGTGTGTGTGTGTGCGCATGTGTGTGTGTGTGTGTGTAATTATGTATGTTCTTTTGGGTCTGAGTTACCTCACTGAGGATGGTATTTTCTAGTTCAATCCATTTGCCTGCAAATTTTGTAATATCCTCATTTTTAGTAGCTGAATAGTGTTCCATTGTATAAATGCACCAAGTTTTCTGTAACCATTCTTTCTTTAGGAGACATCCAGGTTGTTTCCAGATTCTATATATTATAAGTAAGGCTGATATGAACATAGAGAAGCATGCGTCCTTGTTACATGTTGGAGAATCTTTTGGGTATGTGCCCAGGAATGGTATAGATGAATCTTCAGGTAGAACTACTTAAAATTTTATAAGGATCTGCCAGATTGATTACCAAAGAGGTTCTTCCAGATTATAATCCTGCAAGCAATTGAGGAGTGTTCCACTTTCTCCACATCGTTGCAAGAATCTGCTGTCACCTGAGGGTTCTTTTTGCTTTGTTTTGGTTTTTGAACTTTTATTTTTAAACTCTAGATTTTATTCACCTCTTAGTCCACTCTACAATTGTTCCACATCCCATACCTCCTCTCCACCTTGTCTCCATGAGGATGTCCCCACCTGGCACCCCCCTACCTCCTCTCTCTGTGAGGATGTCCTGACCCCTCACCCCCAAACCCCACTAAACTCCCTGGGGCCTCCAGTATCATGAGGGTTAGGTGCATCATCTGTGAATGAACACACACCTGGCAGTCCTCTGCTGTATATGTGTTTGGGGCCTAATATCAGCTGCTGTATGCTGCCAGGTTGGTGGTCTAGGGTCTGCGAGATCTCAGGGGTACAGGTTAATTGAGACTGCTGATCTTCCAACAGGGTTGTCTTCCTCCTCAGCTTCTTCCAGCTTTCCCTAATTCAACTACAGGGGTCAAAAGCTTCTGTTCATTGGTTGGATGAAAATATCTGCATTTGACTCTTCCAGCTGCTTTATGGGTCTATCAGGGGACAGTCATGATAGATCCCTTTTTGTGACTGTACCATAGTCTCAGTAATAATGTCAGGTCTTGGGGCGACCCCTTAAACTGGATCCCATTTTGAGCCTGTCACTGAGTCTTCTTTTCCTCAGGTTCCTCTCCATTTCTATCCCTGCAATTCTTTCAGACAGTAACAATTGTGGTCAGAGTTTTGACTGTGGGATGGCAACCCCATATGTCACTTGATGCACTTTCTATCTGCTGGAGGTAGGTTCTACAAGTTCCCTCTCCCCAAAGTAGGGCATTTCATCTAAAGACCCTCCATTTGAGTCCTGAGAGTCTCTTACCTCCCAGGTCTCTGGTACATTCTGAAGGTAACCACAGCCTTCTACATTCTGAGGTTTCTTGTTTTCATTCTATCTGCTGCCCCTCAGGGCTTCAGTCCTTTTCCACAACTCAACACCAGATCAAGTTCCCCATCCTTCCCATTCCCTTTCACTCCCAGGTCACTCTATCCCTCCCTCCCACCCCCCTGTGGTTGCTTTCTTCTCCCTCCCAAGTGGTACTGGGGCATCTTTACTTGGGCCTTTCTACTTGTTGACCTTTTTGAGTTTTGTGGTCTGTATCTTCGATTTTTTGTTGTTGTGGTTTTTGCTAATATCTACTTACTAGCGAGTACATACCATGCATGTCTTTTTGGGTCTGAGTTACCTCACTCAGGATGATGTTTTCTAGTTCCATCCATTTGCCTGCAAATTCAGGATGTTCTTGTTCTTAATAGCTGAGTAGTATTCCATTGTGTAAATGAACCATATTTTCTGTAACTCAGCATAAAACCAGATACACTGAATTTAATAGAAGAGAAAGTGGGAAAGAGCCTTGAATTCATTGGCACAGGGGGAAATTTTCTAAACAGAACTCCAACGGTGCACATTCTAAGATCAAGAATTGATAAATGTGACCTCATGAAACTGGAAAGCTTCTGTAATGCAAAGGACATGATCAATAAGACAAATCAAAAATCTATAGATTAGGAAAAATCTTCACTAACCTCACATTCTATAGAGAGCTAATATCCAAAATATATAAAGAACACAAGAAGCTAACCAACAAAAAATCAAACAACCCAATCAAAAAATGGAGTACAAAACTAAACTGAGAATTTACAACAGAGGAATCTCAAATGGTTGAGAAGCATCTAAGGAAATGTTCAAAGTCCTTAGTGATCAAAGAAATGCAAATCAAAACAACCCTTAGATTCCATCTTACACCAATCAGAATGGCTAAGATCAAAACCTCAGGTGACAACACATGTTGGCAAAGATGTGGACAAAGAGCAACACTCCTCCATTGCTGTTAGGATTGCAAACTGGTACAACCACTCTGGAAATAAATCTGGAGGTTCCTTGGAAAATTGGAAATAGATCTACTTGAAGACCCAGAAATACCACTCTTGGGAATATACCCAAAAGATGCCCCACCATGCCAGAGGAGTACATGTTCCACTATGTACATAGCAGCCTTGTTTGTGATAGCCAGAAGCTGGAAACTACCCAGATGTCCCACAACAAAAGAATGGATTCAAAAAATGTTGTTCGTTTACACATTGGTAACCTGAGTTTTTTATCTTAGCCATTATGATTGGGGTAAGGATGAATCTTGGGGTCATTTTGATTTGCATTTTCCTAATGACTAAGGATGTTGAACATTTCTTTAGGTACTTCCCAGTCATTATAGATTCCTCAGTTGAGAATTCTCTACTTAGCTCTGTACCCCAATTTTAAAAGGGATATTTGATTTTTGGGTCACTAACTTCTTGAGTTAGTATATTTTGGATATTAGCCCTCTATTGTTTGTGGGGTTGGTGACCAACTTTTTCCAATAGGTAGGTTGCCGTTTTTTCCTACTGACAGTGTATTTTGCCTTACAGAATCTTTTTAGTTTCATGAGGTCCTATTTGTCAGTTGTTGAACTTAAAAGCTGAGCAATTGGTTTTGTTTGGGAAAAATTACCCTGTGTTAATGCATTATAGCCTACTTTCTACTTTCTATTCTATTAGATTCATTGTACCTGGTGTTATGTGGAGGTCATTTATCTGCTTGGACTTGAGTTTTCCACAAGGAGATAAATGTGGATCAATTTGCATTCTTCATGCAGGCTGCCAGTTAGATGAGCAATATTTGATGAAGATGCTTTAATTTTAACACTTTATGATTCTGACTTCTTTATCAAGGATCAAGTGAACATAGGTGTGTGGGTTAATTTCTGGGCTTCAATTCTATTCCATTGATCCACCTGCCTGTCTCCGTATCAAGACCATGTGGAATTTATCACTGTTGCTCTATACTACAGCTTGAAATCAGGGATGGTGATTTCCCCCAGAAGTTCTTTTATTGCTGAGAATTGGTTTTGCTATCCTGACCTTTTATTATTCCATATGATATTGACAATTGATCTTTCTATCACTGTGAATAATCAAATTGGAATTTTGTTGGGGATTGCATTAAATTTGTAGATTGCTTTTGGTAAGATGAACATTTTTACTATGTTAACCATGAGCATGGGAGATCTTTCCATCTTCTGAGGTCTTCTTGATTTCTTTCCTCAGGGACTTGAAGTTCTTGTCATACAGGTCTTTCACTTGCTTGGTTAGAGTCACACCAAGATATTTTATATTATTTATGACTATTGTGATTTGTTTATCACAAATCACATATCACAATATGTTGTTTCCCTAATTTCTTTCTCATCCCGTATATCATTTGTGCAGAGGAAGGCCACCTATTTGTTTGAGTAAGTTTTGTATCTAGCCACTTCTCTGAAGCTGTAGGAATTCTTTGTTAGTATTTTTGGTGTTGCTTAGGTGTATGATCATATCATCCACAAATAGTGATACCTTGATTTCTTCCTTTCTAATTTATATTCCTCTGACCTCCTTTTGTTATCTAAATGCTCTGGCTTGAAGATCAAGTACTATGTTGAATAAATAAAGAGAGAGTGGGCAGTCTTGTGATGTCACTGATTTTAGTGGAATTGCTCAAGTTTCTCTCCACTTAACTTGATGTTTATTGTTGGTTTGCTGTATGTTGTTTCTATTATGTTTAGGTATGTGCTTTGAATTCCTCAAGACTTTTAATATAAGTGGATGTTGGATTTTTCCAAAGGCATTTTCAGGATCTAATTAGATGATTGTGTGGTTTTTCTCTTTGAGTTATTTAATATTGGGTTATGTTGATGGATTTCCATATACTGAACCTTCCTTGCATCACTGGGATGAAACATATTTGATCACAGTGGATGATCAGATGTTTTCTTGGATTCAGTTTGCAAGATTTTTATTAAGTACTTTTGCATCAATATTCATAAGTGAAATTAGTCTGAAGTTCTCTTTCTTTGTGGGGGTCTTTGTGTGGATAAGGTATCAGCGTAATTGTGGATTCAGAGAACTAATTAGGTAGTATAATTTTTGTTTCTATTTTGTGGAATAATTTGAAGACTATTAATATTAGGTGTTCTTTGAAGATATGATAGAATTTTGCACTAGAACCATCTAGCTCTGGGTTTTTAGGTTAGAAGAATTTAATAACTGCTTCTATTTCCTTAGAGGTTATGGGACTTTTTGGATAGTTTAGCTGATCCTGTTTTAACTTTAGTATGTGGTGTGTGTCTATAAAATCATTAATTCCACCTAAACTTTCCAATTTTGTTGAGAATAGGCTTTGATGGTAAGATCTAATTTTTTTTTAAATTTCCTCAGTTTGTTTTTATCTCTCCCTTTCCATTTATGATTTTGTTAATTTGGATACTATCTCTGTGCCCTGTAGTTAGTTTGACTAAGGGTTTATCTATCTTGTTGAATTTTTCAGAGAACCAGCTATTTGTTTTACTGATTCTTTGTATTGTTCTTATTGTTTCAAATTGGTTGACATCAGCCCTGAGTTTCACTATTTATTGCCATCTACTCCTTGTTGGTGTGCTTATTTCTTTTTGTTCTAGAGCGTTCAGATAAAATGTTAAGTTGTTATTGTAAGATCTCTCCAACATCTTTTTTTTCCCTGCTCTTAATTTTACTTTACTATAAAAACATACTATGGACTGGAGAAATTGAACAGCAGTTTAGAACACCTGATGAACTTGCAGAAGACCAGAGTTGGGCCCCCAGTATACTACATGGGGAGCCTGTAACTACAAATCTAAGATATCTGGCACCCTCTCCTGGTTCCTGCAGCCACTTTCATACAAATGCATGCATGCGTGTGTGTGTGTGTGTGTGTGTGTGTGTGTGTGTGTGTGTGTGTATGCATGCACAAACACATTAATTAATTAAATGAAAAATTATTTTCTGTTAAAACTTACCTCAATTCTGGGCTGCTGAGAATGGCATTGAACTTTGGCTCTCTGAAATAGTTCTGGGCATTTGGATCACATGTGAATAGAGAATGGTGCTTTCGTCATTATAATTACTTTCAGAGATTTATAGGTTTTAGAAAATTGAATATTACAAAGTAGAAGATGAAACTATAAGAATTCCTGTTGTGCTTCGTAGGGTTGCCTTGACTCTAGAACCATCTTCATGCTTTTGCTGTAGCTTCTGAATATAGATTAAATTACTCAACCCTCAATTTATAAATTATCCCCAACACATGGAAAAATTCCTGTCCATTATTAGAAAAGAATCATCTTGCTAAAAACTAAAACTAGGATGTACTTTTCATATGAATCTGTGAAAAATTTGCCTTTAAAATTAAGATATTTCTGATCTGAAGCCAAAATTTTGTATACTTGCAGAAATGTATCACTTTCTAAGGATTTTAAAATAATGGTGATGAACCTGAACTATGCCAAACCATTGAGAACAACTATCATTTCATCTCTTACTGCCTTTATGGAGACACTTTGTGCTATGAATTTTCCTCTTAACACTGTTTTCATTGTGTACCATAAGTTTGGGTATGCTGTGCCTTCATTTTTATTAAATTCTAGAAAGTCTGTAATTTCTTTCTTAACTTCCTCCTCCATCAAGTTATCATTGAGTAAAGAGTTGTTCAGTTTTCATGAGTATGTGGGCATTCTGTTGTTTTTCTTATTATTGAAGTTCAGTCTTAGTCCATGGTGATCTGATAGAATACATGGGATTATTTCAATCTTCTTATATATGGTAAGGCTTGTTTTATGTCTGATTATGTGGTCAGTTTTGGAGAAGGTACCATGAGGTGCCGAGAAGCTATATTCTCTTGTTTTACTATGCAATCTTCTGTAGATATCTGTTAAATCCATTTGGTTCACAACTTCTGTAAGTTTTACCATGTCTCTTTTTAGTTCCTGTTTCAATTACTTGTCCATTGGTAAGAGTGGCGTGTTGAAGTCTCCATGTATTATTGTATGAGGTTCAATGTGTGTTTTGAGCCTTAATAATGTTTCTTTTACAAATATTGGTGCCCTTTCAGTTGTTGGCATAGATGTTCAGAACTGAAAGTTCATTCTGGTAGATTTTTCCTTTGATGAGTATGAAGTATCCTTCCTCATCTCTTTTGACAACTTTGGTTAAAACACTATTTTACTCAATACTAGAAACTAATAATTTTTACTGTGGCCATATATGTATATTGACAAATAAAATTATTAGAAAATACTTAAAATAAATGAGAGTTGATTCAATGATATTTTTGAAGCTATGCTTTTTCTCGTGGCAGGGACAATCGGATTTGGTTTCAAAACATCTAAAAACACTGGTAGCTTTAGCTGTTGGCTCCCACAGCACTCTGTTAAAATATGATCCTTTGAGATTATGCTCAAACCACATATTATTATGATAATGAAGAATGTTTCACATGAATGAAAAAGCACAGCAAGAAAATACTATTAAGCAAGAGAACTATAGATACACTACCACCATTAATATTATTGACCTTTGTTCCATAATTATAGATACACAAGAAGGATTGTTGCAGATAAAACTATGAACCACTGGAATTGGAAGACTCTCACTATTATGTTTAATTTGTGGGCATGTGTGGGTCTGTGGGTCTCTCTGGTGCTGCCTGGCTGAGGCTCTCTGCTGCTGATGCCTGTGGATATGTGGCAGGTTAGTTAAAGGGCAAAAATACATAAAGGAGATATTTTATTATAGGAAAGAGAAAATAGGCCAGTCATATAGAGAGAAAGAAAGGAAAGGAAGGAGAAAGAGAGAAAAAGGAGAGGAAGAAAGCAAGAGAGCAAGAAAGGGAAGTAATAGAGAGAACAAAGAGCAAGAGAGAGAAGGAAGATGGCAAAAGAAGAGAATAAAGAGCAGGAGTGAGAGGAAGAAGGCAAGAGAGAAGAAAGTGCAAGAGAAGAAGAAGGCAAGAGAGAGGAGAGGGGCAAACCACCCCTTACATTGTGTGAGGCTTGGCTATATGTCTGTCGGGCGGGCCATGCCTGGCTGTGGTCAGATGACATGGGTTAGGGTCCAGCTAGAATGCTGGAAACTTGGGTCATTGTCTACCTGACAGAGTACACATCTCCTGCAGGGGCAGCTGTGAGAGGTTTGACTGAAACAGTATCCAAGTATCCAGGAGTTATAGCCAAATTTCTTCTCTCCCTTGCATGCAGAAACTGCCCATTGGGGCTCCAGGTTTCTAGACCTATTACTCGACTTGGCCTAGGTTGCCTGAACAGACCACTGCCCCACAGGCATGTGCCTATAACATGCCCATAAAACATGTCCTAGGACAAAGAGAGATAGAATGAACAAAAGGAGCTTGGGAATATGAGACAGTAGCCCAACAATAGACACCTAAAAAGGTGGGGCCTCATTATTCTGTTCCTACTCATATCATAAATAGAACTGATTCAGCGGGCTTATTTTATTACAAGCTGGAATAAAACTCTCTACAAAACTACATTCTGGTGGGTATGATGATGTAAAAAGACATTAAAAAGACAAGTGTTGGGAAATGTATGAAGAAATGTTCATTCTTGTCCACTGTTGGTGAGAATGCCAACTAGTGAGGTCATGGTATGTTATACTCTCAAAAAATAAAATAAAATTACCATGTGGTCCTGAAATTTCATGTTTTGGATTTATGTTTGAAAGACTGGAAATCATACTCTAAACAAGGTCATTGTATGCCTGTGTTTATAAAAACATCATAGCCAATAATGAACAGAAGCAAAATTCATGCTCTTATTGTTTAGGCCTGGTATAATCTATCAGAATCTACAGTTCTACAAACAGAAATCAAAATAGCATGAGAAGGAAATGATATTTTGCTCCAGCTCTCTTGTGAAAGAAGAAATAAAATAGTCCAGATTTATTTCATTTGTCAATAAGTACATAAGTCATTTTTCTTGCCTATGAGTAGAGTTTATGTGTTTATAGCAGGATCTCTTATAAAGAATAAAATCTATTTTTATTATAACTAAAAGTAGCCGATATTGTATTTTTAACCTTAGCCATTTTCTACTTTGTATTTCTCTGACATTAAATGCATCCATATTGTACAACTCTCATCACTACCCATCTCTGTAAATGCTTTAATCTCCCCAAATTGTATTCATCAAACAATATTTCCAAATCTTCCCTTACAACTAGATCATGTACATCTCTACTCTATTGAGGAAAAGTATTAAAACATTCATGTAGATAGCATATTACTCAATTTGCAATTCTACTCTTATTTGCTTTAAGGATATTGTGTTTATTTTACAGGAGAAAATGAATGAAAATCTCCTCTAAATGTGTTCAGTTTATCTTTGTGATTTTGCACTATAATTGGGACTACAGTTCTGGCTTACTATAGGGCAAAAATTCTCAAATTGTGGGTGGCTACCATCAGAAATCACATAATTCTAATGACATTAGGAACCTTCAGCCATAAATTTATTTTTGATTCTACTTCAAAACTGTAATTTTGACTCTAAGAAATGCCTCAGTACCTAAGACCATGAGAAATATGTGTTTTCCTATGTTATGACCCACAGGTTAAGAACTACTATAGCACAATCACTTTGTCTCATTGTTCAGAGCCTTGGGTACATAATTTCCATAATGATTTCTTCAGAATAAAGGGGTAGAAAACATATTTGAAATATCATTCCCTTGTTTTTGTTTTTAATTTCACCCTCAATGATAAAAAGAAAGAATGGCTACAGCTGATGAACCCAATTGAAATCAAACAAAACATGTTGGAGAAGTAGAAAATTTTGAGAAGGGTGTCATTTGATTTGCATCAATCTCTAAAAAAAAGTATTTGAGTTTCAAAGCATCTATTCACATTGGACATGTTATTTTTAATTCATTTTATTCAAATCATTGTTTAATTATAGCATTTCAGTTTGACAGTTATAATTTGTCTAACTTTGCTTTTGTGAATATATTTATTTCAATTTGAATCCATTTCTTAAGTTTATTTATTTAATTAAAAATATTTTTTCTTACTATATATTCTGATTATGGTTTCTTTTCCCAAAACTCTTCTCAGCTCCACCTTACCTCCTATCCATGCATCACAATCCTTCTTTTACTCTCTTGTTTACAAAAGTTCAGATTTGATACAATGTAGCTTGAACACTCTCTCACTCCAATATCCTCTGAGCTCTCCAATACATCTATATCCCAATTTCATGACTTCTTTTTGTTTTTTGGTAAACCAATGAGTTTAACATCTGTTATAGATATGCAAGGTATCTGGTTATAAGCTGAAACATAGGCAACCTACCAATGGTCAAACTTCCTCCCCTAGTATTCTGTAACTCCTAATACCTCCTCAGATAGAGTTGGAGTCTTGGAAGCTCCTGTTCTTTTAATGTTCCAACTTTTAATGGGCTTGATTTTGATTGTAGAGTTTAAGATACTGGAGCTAGTGAGATGGCCCAGCAGGTAAGATCACTGATTCCTCTCTGAAAAGACTCAGATCCAACTCCCAGGCCATAAATGGTGGCTAATCATCATCTTCTGGCTTCTACAGGCACTATCCATGAAAGCAAAAAAAAAAAAAAAAAAAAAAAAAAAAAAAAGCCATACACCTAAGTGAAGTTTTAAATGATAAAAAGTAGAAGTTAAGATAATTCTTATTTTCTTTACTCTAAAACATTGAAGCATTCAGAACAATTCGTTAATGAGGTAATGATGACTGGTGAACTATTGCAAAACAAACAGACCACTAAAACACTCTATGAATTGAAATAATTTCTTTCTACTGGTGCAGAATAATCAGACTCATCTACTATTAAGTATAACTTTAATTGTTTCAAAACTTATTTTTAATGCTGGCTCTTAAATGCATTAACCTCCTTTGTAGCCCATCACCCACCAGAGGTAGTGGAAAAGAAAGGATATGGGGGAAGTTGACCTGTTTAGAAATGGTTCTTTGAAGCATCTCCCATATGTGTTGTCTGGAAATCAGCAGTTCAGTGCAACTCAGTCCACTCTCAAACACTTCACACATATACCAGCAGTCCAGTTAGGTAGATTTGGGATAGCAAACACAAATCATTGGTTGTAGCACTACTTCACAGAGAAAGCCATGCCTCATCTGTGGCTCGAGTCAGCAGGACAGACCTGAGAGACACCAGGAAATGTTCTTGGCTGTGCCTCTCTCAGGGAAGCAAAGATAAGCAAAGACATAAAACTCACAAGCTAACTCTATAAGCAAGCCTAGCTCTGCTTCCATCACTTTCCTTTGAGTCCTATTTATAAACTCCAAAATTGTGTGCACTCCAAGGGTCTAACCTCAGCATGATCCTTGTCTCAGCACAGTTCTTACCTCAGCACGCATGTCTGTCTGAGCTGACATGACTCTGCCAGGCAGGTGGAGTCTGCAGAAGCGGCAAGAAGCTGCAGCACACCACCAGAAGTGTGTTTCTCTCTATGGAGTCCAGACAAATGCAACTCAACTGTGTAGTGTAAGGTGGACCAATACATTTGTGTTGTTAGCAAGGAATATTTCATCACATGCCTTTTCACATGCTTAGTTTGGCAGAACATCCTCTCTTCTGTGTCTGCTTCAATGAAAAGTTCCTTCACAAGTCGGCCTTAGTCTTTTGCCTGTGTCCACTTCGTCTAAACTTTCCTTCACAAGTTTTTTACAGCCAATTAACATTCCAAAGAATCCTTAAGTTTCCATTTCAATTGCGCCTATAAAATTCAGGACTCTGAGATCAAGACATTGTGGCTGTGTATTAATGCCCTACAAGAACATTTAGTTCAAGCAATAATCACTCTTCTTTTGCTAAATATCTCACCGGGCAGTTGAGAGAAGACCTTTAAAGGAGGAACCGGACTTTTACTTAGATACATCTTTGTTTTAGATGTAAATGAACATGATTCCTATAATTGCAAACACTGAAATTATTAATTCCATTGCACTCCTTCTCTAAGGAAGATTTATTTTAGAGCAACTACATAAAAAATGTTATAAGCACTTGATATTTGTGTGGAAACACTACATTGGAAAAATACATCAAGAAAATAGAGGCTCTGAGTGTGTGTGTGTGTGTGTGTGTGTGTGTGTGCTTGTATGCACCCATGGTATTTTAATGTTGTATTTTAAGATTATTTCTTTTAAGTTTTCATATTATAATATGATACCATTTACAAGTTCCTTTTTCTAAAGGGAATATTTCCAGAACATTTCAGAAATCAATAGAGAATGGAGTATCAGGGTACAACTGTACAGGTTATATTTTACTGTTCTTTCCTTATATTCATAAAATAAACCAAGATTTAGGATTAGAAATAAGAGGAAAGGAATAAAAGAGATAGCTTTTTTTAAGGTTTGACAGGTTTGGGATTGAGACTAAGCAGGCCCAAAGGAAAATAGCTAATGCTTCCTTTATTGTATATCATTTGTCACAAGTAGGCATTTTTAGGAGCTAGAAAGACAGAGTTATGCATTCCTTATGATCATTTAATTTTGCCTTCCTACAAGAAGATAAAGGATAGAGATAAATGGTATTTAATTGTTTTAAGGATTGAAGGGAATATAATGGTAATTGTTTAAATGTGCTTAAGAATATAGAGATATTAAGCTCTACAGAAGGAAGAAGTTAGGGAGACTGAATGAAATAATGCTTTAAAGTAAATCTAAAAAAGTTTATGTGAGGATAATACTTAAATTCTTTAAATATGGCTATAATTAAAATTCTGGAATCAATTATCCTGGTATGACAGATCTGAAGCCTAGGAATAGGTTTGTACAGTAACCAGAATGGAATGGAATTACAGAGTGCCTAGCCTAGCTAAGACAGTAGAAATTTAGGCCTTCAGGATTATATAAAGAATGAGCCTGAAAATAGGCTCATAGACTTAGTGGACAGAGATACTAAATAATCTAGGTCTTGATCTCATGAAGGCTGGTGCAGGAGACAGTAGAATTACAGTCACAACACAATATTATTTTAGATTCCCTTATTTGCTTTGAATTGTTTTAGTTATCAAATGACTGTGATTTTGAGTTTGGAATCGATCCAGTCCTATCTCATTGTACAAAGCTCAAATACAAGTAGATTGTGCACCTCCACATAAAACCAGATACAGTGAAACTAATAGAAAAGATAGTGGTGAAGAGATTCGAGCACAAGGACACAGGGGAAATTTCCTTTACAGAACACCAATAGCTTATGCTCTAAGATCGAGAATTGACAAACAGGACCTCATAAAATAGCAAATCTTCTGTAAGGCAAAGGACACTATCAATAGGACAAAACAGAAACCAACAGATTGGGAAAAGATCTTTACCAATCTTATACCTGATAGAGGTCTAATATCCAATATATGCAAAGAACTCAAGAAGTTAGACTCCAGAGAATCAAATAACCCTATTAAAAATGGGGTACAGAGTTAAACAAAGAATTCTCAACTGAGGAACACGTAATGGCTGGGAAGCCCCTAAAGAAATGTTCAACATCCTTAGTCATCAGGAAAATGCAAATCAAAACAACCCTGAGATTCCACCTCACACCAGTCAGATTGGCTAAGATTAAAAACTCAGGTGATCGCACATGCTGGCAAGGTTGTGGAGAAAGTGGAACACTCCTTCATTGCTGGTGGGATTGCAAGCTGGTACACCCACTCTGGAAAACAATTTGGTGGTTCCTCAGGAAATTAGACATAGTACTACCAGAGGACCCAGCTATACTACTTCTGGGCTTATACCCAGAAGATGTTGAAACATGTAATAAGGATACATGTTCCACTATGTTCATAGCAGCCTTATTTATAATAGCCAGAAACTGGAAATGACCCAGATGTCCCTCATCAGAGGAATGGATACAGAAAATGTGGTACATTTACAAAATGCAGTACTACTCAGCTATTAAAAACAATGAATTTATTAAATTCCTAGGGAAATGGATGGATCTGGAGAATATCATCCCAAGTGTGGTAGCCCAATCACAAAGGAACCCACATAGTGTGCACTTTCTGATAAGTGGATATTATCTCTGAAGCTCAGAATACCCAAAATACAATCCACAAACCAGAAAAAAACTTAAGAAGAAGGAAGACCAAAGTGTGAATACTTTGTTCCTTCTTAGAATGAGGAACAAAATACCTATAGAAGGAGTTGCAGAGACAAACTATGGAGCAGAGACTGAAGGAAGGACAATCCAGAGACTGTTCCATCTGGAAATCCTTCCCATATTCAATCATCAAACACAGACGCTATTGTGGATGCCAGCAAATGCTGGCTGACAGAAGCCTGATATAGCTGTCTCCTGAGAGGCTTTGCCAGTGCCTGACTAGTACAGAAGTAGAGGCTCACAGCCCTCCATTGGACTGAGCACAGGGTCACCAATGACGGAGCTCGAGAAAAGACCCAAGGAACTGAAGGTGTTTGCAGCCCCTTAGGACAAACAACAATGGGAACTAACTAGTACCCTCAGACCTCCCAGGGACTAAACCACCAACCAAATAGTACACATAGTGGGACTCATAGCTCCAGCTGTATATGTATAGCAGAGAATGGCCTAGTTGGTCATCAAGGGGAGGAGAGGCCCTTGTTCCTGTGAAGGTTTTATGCCCCAGTGTAGGGGAGTGCCAGGACCAGGAAGTAGGAAAGGGTTAGTTTGGAAACAGGGGAAGGGGAAAGGGAACAGGGTTGGGTTTTTTTTTTTGTTTTTTGTTTTTTGGTTTTTTTTTTTTGGAGGGGAAACTGGGAAAGGAGATATCATTTGAAATGTAAATAAAGAAAATATCTAATAAATAAATAAATAAATAAAATCTATTCTATTTGAGAGAGAGATCAAGCTAAAGATTTAAATATATTGGACCAAGGATATGCTATTTTGGGAGAAAGGCTCTGCATTATAAAGATCGCCATTTTCTCTAAATTAATCCTTTCAATCCATGAGCATGGGAGATCTTTCCATCTTCTGAGGTCTTCCTCGATTTTTTCTTCAGAGACTTGAAGTTCTTGTCATATAGATATTTCACTTGCTTGGTTAGAGTCACACCAAGGTATTTAATATCTTTTGTGATTACTGTAAAGGGTGGTGTTTCCCTATTTACTTTCTCAGCCTGTGTATTGTTTGAGTAGAGGAAGGCTATGGGTTTACTGTAGAATTATATCAGACCTTCAAAGAAGACCTAATACCAATAATCTTCAAACTCTTCCACAAAATAGAAACAGAATGAACAATTCATTCTATGAAGCCACAATTATAACTAAACCATACAAATATTCAACAAAGAAAGTAAACTTGAGAACAATTTCACTTATCAATATCAATGCACAAATATTCCATAAAATTCTCACAAACCGAATTCAAGAACACATCAAAATGATCATCCATCATGATCAAGTCGGCTTCATCCCAGGGATGCAGGAATGGTTCAATATATGGAAATCCATCAATGTACTGTACTATATAAACAAACTCAAAGAAAAACAACATGATCATTTCATTAGATGTTGAGAAAGCATTTGAAAAAATCATGATAAATATCTTGGAAAGATCAGGAATTCAAGGCTCATACCTAAACAGACCAAACCAGTAGCCAACATCAAACTAAATGGAGAGAAACTTGAAGCAATCCCACTAAAATCAGGGAGGAAACAAGTCTGCCCACTCTCTCCTTACCTATTCAGTATGGTACTAGAAGTCCTAGCCAGAACAATTAGAAAACAAAAGGAGATCAAAGGGATAGAAATTGGAAAGGAAGAAGTCAAACTATCACTACTTGCAGATGATATGATAGTATACTTAAGTGACCCCAAAATTTCCACCAGAGAACTCCTAAACCTGATAGAGAACTTCAGCAAAGTGGCTGTATATAAAATTAATGCAAACAAAGAAGAATTAATAAATGACTATCTCTCAAAATATTTTACATACTAGAAAAGGAAGAAGCATTTTAAATGTTCTTTATGACCCCAGTATTACCCTGGTACGAAACCAGACAGTGATCTAATAAAGAAAAAATTATAAGCCAATATTTTTATGAATATGGAGGCAAAATATGTAACATTTTCAAAAGTAAGTTTAAGATCACATTATATAAATTTTCAGCCATAATTAAATACCAACTAACATTTCCCCAATGCCACATTCTCCCTCTATCTCCGTCTCTGTCTCTCTGTCTCTCTGTCTGTCTCTCTCTTCCTTCTCTTCACTCACCCTTTCTCTCTCTCCCTCCCTCTATTCTTCTCTCTCTAATATTTACTGAGTCCATTTAGTGGTGACTGTATGCATAGGGTTACAAGCATATCTTCACAATAAAAATATCAAGATTACAGTAGAAACACAAAAGATCATGTATATATAAATGTCTTGAACAATAAAAACATGGGTGGAGGTATTACCATACTTTATTTCAATTATAGAGATATAGTTATAAAACATAGCACAGGAAAAAAACTAGACATATTGATAACTGAATAAAACTGACATCCCAGAGAGAAGGCTCCCATTGGACAACTACATGATTTTTTAACAGAGGTCAAAATAGACATTAAAGAATAGATAAAATCTTCAACAAAATGGTGCTGGTCAAATTGGATAGCTACATGTAAAATAATGAAATTACATGCTTATGTTTCACCCTAGACAAAACTCAACTCCAAAAGAACCAAGGAGTTGAACTTGATGACCATATTCTCTGAATTTAATAAAGTAGAAATGATACATCAATTTGTAAGCACAGGAAAGGACAGGAGCCCAGTAACTCTGGTATTAGTATCAATGACAACTGACAAGTAGGACTTCACAAAACTAACAACACCATTTTAATGATAACACAGCCTACAGAATCGGTAAATCTAGTTGTGCATCTAATAGTGACTTGTTATATAGAGTATACAAAAAAAAAAAACAAACAAAAACAAAAATAAAACCTAAAACACCTAAGCAGTAAAAAAAAAACAACCAAAAATTGGGACATTTCACCAAATAGAGATCTCACAAAATAAAACAAACAAAAGAAAACAAATGGATGATATATGATGTTTTCAAAAAGAAGTTCAACACCTTTATGCTATAGCATTTTCTCTGTCCAATCACATTGGGGCAGTGACAGGCCTATGATTGACAGGAATAGAGAGGTGGAGCTAGAGTTGGAGGAAAAAGGTCAGAGGAACAGGAGGAGGGTTGTCCTGATGGAGACAGATGATGAGGACGAGTCTGAACCTACAAGGTTATACAACCAAGCAAAGGATTTTACAAAATAGATTAATTGGGTTAGAATATTGTCTTTTTTATTTGGTTAAGAAATTATTGTATTGGCATCTTGTAAACTGTGACTTTATTATTATATAAATCTGATTGAATATTAAGGCATTAAGAGTCATGTTTTACTTACCAGGTCTTAGGCACTATTTAGATAAATGTTTGTGGGGGTGTGTAAAAAGTTGCATGTGAGTGAGATGTTTTTAATAGCTGGGAGAGAATAACTGTCCACCGGAACGTGGCCCAAAGGGAAAGCAAGTTTGCAGGGTGGATTGATTTTTTAAAATTCCTGCAACACCTTTAGACATCAGAGAAATGTAAATTAAAAATACTTCAAAGACTGGAGAGATGGCTAAATATTAGGAACACTAGTTGCTCTTCCAGTGGATCTGGGTTCAATTTCCAGCACCCACATGGTAGCTTACAACCATCTGAACTTCCAGTTCCAGGGCATCATAGGCCTCTTCATGTCTCTATGGATTTGAGACAAAATGCCTATACATATAAAATAAATGAGTAAAAATTAAAATAACCTTCTTTGAGAGTGTTGTGGGAAATATTTAAAAAAACAAAAACAAAAAAACCACCAACTCTCATCAGGGCCTGGCCATGTTTCCCCCCACCCTCCCTCACTCCTGCTGCCACATGATCTCACTTGCTTGGTCTCTTGACCCACCAACTCTATGGCCCTGCGAGGCCACAGGTCTCCTGCAGGGCCATCTCTAAGACGGGGACCCCATGTTCCTCTCACTTCTATGCATGCTTGATTAGCCATCTCAACACCTAATTACCCGGTAGAATCATTACTCTTAAAGCTTAATTAGTTTGCCAATTAGATTTATGTATATTTAAAATCACAATGCCAATACAGCAATTTCAGAGCTAATTGTCCCCCAAACTCTTAGCTCCACCTCCCCTTTCCTGTCCAATCATAGGCTTTCCACTGCCCTAATGTGATTGGACAGAGAAAATCTTGCAACATGAGAGTTTGTTTATCTTCTCTGATTTAGAAATCAGAAGATTCATAATATTCAAAAGCAAGTTGCCAAGAATTAAACACAATCAAACAATACTACTCCTCTGTAGAACATATGAATTATAACAGGAAGCTTGGCAAGGTCCCCTCAGTGGTTGTGGGTCTCTGCACATGTTTCCATCAGCTGCTGGATGAAGCCTCTCAAACTACATTTATGCTAAGTTTCTGTCTGCAAGCTTAGAAGAGTTTCATTAATAGTGTCAGGGTTAACTCTCTCCCATGTGGTGGATCTCAAGTTGGGACAGTCATCAGATCCATTCCCTCAATTTATGTTCAAACTTTATCCTTGCATATATTGTAAGCAGGGCAAATTTGGGGCTGAAGATTTTGTAGGTGATTCATTGTTACCTCCCCTCCAATGAAATCCACCTGGCTATAGGAGGTGGCCACTTCAGTCTCCAAATCCCCATCTGCTAAGAGTCTCAGTTAGGATCACCCACATATCCTCCTATGGATCTTCCCTATCCCAGGTCTCTGGCTTGTCCCAGAAACACCCCACCCAACTGATTTTTCTTTTTTCTCACAATCCTCTCAACCCTCTACTCTGCCCATACCAGATCCCCACCCAGTTCCCCTCCAGACTCCATTTCCTACCCAGTTCCCTCTCTTCATCCATTTCTGGTGTATATTTTATTTTCCCTTCAGAGTAAAATTCAAACATCCTCCCTTGGACCCTTCTTGTTATTTAAACTTTGGAGCTGTGAATTGTAGCATGGTTATTCTGTAATTTATGCCAAATATCCACTTATAAGAGGGTAGATATCATGTGTTTCTTTCATCACCTGGGTTGCCTCACCTAAGATGATATTTTCTTAATGATAGTTCCATCTGTTTGCCTGATATTTTCATTATGTCCCTGTTTTTAACAGCTGAGTATTATCCCATTGTGTAAATGGACAGCATGGTGCTCACAGAGACTGAACCAAGCAAAAAGGGAACTGGGCCTAGTTCCTCTACACATACGTAACAGATGGACAGCTTGTGGGTTCCCTAACAGTTGAAGATAGGACTCTCTCTGACATGGACTCTGTTGCCTGCCTTTGCATCTCTTTCCCCTAGTTGCACTGACTTGTCTTGCCTAAGTGGATGATGCAATTAGTCCTGATGCAACTTGATGATCCAGGGCAGGTTGTAAACCAAGGGGGTTGAACACCTTCTCTAAGAAAAGGGAGGAATGATGGTAGGAATGGGAGGAAAATGAGGAAGAGGTGCTGTGATAGCTATTTAAAGTGAATAAATACATAAATTAATAAAATATTATTCTCAGTGGTGCAATAGTGGCACCATTATATTGGAAGTAGCAAAGAGCCACAAAACTGGACTTGTAATCCACTCAAACTTGGATCAATTCCATGTCTGGTACTATAAGCATAGCCTATTACTCATACTGGTGAAGTCGATGATCTATAGGAGAACCTCACTGCTACTTTCTAAAACCAATATAATCTCTAACAGTGTTCTAAATACTTATCCTCATTCCTGTGGATAAGTTGTAGCTCTTACCACTTATGAAAGAAGCTTCTTTTGGCAGAAGATGACTACTGTAATGATGTCAAACTGTCAAAATTGTGGATAATAAGTGACTGTGTAATGCCCAGAAAATAAGAGTCAAAGAACCAGGACACAAGCTGAGAGAGTGTTTTCTATGCATGATATAAAAGTGCACCCATAAAATAGTAATAAGACAGCTTAAACAACACTTGCATTGTATGTTCACAGGATACAAAAACATTCAAAAACTATCAGTTGTTAAATCAATTGCTAGTGGCAATCAATGGCAATCAAATCCAACAAAACAAATGGTAATAAAGATTAGTATACAGGTAGTAAAAGAAAAACACTTACTGCTTTTGGTAGTACAAAGCAGCCATTATGGAAATCAATGAGTAGGTTCCTTGAGAAGCTAGCTATAGATATTCCACAAGATCAAGCTATACCACTTTTACACATATACACAAAGGACTTGATATCCCACTAAATAGATACTTGTTCATCCATTCTCTTAATTATGGTTTCTATTTCTGTGAAAATAGACAATGACAAAGGCAACTTTTACAATGGAAAACATTTAATTGGGGCTGGCTTACAGTTTAGAGGTGGGAAGGCAGACACATTGCTGGAGATGTAGCTAAGAGATCTACATGTGGATCCATAGGCAGCAGGAAAAGACAGTGACCTAGGAGGCTGACTTGAGCTTCTGAGACATCAAAGTCCACCCACAGTGACACACTTCCTAAAATAATACAACAGCTTCTGCAACAAAGCCACAGCTCCTAAAAGTACCATTCCATATGACCTATAGGTGGCATTTTCATTCAAACCACTACATCCATGCTACTTGCTGCTCTATTCAAAATAAGCAAGAAAATAGAGATGTAGTAGGAGTCATCCATCAGCTAACAAACAGATAATAAAAATGTGGTACATTTATACAATGAAATATTGTTCCACTGGTATGAAAAATGTTTTTTAATATGTGTTTTAGTTATTTTTCCTAGAATACTTCCCTTCATCCTGATCTCTCTTCCACATCATATGCAGCTATATGGATGCATATAACTCTAGAAGCTTCTTATACTATATAGATATACATATATGCAGAGTTTAAATGGAGTTACTCTACAGTGGGGCAATAATAATCCTAACATAGCCTGTTGAGTCTGAATGTTACTCATATATATGCTTTCAGTACCTAGGGTTGACCATTTGGTACTGGACAATCAATTATAATGCTCTTCCCTGGGGACGGCCACCTCTCTTATTCCCAGACTTCTTCAGTTGCTTATAGTTCTATATGTAAGATTGATGGGTTATGGGCTTCTCTCCATTCAGTTTGGTGTGGTCATTATTGTTATCTTTGTTAAGCTCATATATGGAAAGTCATGCTAGTGAAAGTCTATGGTTGTAGCTTCTTATATTAGTAGGAGATGTACTCTCACAGCAAAAACCTGATCTTCTGGCTCTTATAGTTTTTCTGCTCCCTCTTCCAAAACATTGCTCTAGCCTTAGATGTAGGAATGTTTTGTAAGTGTATTTATTGGGAGTGGGCTCCATAACTCTATGGTTCATAAGCGTCATAACTGTATAGGGTTGTTAGTTTATATATGCATTATACATGTGTGTGTGTGTTGTTTGTATATGTGTGTGTGTGTTTCTTTTGAATGTTAATATATGCATAAAGGATCATGGACCAAACAGGGAGCAGAAATCTTTCAAAGAGGGGAGTTAGAATAAAAGAGTGATACAAAGGCGAATCATAATAGGATGAGTGTGATTATATGGAGTGAATATTAGTAGGCAGAGTAGAGGAGGAAATATGAGATAGATAACTAATATTAAAGGTTTTTGAAAATTCAATATGAAAGCCTACTGTTATAGAAACTTTCTAAATTATATACATGTGTATATAATAAAAGGGGTTTAAATAAAGGTACCTTATACTGATGGTTAATTTGACACTGCATAATATTAAATAAAAACCTTAGTACTGGGAAAGTGTAACCCTTTTTTGAGTTGTTGAACAATGGAATTTGACAGTGTTCAAACCTTCTAGGCTATTATGAACCCTATCAGACACAATATGTATCAAACTAATAGAATGCATGTACACTATAAAATGCAATTTATTAAGTCATTTATACAATAGAATCTAGATTCTTGATTCATCAACCTGAATGCCTTTGCAATTCTAGTCCTGTGTGACAGTTTTGGAAGTTCCATGGAAAGTTACTGATACTCAGTCCCACATTAGAAGAACAAAAATGATCAAGTATTTCATCACATAATTACAGCAGTGATAGACACACTTGCTCAGGAAGAAGCAACAGCAGACAGGTGGCATTGCTTATTCTTCAGACTTTGGAAGTAACCCACACTTTGAGGGCAGATCTCTCCCTTTATTCACCTCCATTTGTTAGTTTTCTCTGTAATTGTACAGGTCTGGCCATCGTTTCTAGTGATAGAGTCTGGAAGGAATAAAAGGCAGAATAAAACCACTCAGACAATGGTTAGAAAACAAAGTAAAGACTGTTTGTTGCTTCCCTCCTTTGAAAGTTTTTATGGAGCCTCATGCTACCATGAATCTAGTCCTCAGGGTAGAGTTTTTCAGGTCAATTCTAGAAAACATCTCTGGGCCCTGGTCTTGGAGTGCATGGCATCTTTAGCTATAGATTTACCTTCCTCCTCTGGGATATGTGACCAAGGGAAACAGCAATAGGTTGATTTTGGATTCTCTTGAATAGCCATGGTTAAAAATTAAAAGGAGAACTAGTGAAGCACCTTTTGTCTCACAATTTCACACATTTTTTTCTAAATTTCACCCAAAATTTATTGATGTGCATTGGCTAGCTAATATTAATTTTAAAATATTCTAGTTGTGAAGACAGTAGAATAAATGTGACATAATTCCTATTTGACTACAAAAAGTGTTGAGGAATATCATATTCCTGAAGAAACACTGACTATCATTATTGTTAGCATCCAGAACCTGTGATGATACATGGGCGGGTCCACAGACCTGTTGCCAGGGCAACAGCCACCATATTCCCAG
>NW_022196900.1:71727853-71745775 GCF_008632895.1 Mastomys coucha | reverse complement strand
AAAAAAAAAAAAAAAAAAAAAAAAAAAAAAAAAAAAAAAAAAAAAAAAAAAATTGATGATAACATCAGTGACATCTCTAACTTAATACATATTATCTTTAATTCCGTGGCTAAATGATAATGGAAAAAAGTTAGTTTTCTTAACATATATTGTAAAACAGTTAAAGCATGTCCAAGTTAGATTAAATTTTGCTAATCTTCAATACATGAAATATATATGAGAGGGGCAAAATGGTTTTTATGGAAAATAATATCAAATTAATCAATGAAAGAGTCACCTTTGCATTTTTGGAATGTTTCAAAATGGTCAACAGGCAAGTAGACTCACTCATTTAAGCATAGGGCAAGAAAATCTGAGCAACACAGTCAGGATTCTGCATGTAATTCTGCATGTGGAATAAAAGAAGCCTTCTACTTAAATTTTTCTTGAAATTTATGTTATGGTTTTCTATGTGAATTTCTTGGATGCTTATATGTCTGTAGACAAGTTGGTACCTAAAATATATCAGAAGAAAGTATTAGATCCCCTTAAACTGGTATAATAGTTAAGCTTCCTTGTGTATGCTGGAAAAAAACTGGTGTCCTCTGGAAGTGTAGCCAGTATTTTTAAGCATTCTTAAATACTCTTTCCTTGCATTTTTTGATTTTACACTTGAATAATAAACAAATGTACTCTAACAGAAGAAAACTACAACTCAATCCTAAAATACTAAGGTATAACCTAAAGTAGCAGAATCTGGATTAACAAATCGTCTCTTGAGAAATTGAGTAAACCTTGGCTAATAATAAACTATATAGCAGGACCTTAAAAGAAGAATGAGCCTTTGCCAGCCTTATTGTAATGACTCTTCTTGTTTACTTACTTTTTAATGAGTATCAATAATAATGCAAAGGTTAGAAAAACAAAAATTGTCATCAGAAATCCTATCACTATTGCCATATTCTCCCTCCAACTATTGTATAAGGAAAACAAGGGATCTGAAATAGAAACTGAAAAAAATAGAAAATTAATAAGGCTGTGTAATAGACTGAGAGAAATTAAATATCATTTTAATAAGTCTTAGAGTTCGTCAAAGCTGAATGTGGTCATACATTCCTATAATTAGCATTCAGGAGGATAAGACAGAAGAATTGAGTCCAGCTTCTGTACAATAATGGTGCTCTTTTTCAAAAAGAGAGAGAGAGAGAGAGACAGAGAGAGAGAATTAACTTAACCGTAAAAACATTGTTTTCTTATATATTTTAATTGAAATAGAATGACATCACATTCTCCTTCACTTTCCTCTCTCCAGCCCTTCACATATCCCCCAACAATATCACATTCATTGTTTTTTCTTTGATTATTATCATTATATACATACACATATGTATATAAATACACATATACAGATATATAAATGCAACCTCATGAGAGTATTTTTGTAGTTTGTGTATACTGAATATTATCCATTGATTTATAATGTTACCATGATATTACATCATTGCTCATTATGTAGAATTAGTTCCCCTAACTGGTCTATCTTGTCTGGCCTCTGTGGAGGAGAATGCACCTAGCCCTGCATGGAAATTATGGAAAGAAAGAATTTTGGAATGGATATCCCTTGCATATAAAGTGATACAATGGACAATATTTTGTGTACCCTATATTTTTGCAATCCTTCAGATACAATACACTTTGCATTGTCAGTTGAGAAAACTATAATTTTAGAGCTTAACTTTAAATTTTCAAACTCAAAGACTGACTTTTCCCTTTGCACCTAGTGTTGTTTTCCACACCACAGGATGACTGGGTTTAGGAAATCCTTTTACTTGTTAATCTTTTAAGATATCTGTCTGCTATGCTACTATAATATGTTTTGTTACTTTTGATGGATTGATTCCACAATACTTGCAATTTTATAAAATAGATAATTTATATACTTTTGATATTATGCTCTATTACCAACTTTGATTTGATGCTATGATAGAATGAAAATTTTGGGGAACTTCAGAATAAGTTGAATTAATTTTTTATTTAAGAATAAAATAAATCTTTGGAGGCACCTCCAAAATTAAAGTACAGTGCCACACTCACTCGTCTACTCCAGTCATATCCGAATTATCGGGGGTAAAAGCCTGATTAAGGATGAGAGGCGTTATAGCCCCAAAAGGGAGCTTGTGCCTCCTGGATATTCAGACAGTCTCTGGTATCTCCTAATCCAGACATGTTCCAGATTAGTCTTTCCAATCGTCAACACGCCCTCTTATATAGGCAAAAAAGATACCCCATAAAATGATTCATAAATGGCTAAGATTGGGCATCATTCCCTGGCCAGCACAATGTTTCCAACCTATCTTAATCCAATTCCTAGCTGTCATTAGCTTGGAATTTCTCTCAAGGAATCTGCCTTGCCAGAGCTAGCAACAGAGGTCAAGGACATTCCTTAGGGCAGTCCCACAATAGATAGTTCACAATAGTTCAGAACTGTTTTACATACTAGAGAGTAAAAGAAGGGCTTCCCTTACTTAAGGGCATTAGCAGGAAATGTTAGATTGGAACTTCCTGGTCCTTGCCTCCAGCAGAACCAGAGAATTAGCATAGGAATACCAAATTAGCCCCAGAGGGGAGGGCACCATTGCCCTTCTGCCCCCTTCACAACTGGATACTTGATCTTGGTCAGTAAGATCACTGACCTTGATGTGACTGTCACCTGCCTATGTGACTCTTGTCATCTGCCCTGCTTTCTATATACCATATAAGCCTGCTTTTCACTTTGTATAGGAGGACTTGCACAAGGACTCACACTAGCACTCGGACTTGGGGACTTGAGCTGGGACTTGCACTGGAGCTCTGACTAGAACTAGAACTTAGATGGGCTAGGACTTAGACTCATGCAGTCTGCAGTCCCCCAGGCCCAGAGCGCTTGGGCACGGGGGATGTAGCACCCGTCCAGAAGAGATAGCTTCTGATTTAGACCCAGTGTGTTTTAGATGGCCTCAGATGTACCTTAACTGCTGAGCTGCCAGATTTATCATTTCTCTTTTGCAATGACTATAAAAGTCTGATGCCATTTTTAAGAAATACATTCAGATCCTGTATTTCATGTGTTGTCTCTGCCATCATTTCTTTGCCTATGCCTAGTCGACCTGACTAGGACCCCGTTTCTTCCGTGGGTTGAGGGAGGCCCAGATCGGCCAGCATGAGGCAGTACAGACTGTAGTAATTAAGCAAAACTGACCTCCAAAGATATCCACACACTCCCAGTAATTTTGAAACATATTATATTATTTGGAAAAAGGTTTCTTCTGGTATAATTACAGCTATAAACTTTAAAATGAAAGGCTCTCTGAGATTATTTGGGTAGACCCAATCTAATTATATAAACTTTTTTTTTTCTGAGACAGGGTTTCTGTGTATAGCCCTGGCTGACATAGAACTTACTCTGTAGACCAGGCTGGCCTCAAACTCAGAAATCCACCTGCCTCTGCCTCCCAATTGCTGGGATTAAAGGCATGCGCTACCACTGCCCAGCTACATAAACTCTTAAAAAGATATGTTCACTAGCTGGAGTCAGAATGAAGAAGACACAGAGTGATCAAAGACTGAAAGACACATGACCTATCAAATTAGTCAAGTCTCATGGGAAGCATTTGATATAATTCAACTCAGTCTTCTTATGATTTCTACCAAGGGCACAGGGCTCTATAAACACAGTTTCAAGGAACTAAACTGATCCAACAATATAAATAAATTTCAGAATGCATGAATGAATGAATGAATGAATGAATGAATGAATGAATGCATGAATGAAGCTCTAAATGACAATTAGAAGTTTTACAAGGAAAGTACATTGGTACTTCCTAGATCCTCTGGAAAACCCTGTCTTTAGCCCAGTGAAGCACATTACGGGCTTTTGATCCCAAGAACTATAAGAGCAAATATCTCTTGATTTAAGTCACTAAATTTAAGATAACTTGTTATACTTATCAGAAAAGATGTACACAGAAAGCACACTATGAATTACAATAATAGATAACCAAGAAAGGAGGATCTATAAATTGCCTGAAAATAGTTTCTTATTTATTTTTCAGGTAGCACAGTGAATTAAAAAAACATATTGATAATTGAGGAAATAATTTCCAAAGATAAGCAGAAGACCACTACAAACATGAATCCTGGAGTGAAGGAAATAATGAAAGAAATCGAAATGCAGCAGGGAACAGCAACAAGTGAAGAAACTTGATCAAACAGAGTAACCAATTGTTAAACTATAAAAAGAGAGTCATTTGGAATTATTTACTCAAACAGAGGAGGAAAGTAAAACATGAAAAGAATTAATTCCAAAATAGATAGGAGATATTATCAAGCAGCTTGGGTTTGAATAATAAAAGTTATACAAAGAAGAGAAAGATTACTTATAGAAATAATTGATGAAAATTTCACAATTCTTGAAAAATATAGGAGCACGAGGCTACACAAAGCTCAATGGTAGCCAATGATTTTCAACCCAAAGAAGTTTTCACCAGGACATATTATATCCAAACTGTCAAAAGTATAAGAGTATCTATTCATAGAAAACTGAAGTATGACACCTTAATGAAGCATAACATTTTAATCCATGGATCTTGAGCAACACTTAGATATATAGCTAATATTACCTAAAGAAGGAACATGTCTTTGTCATTTATGAAACTCTACCACAGATATCTAGAGGCTGTAATTAATTTTAGTGAGGGAAACTCCTAAAGACTCAAATATGCAATTGAAAATATGATATTTAAGGGTATTTGTGATCATAGAATAGCCAGTAATATTATTCCAGTGTGCTGGCACATATTTTTAATCCTAGTATTCAGGAGGTACAGACAGATGAATCTCTATATTTGATGCCACCTTGGAATACAGAGAAAGTTCCAGGACAGCCTTGGCTACACAGAGAAACCTTTCTTTTAAAACCAATGATAATAATATTAATAATAATAATAATAATAATTGATGATAATAATAGCATCCAAGAAGATTTGGCATGGGTGACAATTCTTTGTGCCTCTATAATTAAGAAAGAAAACAAGAAGTGGATACTTGTACTATAGTCACTAAAGGAGAATATGTGAACTAAGCAAACGAAATGTATGAATCCTGTAAGACAAATATACTGAAAACTACAGCAAAGACAAAGAGAGGTACAGAACAATCTGGCAGTCCAAACAAGGGCATGCCTGATCCCCTCAGCTTCATTTTCCAGCCCATAATTCTCTCTGCTTTCCAGGAGGCCATGACAGAATGAAGAACAAATCTTGCCCTATGCCCTAAGTCCTATGCCCTATACCTGTTTTAAATTGCACCGCGTCCTCTGGGTTCCACTATTCAGACAGAATACTTCCTGATTTCAGGAAGGTCACACAGTCACAAGGAACTCCAGGCCATGCTGGTACTCGAAACCCAATAATCAGTGTTAGCACTCAAAATCTGAGAAGCTATCCAGGCCACAAAATCCCCCAGATAATTCCTACTGGGCCTGAAAACTCACTGTTCACCAGAAGTGGAGTCCACCTAGGCCAGAAGACTGAGAACAAACAGAAAATAAGGGGGAAAACATATTTAAAAGCACCTATGCAACAAAGATAATCTCAGGAATCAGTACCCAAACCTAAAATAATCACAAAACTCAGATTTTCCCTTAATGTCAAAGGACTTCTGTAAGCAGCTAGTTTAAAGGAATCACAATTCTTAAATGTCAAAATGCAAAGTGAGAGTAATGGGAGTAGTGGACAAGTGGCATTAAAACAGACCTATTGGAACAAAACAGAGATACATGAAATGTATCAGGTATATATTTTTCAACTGAGGGTCACAAGCACTAAGACAACATAATGGATCAAGACAGTCTCTTCAGTGAATAGATCTATGAAAACCTTGTCTCATAACCTATAGGAAGCATCAACTCAAGAGATTAAATATGTAAAACTAAGAAGTGAGATTATAAAATTTCAAAAAGAAAAAAAAAGAACATAGGAACAAAGTTTGGAAATATTTGCTTAAATACGACCTCAAAGGCAAAGTGAACAGAAGAAAGATTAGAAAGATTATGTAAAACTGCAGAAAACTAAAATGATTGTGTACAAGAAAGGGAAATGATCAACACAGTATAAAAGCACCAAGACTTCAGAATTCTAGAAAAATATTTGATGAACCATAAACCTGACAAAGTAACATACAACATACATCAATAGTATTCCTTGTTAATGATGTGCAAACTGATAATAATCAGTTGCTTATAAAGTACCTATGCACAGTCATATGCTCCACCTCAACTCTTTATCCAAAAAAGATCACTACAGTCAAGTATTTATTAATGGTGACACACCTCTTAAAATAAGGAAGAGTTAAATGATGCTGACTCTTGAAATGGATAAGATGATCTGTATCCTGTCTCTCTGCTCTCTACATTTTCTCCTGCAGGAAATATAGTGAGCAGTTACATGATTGAATATGTCCACAATAGTTTAGGACATAGGTGGTTTATTTTCTGAGTATATGTTTGTGAACATAAATACAATTTCTTTTCTTTTGGTCATAAAAGCACTGAAATATTGATTCACTGGTGTCATAAATTCTAAGGAAGAATTTTACATGGGAGTGGTATTGGTACAGGTCTATGTATGCTGTGATATATGGCCTATCTAGCAAAAGGTTTAAAAATGATAACTAAGAGAGCCCTGCAAATGACCACTGTGACTCTGAAGTTCTCTTTTTTGATTTGTAAAATTATAAATATTAATATACAGCCTATCTCTTCATCAATTTCTGCTAACCATTCTGTATACACAATTCCTCTATAAGCCTTTAAAGAAAAAAACATGTCAGGTGTCAAAACCATATTTTAGTCTTATTATATTCATCAGAAATTTCACTTCTAAATAGAGGCAATGTTTCATACAAAATAGATCCACAGAAGTATTTGAAATTTTAAAACAACTTATGGAAATGCTTGTATGTGCAATATTATTATTGGAATTAAATATAAATTATTAATACTTCATATACTTTCAGTATAGACTATAAGATTAAATGATTAAATTTTTTAATCATTTGATTAAATGATATATATATATATATCAAAAATAGTATATATACTATTTTTAATATAATACAATATTTTAATAGTATATATATATATATATATATATATATATATATACTATTAAATGGTTAGAAACTATTCAAAGTAAATGAGAGTTGATTCAACAATATACCCTGAAGCTGTTTCTTCTTGTGGCTGGAGCAGAAGGTTCTGTTCCCCAATACAGCTGTTAACACTGGCAGCTTTACTGCCTCCCACCTCACTCTGTTAGAATAGGATCTTTTGAGTTTACACCAAACCACAGATCCTCATGACAATGATCAAACAAGTAAACAACATCACATAGACATACATCTAGGAAAACAAGAGAACTAAAAATATGCTACAATAACACAATTAATGTTGTTTACCTCTGTTCCGTAATTGCAGGTACTGGAAAATGATTGTTAAAGAGAAGGCTACAAAACACAGGAATTGGAAGAATATCACTGTTGTGTCTAATTTACAGGGATATGCTTTGCATCCAGGTATGCATCCTAAAATCCAAGAGTTACAATTAAAAGGAGTTTAGCAGCATGTAACAGTAGCCTCAGGACAGCCTACTGAAAAGGTGAACATCATTATCCCAGTCCTACCCTACTCATCTCATAAATAGAAGTGAAGCATCAGGCATGTTTTGTGACTAAGACATCTCAGTTGGATTTGTAAGACAATCAAAGCTTAGAGGAGCTTCCTTTTCTGATCTTACAATATAACTTAGCACAAAATCAGTAGCTGAGGGGAGTGGAGACAGCTCAGTCTTAGGAGTTCACATCAGATTCAATCTTGGACAACAGTAGCTGTGCGAACAACATTAGGTGAAATAAACTAAACTGAGCTGGATCTAGATTCTGAAAATAGAAGTGGCTGGCTCCTTCAGCAGTGCAGGAAACACTGTCACCTTTCATCTGCTATGACCCTACTCAGAGACTTACTTGCTAAGCAAAACAGACAAGACTTATCCATAGACTACTTCATGTGTATCCATAAAATAGCTAATCTTCACATCACCTTCCATAAAAGGAGGAATGAAACTTTTGAAGAAACTAGAAATATATTTATGCCAAGATAGCACATTTTGACTTATAGTCTCTGAAAGACAGTGAATCAGAACTTATTTTTCATGTTTCTGGAATCACCATGGGACATAGCATGTCCATTGTGGAATAGACTATATCAATTACTCAGTGGTCTTCAGAATATGTGTTGGGAACCAAATGGCACTTGGCTGACCTGCCTCCACCTGACTAGAACCCAGAGACAAATATTCTGCCTGGCAACCACAAATTTCCTGCTTGGCCCTGAGAGAAGCGTGATCAGTGTACCTTGACTTTTGAGAAACCGTTACCTACCCAACCATTTCCTCCCTACCTATTGTCCTCGGGGTTCCCATGGCCCCCAGAAGATCTTGTAATTCTTCACTATACTCCCTCCTGCCCCCCGCCCTTCCAAAACCTTGTTTTAAATTTGAGCACCTGCTTTTAGTAAACGGCTCTTGACAAGCAATGCTTCCTTGAGTCCTGTCTTCTCTCTCGCCCATTCTTTATTCTCAGGTTGCGACCCTCCTCGTGTCCCCCAAATTACTGAGACCCGCGGGTCGGGTCAAATATGGACAATTTTCAAGAAGAAACTTGAAACCAACTAATGAATACTATAGTATGGCATAAAATATGGTGCCAAACATTTCTGTAGTTCAGTCTTGGCTATGTAATTTATGACATGCATAATACAATAAGTGCTCACCCCTAATAAGAACACAAGCAACAGAAGTATCTTTTAGGAATAATTTAGATAAACTCAGTAAAATGATTACCACAATGTTTGTCATAGAAAAACTGCCCTTGTTAAATTGATTGTTGTTTTATATCAAACAACTTTTATAATACTTATTTTTTGTTATAATATTTTATAAATTTTAAGGAATATGACAAAAAAAGAAAAGAAAAACTGCCCTCTAAATATGTTTTATGCATTAGGAGTCTATATATTATATTAAATTACTAAAATGAATGGATTTTAACTTCTCTGAGTCACATGACCTTTGAATCAATAGTAATTGTACCCTTCTTCCATCACTTTGAACTCAAGTTTCTTAGTGAATAATCTAGTTGCTCTTCTCTGCTTTGTTATTTACTCAGCCTCTGAATTCTTGTGTCTCCATATAGCAGCTTTACTCAGTTCTATAGTAAATAACTAATTTTGTTTGGTCATTAGGATCAGAAAAAGTATGGTTCTTTTTCATTAATTTTATGACTAAAGCTGGATATGGCTGCATATGCACCTATAATTTGAGCAGTATGTGTAGCAGAAAAAAAATGTGAAACCTTTGGGCTTGCTTGCTGCCAGACTAGCTCTAGGTTCAGAGAGAGATATTCTCTTAAAAGAATAAAATTGTAATTGAGAATAAGAGAGTCAAAGTTCATCTCTGGCCTGTGAGAGTGGAAGCATACACCAAAGCATCTGCACACACTAGTGTGCATATACCACACACACACACACACATACATACACACACACACACATACACACACACACTGCCTATACCACACACACACACATATACACACACTGCATATACACACAGTGCCCCCCCAAACACACACTGCACACATACACACTCCACACACAGACATAGTGCCACACACTGCACACACACACACATACTGCCCCCCACACCCACAGTGCCCACACACACACATACACAGTGCTCCCCACACACACTGACCCCACACACACCCACAATGCCCCCACACACACATACACAGTGCTCCCCACACACACTGACTCCCCCCACTGCTCCCCCACCGTGCTCCCCATACACACAGTGCCACACACACACACAATGCCCACACACACACAATGCCCCCCACTGCCCCCATACACAGTGCCCCCCCCACATACACACACACTGCACACACACACTGCCTATACCACACACACACATACACACACACTGCATATACACACGGTACCCCCAAACACACACTGCACACACACACTCCACACATAGACTTAGTGCCACACACTGTACACACACACATACTGCCCCCCACACCCACAGTGCCCACACACACACATACACAGTGATACCCCCATACACTGACCCTACACACACCCACAGTGCCCACACACACACATACACAGTGCTCCCCCACACACACAGTGCCCCTCATACACACAGTGCCACACACACACACACAAAATGCCCACACACACACAATGCCCCCTACTGCCCCCATACACAGTGCCCCCCACACACATACACACACTGCACACACACACTGCCCACACACACACACACACTGCCCACCACACACACACACTGCATACATGCACATACAATTGTATTCTGAAATTTATGATCACATTAAATCTAATCTAGAATAAGACTCACATGTGTCAACCACTCAGAAATTAGAGGTGACAGGATGACTTTATTGTGATAGAAACAATTATTTCTTTTTTTCTAAATCATCTAAACTGCACTAGTGTATTTAAACTGTTTCCTAATATGATTTTTTTCTCACATATTATATAGAACAACAATATGTAGGTTCAATACTAATAAGCAACAATTGTAACTGAAATTGCATTTGCTTTATTTTGGGGGAATGGTTATTTAAGAAAAGAACAATATCTTTTAATTTTTAGTATTTTTATTATTGACCCCTTTAGTGTTGCAGTGTGTGATCTTTAAGGAATATAGAGGGGAGGAGGAGGGAGTTTTCAGAGGGGAAACCAGGAAAGGTGATAACATTTGAAATGTAAATAAAGAAAATATTCAATAAAAAAGAAAATAATAACCAGAAAAAAAAACAAACAAAAAATTAACTGTGGATATGAAAAAGCCCAGAAAATATTTACAATGTACTTTATCACTAAAACTAAAATTGCCTTGGAAATCACAGTATGGAAAGGTATAAAATTCAAACCTATAAAATAAGAAGCAAGCTGTGTATGGAAGTGAGAAATATCTTTTAATTTTAAATAAACCCTCCATGTGACTTAGGTAAATGCTTCTATCCCTCTTGGATATGTTACCTGGTTTCAGGAAGCAAGTTAAAAGGTAGAATAAATATAAAATTGAGATTCCAAGGAAAATAAAAATTAAAAGTTTCATGTAGTTCTCATCAAACAGGGCATCTGAAAAAAAGGAAAAGAACATCTTTTAAAAGCACATAGGAAAGAGCCTCACTAGACCAGGAAGGGGCTACCATGAGAGCAGGTCTCCCCTCAGATTCTGTAGCAGTCCCTATCGTAATACTTCTCTCCCTCTCTCCCTCCGTATTATACTCCCACCAGAACTCTATACTTCCCTCCATTCCTTTCTTCATTCCTCTTTCACTTTCCCTTTTCCATTCTTCCTTCTTTTCTTTCTTTCTCTTCTCCCTTGTTTTCTCCTTCCTATCTCTCTCCCTCCCCTCTCCCTTACTTCCTACTTCCACCAACTTTCCTGTATCCAAAGTAGTACAGAACTTTTAAAAGAGGGAAAACCTTGTACCTTTAGTGAATGTAGCAAAACATTGTACAAACTAGTATCTAAAGGTGTAAACCCTTCTCTTTCTATCTACCCACATTCTGTTCCTGTGTGAAATTTATTTTCAGTATTTGAGGGTTCCCAAGGGCAGCTTGGTTAAACAAAAGATAGCCTTTTACTGATATGATTTTTTTCCATTAATCCCTCATGTCTTCTCAGAATGAGCAATGAACAAATAATCACACAATCTGCATCTTATATATTTTCTTTACTGCTGCTTTTACTAACTTTACTCTCTCTCATTATATATGTATATATATATATGTGTGTGTGTATACATATATATATATATACATATATATATGTATACACACATATCTTTCATGTTACTGAACTGGCCTTTGTTAAACTTACGGATGAACATTATTAGGTCTAATGAGATTAAAAACTAATGTCTCTGAAGCTGCAAGATATGCTTATTTAGAAACTTCCACTGTTCAGTTTTTTTCTAATACCTTACACTTAGCTTTGTCTAACCAAAACCAGTATCAGTGAAGAAGAGGCACAGTAAAGTGATTTTCTGCAATGCAGTATGTCTTTTAACAATCATTAATTCATTGATTTTTTTCTTTGTTCTTCCACATTGGCAATTAATCCTCATAACCGTGTACTTACTTGCTATGATGAGATTGGTCTGCCTCTCCTCGCCTGTTAGAGGGTTAAGAACACAGCATGTGACACCTTCCTGTGACTGGTTTATAAGGAGAAGACTAATTTTCATGTAGAAAAATCTGTCTTCATTCTGAGAGTACAATATTGAAGAATATGGAACAACATTCCGATTACTGTTTTTCTACTCCATTTGAGGCCGGAGAAACCACCCTACTGAAGAACACTCCACAATGAATCCATCATATCCGAATCTCTGAACATTGATTTGCATCTTCAATCCAGATACTAGTGGAAATGACAAGGAAATAAAAGCATAGTTATTAAGCTGAGGTTGTATTGACAAGATTGAGTCTAATAACACATGTGAGTCTACTTCCATATTTGATTGTTAACTTACACTAATTGATTGCTATATGATGTCTATTCTCTGCTTAGTTTATTTTTCAAGGTAAATGTGTAACTTTTACTCAATGCTAAGATATTTTAGAATGTAAAATATAATAAACCCATAACAAATGACCAAGATAATACCATGTACTTCAATTTGTTGGGCACAAGGACACTTGTATATTATGTTCCACGAGCAACTTACCAGCCACACTGAGTT
Source organism: Mastomys coucha (assembly GCF_008632895.1). Taxonomy (NCBI): domain Eukaryota; kingdom Metazoa; phylum Chordata; class Mammalia; order Rodentia; family Muridae; genus Mastomys; species Mastomys coucha. The sequence goes on along the minus strand of NW_022196900.1, from coordinate 71,732,917 downwards.
TCATGAAGGCCACATCACTAAAGCCACTATCATTAAATGAACATTGGTAAGATCCTTCATCCAAAATGCTGATATTATGAATTCGGAGAGCCACTTTGCCATTTCCTATGGCCTCTTTCACAAATTCTGTACATTTCACATATTCAGGAGCAGCTTCTCCATTCACTCCATGGCCACCTCTGTGCTGATAAACAAGTTTAGATTTGTCTTCTCTGAACCAGCGCACCTCCATATATTCGACACTGCATGGTGGAGTCACCTGGCAGCTGAGCTCAGCTTGGCCTCCTATTCTTGCCACCACATGCCCAGTGGGAGTAGTCACCATCAGATTCTCTGTGGAGAAAAATTGAAAACCAAAATAAATGTGAAACTAACAAGACTTTGCTGCCATGCACTGTTTAGAAAAACATACCAAATCCTACCTACAACACCTAGTTGATCTAAATTATCAACTCTGATTATATTCATTTTCATCTTTCAATATTTTTTGAAAACCAATGCTAGCTCATCCCTATCTTTAAAATACACTGTAATAAAGTAGGAATCCTCAACAAGCTGTCTTTCTACTTAATTATACGGGGAAATCTATCTGGTAAAACTATTTTGGAACTCTGGATTCTATTGAAGGCTGTTTTTCAGTTTCTGTGACAAAATGCCGAATTCCTAATTATTCCATATTGGTGCTAGGAATTGAACCAGTGTCCTCTGGAAGAGCACCCAGTGCTCTTAACCACTGAACAATCTCTCCAGCCCCTGCACTATGTCTTAAGGTGCTAATGTAGAAACTTCTTTGGGAGATTTGGAAGCAAACTCGAGATCCACCAACAGATGAACACATAAGAAAAATAAAGTATATATGTATAATTAATGAATACAGAATACATTGCTTTTATTGTTTTGCAGAACTTCTAATAGATCAATTAATAAAGTTAGGCTCATTTACTGTCACCTTTCCTTCCTGAAAGTTTATGTAGTTTTTATTATCTGCCTTTGCTTCTCTCTATTTCCCTCCCATTTCTCCTCTCTCTAAGAAACCTGAACATTTCTTTCAGATAGGGATACCAATTGGAAAGTTTCTTCTGTTTGCTTGTCTAAGATGATGTTTATGTATCATTTATATTTCAAAGATAATTAATGTATTATGATATATAGTGCTAAATTACTAGGTTTTCCATAAATGCTTTAAATATTTTTCTGCATCTATTTCATGCTTATATGGTTTCTGTAAAATTGGATATAATTTTCTTTTTAGGGGGAAGATGGACTTATTTCTAAGCCCTCCACCAATGACTGCCAGCATTTTAAATTGTATCTTTCATTTTCATTACACTTTGAATGCCAAATGTAAAAGTGCATTTTTCTGTTTGTTTTGGCTCTTACCCTGTTTGGTGTTCTCTGATATTCCTGTATCTGTAGGGAGTTTAAAGCATGCTACTTGTTTTCCTTTTTGCTTTCCTTCTCCTTCTATTACCACTGTCTGAATATTACAACTCTCATAGGTTTTCTCAGAGTTCTTATGTTTTTTCTGCAACAGTTGAAGTCTTCCTTCTATTTATATATTTCTATGATTAATAATCAAGATGAGAATTTTTCCCAAGCTCTGTCCATTCAGTCTACTCACAAAAGAGACATTCATTAATTCTGCTAAAGTGTTTTTAACTATAATATTTCTTTTCTTTATTTAGAATTTCTAGCTTTGCTTATGTTATCCATTTGACATTTGTTATCCATTTTGCCATTAGATTACTTACAATATTAATTACAGTTGTATTAAATTTCTAGCCTCATAATTGCGGACTAACTGTGGTTTTACTTGCTCTATCCCTGTGGGCTCTGGTTTTGATATTTTAGTGTGTCATGAAAAGTTTTATTGGTAGTCAACTCTACTAAAATTAATCTACCAGATGGCATATTTTAATGATGTGAGCTAAGTAAGGTGTGTGAGTAAAAGAGAAGGGCATTCTGCAGCTTCCTGATTTGGATCCAGTCTTTCAGTGAGCCTGTGCCTTTGGGCTGTGACCTTTCTGAGGGCTTCTCAATGTCTTTCTTTCCTGAGAGGGATAGGACAGAAAGAGATGACTTGAGTTTAATGTTATATTTCTCCCAGGTCAATTCATTCAGGCCATGAACCACAACAGGTAATACTTTGAGAAAATAGATCATCTTGAAGGCAGAACTAATTAAGGTGGACCTGATTTAGAATAGTTACTTCCTTCAACACTCTGTTCTCACTATGAGAACCTGGTAGAAATGCTGAAAGAAAAGAGCACCACCCAGAACCTAACATTACGGGGAATGTGTGTTCTTTGTGGTTCAAACTGTTGCAGGTTGAGGCTCTAGCTATTTATTGATTCCAGCTTACTGTTTTCCTACTTCACAACCTATAGTTCTCAGATGTTTCTTCTCTCCTCAGAGAATTATGACCTGGTAGAATCCTGCTCCTTTCTGGCTCTTTAACTTAGAAGACAGAGATCTCACTGCATTTTGAAAGAGTTGCTGCCATTCGCCTGTTTAATATTTTGCTTATTATTGCAATGAAATAATGCAGCTAACCTCCTTTAATACAAAAACTTGGCACTAAAAATATTATCTTACACCCTTTTCATAATTGCAATAGATAAGAAAAAAAAGTGTTTTTACCTGAAGTTAATGTCACTTGCAGGAAGATGAAGCACACATGATACCCAGAAGCATAAGAGTATGTAGGCTTCATCATAGCTGGAAAGGGCAATGCAGCAGCAATATAACAGACAATAAGATAGGATATACTAATTTTCCAGGTTTACAAAACTAATACATAATTTAAAAAAGAGACAATCTTAATGTTCCCTTAAGAATAACCTTTTTCAGAGTTGTAGATAAAAGAGACTGTCCTCACACATGGCTCTTATCAGAGCAGGGATTCCCACTTCCTTCAGTACTCTAGTTCACACTCCTTAGTTCCTTTAACTTTTAGACCAACCTTGCTAAGTGACCAGTTCCCTAAGCAGATGCATTTAACAAATAGTTAAAAAAGGAAAATGTTTTAAATAAATTAATTGATGTAGGGAAAAAAGCAGCCAGTCTAAAGACATGGGTGCCTAAATGTGAGAGGAAATGTAAGAAAAATATTTCTAATCCATGTGTTGGAAAAAAATATTGTTATCAAATAGTGGATGAAGTAAGGTCCTCTGCATATGTTATTTCTAATCAGTGGAACAGTGCCGAAGCCTATTAATTAGCAATTTTAATAATCATTTCTGTACTTTAAAATATGAAAGTGGTTTGTGACTATATTGTTGAAAATTAGAAACAAAAACATAGCTTTAAAATAAGAGACCTGGATAATTAACATATATGATTTTTCAAACCTATCAGAGAAAAATTATCAAGAACAATTACATAAATTGAAATTTGAGAACAAGAGTGGCCATATGAAGGAAACATGAGTAAAAATTTAATAATCTTGGAAAGACATTGAATGATGCCATATACATTTATAATAAGATTAGTTACAGTTACAACTTGCAATCAAATTGTTATATATATATATACATATATATATATATATATATATATATATGTATATATATATATATAAAACAATTGCCATATAATGGCTATATATATATATAAGCAGTGGTCTGTTCAAACAACCTGGGCCCAGTTGAGTAATAGGCCTAGTACCCCAGAGCCCTAGTGAACAATATTTCTTCTGCTTGCAAGGGATGGAAGGAAAAACACGCAGCTATAACTCCTGGGACCTTGGTTCATGTTTCAGTCCCAACCCCGCACAATGGCCCCAGCAGAAGAGGTGTGTGATATTGGTCAAACCCTCTTACATGCAAATAAAGATGCTCAGCCCAAACAAATGAGAGATAACTCCTATTGAAATCTGAATGACCCTCAAAACTATATATATATCCAATCCAGGGAAGTAAAAGGGTGGAAAAGATCTACTCCTTTGTCTGAGCCTTTTGTTCTAAGAGCTATAACAACTGTATGAGTCAGGTACTGTCAGAGCCTCTCAGGAGATAGCTATATCAGGCTGGCTTGTTCTTCCTTCAGTCTCTGCTCCATAGTTAGTCTCTGCAATTCCTTCCATGGGTATTTTATTCCCCCTTTTCAGAAGGAATGAAATGTCCACATTTTGGTCTTCCTTCTTCTTGAGTTTCTTGTGGTTTGTGGGTTGTTCTTCCTATACTCCGAACTTCTGGGCTAATAAGCACTTATCAGAGAGTGCATACCATGTGTCTTCTTTTGTGAGTGGGTTACCTCACTCAGGATGATATTGTCCAGGTCCATCCCATTTCCATAAGAATTTCATAAATTCATTGTTTTTAATAGCTGAGTAGTACTCCATTGTGTAGATGTACCACAATTTCTGTATCCATTCCTCTTTTGAGGGACATCTGGGTTCTTTCCAATTTCTGGCTATTATAAATAAGGCTGCTATGAACATGGTGGAGCATGTGTCCTTAGTACATGTTGGAGCATCTTCTGGGTTAATGCCCAGGGGTGGTATAGCTGGGTCCTCTGGTAGAACTATGTCCAATTTCTGGATGAACCAACAGGGTCCCCAGTGAAGGAGTTAGAGAAAGGACCAAAGGAGTTGAAGGGTTTGCAGCCCCTTAGGATGAACAACAATATGAACTAACTAGTACCCTCAGAGCTCCCAGGGTCTGAACCACCAACCAAGGACTATACATGGTGGGACTGATTGTTCTGGCAGCATGTGTATAGTAGAGGATTGCAAAGTTGTTCAACAATGGGAGGAGAAACCCTTGGCCCTGTGAAGGTTCTGTGCCCCAGTGTAGGGGAATTCCAGGGCCAATAAGTGGGAGAGGGTGGGTTGGCAAGCAGGGGGATGGGGGAGGCAACAGTGGTTTGTTCTTATTGTTTTTTGGTATTTTGTTTTTGTTTTTGGTTTTGGTTTTTTTGGAGGGGAAACTGGGAAAGGACAAATCATGTAATGGTTTATGTAAATAAAGAAAATATCTCTGGAAATCAGTTTGGCGGTTCCTCCGGAAATTAGACATAGTACTACCGGAGGACCTGGCTATACCACTCCTGGGCATATACCCA
>NW_022196900.1:71708247-71727042 GCF_008632895.1 Mastomys coucha | reverse complement strand
GGGAATGGAGAAATTAGCATGTAAATAAAGAAAATATCTAAAATAAAAAAATAAAAAAATAAAAAAAATTAAAAAAAAAAGCTTGTGTATCCATCTTTGCTCTATGCCTGAAGGAAACTAGGCATTTGATCCTTTGAGTAACAGGTGTTGCTAATATATTTAAAATGGGTGGCAGCCAGGGAAACTGGGTGAGATTTAGTATCAGGAAGTTAGAAAATATTTCATTAAGTGATTTTTCCCTTGTAATTTATTTCAAATAAATCTATTCAAAAAAAAAGGAAAGAAAATATCTAATTAAAAAATCTATTTCATACACTTAAAAATAAAAAGAGCTGTAACACTTGGGAAGAGGTCTGCTCTCCCAAAACAAAGCATGAAGCTGCACCACACTCCTCACTGGCTAGGCAGTCGGACTCTCCTCAGCTCAGCCTTACCTGGCTCAGAAAGGGCAGCACAGACAAACAGAGCAGTGGCCTGGAAGACACAGCAGAGATGGCATTGACTGTGCTCGCTCACTTCCCTTCACTAGGACTCTTGCACCAGTTCAGGCAGGAGATCTCTGTGGAAAGCCTCCAGCACACAGGCCCATGTATGTTAATACATAAGTATAAAAGGCTTTAAGGCATCAGATAGTAAAATTTTGCATTATCCAACTTGCCTTTTTTCCATGAATTTAGAATGAGGATACAGACCATGAAGAGTCAACTTGTCTTCTATTATTGATTGAAAATGTACCATTATTTCAGTAATAATAATATGTAAGTTCCCTACTTTAAAATGAATAAAATGTAGAAGGAGCAACAGAAATTCAGTTATTGAGAACTTGTAGAAATACATAGCATATTGTAAAGAGGAAGAGAAAAAAATAACTATATGTGATATTTCACAAAATCAGAAGGAAAAACCTACTAAAATTCATATAGAACCACCAAAGACCCTAAATAATCCTTAGCAAAAAGAGAAAAAAAAAGTACTGCTTGGGGGATTACCATACCACATTTCAATATATATTACAGATCCAGAATAATAAAAGCAACATGATACTGGTACTTAAATAGAAGCATAGAAAAATGGAACAAATAAAAGACCCAAATACAAGTACATGTAACTCCAGACATTTGATATTTGACAAAAATGCTAAGATTACATGTTGGATAAAAGATATAATCTTCTAAAAATGATGCTAAGGAAAAAAGATATCCACATGAAGAATAAAAGTAGAGTCATATCTATCATTCTAAACAAAAGTCAGCCACAAATGGATCAAGTGCCTCAGTGTGAAAATGAAACACAGAAACTTCTAGAAGAAAACACAGGCAAGATCCAAATGTAGGAAAGGACTTTTGAGTAGGAGTCTATTCACCCAGGAATTACAGATAATAGCTGACAACCAGGGCCTCATGAAACTAAAACTCTCTATATGGTGAACAAAACAATTGAACAAAGAAGCCTGCAGAGTGGCCATATATCAGGTTGAGAATTAATAAGCAGAATATATGAAGCCCTAACACACACTAAAGGAGTCAACGAAACAAGTGACCCAATTAAAATTGGGCTACAGATATGAACAGATAGTTCTCAAAAGATAAAATGCAAATTGCTGAAACTAATTTTTTTTTGAGATTTTGTATATCTGTTGTATTTTCCCATTTGATTTTTACTAATGTGTTCATTTTTTCTTTTTTTAATTAATTTATTTTTTTACACTCCATATTTTATACCACTCCCTTGTCTACTCTTTGACTATTCCACATCCCATACTACTACTGTGTAGATGTGTAGATATATATATCCATAAACAAACAAGAATAAAAACATAGTTAATCTGTAACAGGCCAATATTGTCCATGAGAAATCACAGGCTAACAAATTAAAGACCCAAGCCCTGGAATGAATTACATCTTTTGGAGTTGTTGGTCATTGAGATCCCATAGATTCTCAAACATTATAGTCTGTTAATGCATTTCTAGAACTTGACATTAAAACTCTCTCTCAAAAAAAAAAAAGAAAGAAAGAAAAGAAAAAAGAAATAAATGAAAGGAAACAAATTAATAAACAAACAAAACCCTCTGTTCCTGAAGACATCATATATCTGAGCCATAAAACATGAAGATTTTAAGCTACTGACCAGAGAACTTCATTCCTACACTCTGGCTTTCACAATATTGAAAGGTAACATTCACAATACTAGAAGAGAAAAAAAAACTTCAACCATACTCAGCTATGAACTCTGCAAGCCACAATAATGGGTGACCTGTCAAGATATCCTCCTGGATAGAATAGTAGCCAGAACATTTTGGGATTATGAAAATCATTCTGATTGGATTTAAATCCTTCTCCATCCACAAGATGAAAACCATGACTGACACTATATTTGACAATGACTCTATGACCAGATTGACCTAGGTCTATCTATGCTCAAAATATTCAATTGATTTCATAATACAAAGCCCACTTTACACAAATAAGCAGCATGGTCAGGCCTGTCACTGCAATATACTGCTCCTGGCAACAACTTCTGTCTTTGTCAGTGTTCTATTGCTGTGAAGAGACACCATGATAGTTGCAACTCTTATAAAGGAAAATATTTAATTGTCCCTGGGTTACAGTTTCATAGGTTTAGTCCATTGTCATCATGTAAGGGAGCATAGAAGCCTTCAGGCAAGAAGTAGCTGAGAATTCAACATCTGAATCTGCACACAGTAAAACGAGAGCAAACAACTAAGTTTGGAATGGGGTTTTTGAAACTTCAAAGCTCACCTCCAGTGACACAGTTCTTCCAAAAAAAAATCACATCTCCCAATCATTTCAAATAGTGGCACTCTCTGGTGACCATGTACTTAAATATATGAGTCTATAGGGGCCATTCTTATTCAAATACAACTTATAACCAAGACTGGCATATTTGGATCTTGTGGTGGATGTATTTTCAGCTTTAGATATATTTGAGAATGCTCATACTGATTTCCATAGTATCTATAACAGTTTGCACTACCACAAGCAATAAATGAGTTGTTTTAATTATTCCTTTTAGAATTTTATACATGTTTGATTATATTTACTACCCTCCTGAACTTGTCTCAGTTTCATACCCTCTTTTCTATACTCAACTCTATGTCCTATTAAAATTTAAATACAATCTGTGCTCCTCAAATATTTTTGGATATGTGGTCTTTCACTGGAGTATGATCAACTTACTTACAAAGAGCTACATAGTCTTAGAGAAGACTGTCTTTGCCTGACCCAATAACCATCCATTTCTAATATCTGCATGGACAAAGATGGTATTTCATACCCAATTGCCATCTCTCTATTGAGATTTGATCTGGAAATCAGTGCTGAGGGAATTTTAATTGCAGAACACAACTCAAGAAGTTTCAGAGAAGAATATTATTAAGTGACCTAGAGACCATTCTTGTGATATTTTGAAAAACAGTGAGGCTGCATTTTACCCTTGTCCAAAAAAAATCTGCCTAAGGCTAAATTGAAGAGTTTGAGATTAATAGTATTAGCAAAGATTTCAAGACAGACAAGAATTAACTGTGGTGCATAGTTATTAATGACCACTCTAACGCAAAGCTACATTGAAATGGAGCAATTGAGTAAAGAAAACTACAAAATATAGAATGGGAAGAAAAGGAGCATTAAGCAGTGTACTGAAGCTAAGTCCAGCACTCAACCATGTAAAGAAAAGTCTATGCTAAATGGAACAAAGAGAGTGGTGACCTCAGGACAAGACCTCATCCAACCGAGCTTACAACTTATGAAGAAGAATTAAGGAAAAGATTAAACAGCAAAGGAAGTAGTAAACAGAAAACTAGTGAACACTTAAATGAAGTAGGTGGCCCTGTTTCAGCCCCAGAAAGCAGTAGAATATGGTAGCTTTGGCCATGTGTTGCTGGCTTTAGAGTCAAGTATGGAAGAAAGGGGTCATGGAGTCTTCCTCCAAGGCTAGAGGAAACCACTGAGGCCAGGCATGTGTCGAGGATGTCCCTTCTGGAAATCATATATTGGCCATTGCATGAAGCTCCAAAGATGAAGCCTGGATTACACTGGAGACCTCAAAATGTTGGAGATGCCAAAGCTGTGGGGTACCAAGCAAGGAAAGCTGTTAACAGCGAATGAAAAAGGCCCAAGAGGGAGAAGTATGCTGAAGTCAACAAAACTGAAAACATACAGAGATTTGAAGAGTAATTTGACATCAGATATGGAGATGCAAAGTTTGGAGTTTGCCTTGCTGGTTTTCAGTCTTACTCTGATTTGTTATTTCCTGACTATGTTCCCTTTACTCCCATTTGAAATGGTAATGTATAATCTTTTCCATTGTATGCTGAAATAATACAATGCTAAATAATAATCTTTTCCATTGCTCTGTTTTTATATTTTGATTTTTCAGGGGATTTCAATTAAGAGATTGTCATGAGTCTCAGAAGAGACTTTGAATTTTAGAGGTTTAAAGAGTTTAAAGATGTTATAAACTTTTAGAACTTTTGAAATTTGAACTGAGTTTTGTATTATGATATGGTTACTGCCAATAGAAGTCCAGAGAGTGAAATGTGGCAGTTTGAATAAGAATGATCACATAGACTCATATATTTAAATGCTTGGTCACCAAATAATTGCACTATATGGAAGGATTAGGAGGTATAGCATTTTTGGAATAATTGTATCACTGGGTGGGTGGGCTTTGTGGTTTCAAAAAGCCCATTCTGATCTCTGGGGTTCTCTTTCTTCTGGTTGCCTGAAGATTCAGATGTAGAACTCTCTACTACTACTCTAGTGCTATGCCTGCCTGAATGTTTCCATCTTCCCTGGCTTCATTACAATGGACTAAACCTCTGAAACTGTAAACAAGTCCCAATTAAATGATTTCCTTTACAAATATTTCCATGGTCATGGCAACTCTTCACAACAATAGAACACTGTCTATGACAGCATATACCCAGAGTTCTCTAAACTTTACTTCAGAGAATATTGGAAGGTCTTCTCAACCTCTGACTTCCTTAGAATTATGCAATGGAATATTATTCAGCTGTTAAGAACAATTAAATTGTGAAATAAATAGAGCTAGAAACAGTCATCCTGAATGAAATAACCTAGATCCAAAAAGAAAAATATTGCATATTTTATCTTATGTGGTTGATAGCTTTTAAGCTTCAGATAGGTATATTTCATAGAGAAATAAAAGGCAGTGTTATAAAAAAATAAATGTGAAACACATAGTTTTAACTGGGGAAGGTTGGGGAGGATAAGTTAACAAAGGGAATATTGGTAGGGAAACTAACACAAAAGGTATTTTGGAATGTCACATTGTAACCTACTACTATAGAAACTTCCATATATATATATATATATATATATATATATATATATATATATATATGACTCTTGTGACCCACAAGAGTTGCCTGCATATAACATATACAGACAAAACAGTGGCACAAATATTGTGTGAGTAGCCAACCACTTTTGTTTGGATTTTAAGCCTGTTCTATGAGATGAAACCCATGCATGACACTGCCAAAGGATCCAAGAATCCAATACTTGGCAGGTCATGGACCTAATGGAAAACCTAATACTACTATTATTCTGCTAGAGGAAAACAGCAGTAAAGTGACTTCAGAAGACATAGTGCTATACCCAAAAATCAATGCTTTATTCAACTCTCATCACAGCACCTTCTTCTAGCAGTAAATTGTAATTGACAGAGGTACACACAACTGGAAAATATGCAGAAATTGAGAGAATCTAGATAATTTAGTCCTAAGTGGGATGTCTTTATCAAAACTATTCTCTCAAGGTTCAGGAATCTAAATGGATTAAAAGACACAGAAAGAATCAGAGGAAGAGGATGACTCCAAAGCAGTGTCTTCCAGACACAACAGGGTTAACATACATATGAATTCACAAAGACTGTGAAAGCACACATAAGACATGCAGAAGTGTAAATCAGATAAAATCTTAGCATGGAAAAAGAGAAGTAGATCTAAAGCCCATCCAATAACCAAGGAGGTAATTGCAATTGTCACATGTTGAGAATAGGAAAGTCCATTTTCTCCAACAGAGTTACAATGCATATACCAACTACACTCCAAAGCAGTCCCCATGCCCAGGAAGACTTCACAATTTTTGGGTGTGTGGAGGAAGGATGATGGGGGGGGGGGAATGGAGGAAAGATTGTGGGAGGGACTAATTGGGAGGAGCAGTGGGTGAGATGTAAAATGAATACGTAAAAAAATAATTAATTGATTAAAATATTTAAATGTATACAACTTTGTTTCAAACTATATTTTTTTACTTCAATGGAGTTGAAAATAGAAAAATCAAAAGAGCTGGCTTCTTTTAAAGAGCATTAGAACTGGTAAACTTCTATTTATTCTAAGTAAAAAAAGAGTTGACACAAATTAGTTATGTCAGAAATTAAAGTGGTAACCACATTTCTAATTCCACAAAAATTGACTACAAGTAAGAGAACTGTGAAACACTCGACACTTAACATGGGTGGATTAAGAATTTTACAAGTAAAATATTATATCTGCATGAAAAACAGAGAGTTGTCTTAGATTGCTCTATATTTATTATGGAATATTGTAGGTTATTTAATGAAACTTCCACAGGTACAAACAATTTTTGAATAAATTCAATAAAGCATTTACAAATCAGAATTAACTCAGTTTATGAACTGCGATTAACCTCTAACTACACTAAAAGAAAAGAATTAAACTATAGAATAATATCTCCCAAGACAAGCATAACATCTAGAAACTAAATATTAACAAATCAAATCTAACCATATCTGAAAACAATACTGTATATTATGAAGAGCAAAGTCATCAAGGTAGATTAGCATCTACAAGTCTATAACTGTGAATCACACTGATACAAAACAGATTACCAGATAAAAGAGAGATAGCATTCAATAAAGTCAGTACTCATTTATGGTGAAATCTCTTGGTAAACTATAAACAGATAGGAATATCTTTATTTAATAAAGACAATAGACTGAAAACCACTAAAACATACTCTATACAAAAATTGGAACTGTGTTGTCTATGTATAAAACACCCTCCCTAACTTCCATAATGCAATATCGCAGGAAAATACTAGCCATTATAAAGACACTGAGAGTGAAAGCTGTCTGAATCGACATACTAAGGAACTGTCAGTATAAATGGTTACAGCCATGAAAAATCTAAAAGAATATGTTTAGAGAACTTATAAATTATATGTTAATACTCAAAAATAAATTATTCCCTGTATTATAACACATGGTGGTTTTGGATTTGAATTTCAAGCAGTGCAATCTATGACAAGACCAGAATTATATGATTGAGTACAATTCTATCAAGTTACGTGATTATTTCATTTGTTGAATGAAAACAAGCTTGAAATGGTATAGTAAAGTTTTGTTCCCAGGTGCTGGGTCTTGTGTCAGTATGAATGGTTACAGCCATGAAAAATCTAAAAGAATGTGTTTAGGGAACTTATAAATTATATGTCTCCTCACACTTTCAGGTTGGTATTTACTTGACACAGTGTATAAAGAAGTGAGAATGCAAAGAGTCTAAACAGATAATTAGAGCCTGAAGACTCTGCTCTTATATATGAACTAATGTCATCATATTGAGAATGTGTTTGTGATCTTAGATTGATTCCTTATAATAAGATAACACTGTTCCCACATTGTTTCCCTGTCTATTACCCTTTCCTCTTCAGTCATGGATAGCATCACAAGACACTTGATACATGATATCTTTTTAACTTTGAACATCCTACCTTCTAGAAATTTTTATTCTTCTTTTGTGGTACTCTATTATGACAGTTTAATGTAGTCTAAGATTCTAACCAGGATTTCAGTACATATCATGAAGTTATGTGCAATGTGTTTATGAAGGCAAAGAATAATTCTCTTTGTAAAGTCAGAAAATATCAAATCCTAAATATGAATTTGCTATCAATTTTAAGATTTACATGAATATCAAAGAAGAAAATATTATGGAATTGGCAAAAGGGTATTTAAGCGACTCTAGGGAACAGAATAACACAGAGTGGAGACACATAAGCTTAAGTAATTTATGCAGTACTAAAAATTCAAAATATATTTATGCTATGCTACTTAAATAATGAGGAGCTCATATGCAAAACTATAATATAAATTTTGCAGTGAGGGAGGGAACTGGGTAGGAAAAGAGAGGCGGAGAGGAAAAGGGGACAGGATCAGGTCTTGCTGGAGACAGGCAAGATGTCCAGGGTGCCATTAGAATAAATGAAAATATGTAGCTGTATGGGGTAGGATTGGGAGGAACTTCTAAAAAAGTCCCAGAGACCTGGGATGGGGGAGACTTTTGGGACTCAGTGGGGGTGACTATAGCTGAAGTGCTCAAAAATAGAGATACGGCCTGAAGAGAGCATCTCTACTAGTCAGATAGGACCCCTAGTGGAGGGATGGGGGCATCAACCCAACTACAAAACTTTCAACCCAAAATTGTTCCTGTCTAAAAGAAATGCAGTGACAAAAATGGAACAGAGACTGAAGGAATGGGATACAAGTGGCTTGTCCAATTTGAGATTTATTCCATGGGCAAGCACCAATCACTGACACTATTACTGATGCTATGTTATGCTTGCAGGTAAGAGTCTGGCATGGCTGTTCTCTGAGAGGCTCTAACAGTAGCTGACTGAGACAGATGCAGAGACTTACAGCCAGCCATTAGACTGAGGTCGGGAACCCCTATGCAAGAGTTAGGAAAACAATTGAAGGAACTGAAGGGGATGACAACCCTATAGGAAGACCAACAGTGTCAACTAAGCCTTACCCTCTGAGAGTTTCCAGAGACTGAGCCACCAATCAAAGAGCATACACAGGCTGCTCCAGCACATGCCTTATATGTGACAGAAGGCTGCTTTGTCTGGCCTCAGTGGAAGAGGATGCTCCTAATCTTACAGAGATTTGATGCCCTAGGGTTGAGGATATCCAGGGACAGGCACCCTCTTAGAGGTGAACGGGAAGGAGGATGGAGGAAGAACTCTGCAAGGGGGGTACCAGGAATGGGGGCAACATTTGGTATGTAAATAAATAAAATAATTAATAAAAAAGGAAACTAAAAAAATGTGCATGTTGTGTTTCTTGGGAAAACAGGACAGAGCTAGAACCTGGATTAGCTCTCCTGGGATGTATTAGGATTAGTTTGAGCTGTTTCTCATAGGATGTGTTAGATAGATAAAACTGTGCAGTCTCTAGGGTTGTCATCTCTTGTTGCTATTTTCTTATATAAGCCTGCTTTGTGGTGCTTGGTTTTTATGGAATCAATGTGAATATATCTTAAGGTTGACAAATTACATGAGTGATTTCTATAATGCAATTTCTAGAATACAATTTGTAAATATCATATGTGCAGGTGGTTCTGGCTTACTAGCTAGAAAAGCAGGTTACAACCAACAAAGAGACACACTGATAAACATAATCTCTAAATGACTAGTATGTTTCTGGTATTTCCCTCCATTACCACCTACTCTTTCAGAACAATTTAGCCAACAATTGAGTCTATTAAGGATAATATTTTTAAAAACAAACTGTAAAAGAAATGAAAGTACAAGAAGACTTAAAAACTGATGACTAATAAGTGGGAAAGGGTGGGGTGGCAAGCAGAGGGAGCGGGGAGGCAACAGGGGTTTGTTCTTGCTGTTTTGGGGGGTTTTTTTAGAGGGGAAACTGGGAAAGGAGAAATCATATGACATTTAAATAAAGAAAATATCTAATAAGAAAACTGATGACTAGAAATAACTCAAGTAGGACTGACAGTATAATAGACAAGTTATAGCTAGCCCAATAAATATATGCATTAATAAAAAGTAATGAACTATTTTTATAAATGTCAGATATTGATCTCTATAGAATTTGGCTGAATTAAATTAGTCAAGCAAAGTTGACTGCATGTTATGATCACAAATATATGATGATAAAAATGCAAATATTGGAAAAGCAAACTAGTAATTTTCTATCAATAGAGAATGGAAGAAGGAGTGACCCCAAAATATACAAAGACAGTTTGGGGAGTCATGGATAGGTATTTTTATATGCAATGCAATGACAGTTTCATGCCTATCCATACATATACTTAAAAGTTTACAAGTTATTTTCCCTAAATATCAAGAAAAGTTTATTGTATGTCAGCTATACCTCAACAAATCTCTTCATACATAGTACTTTAAAATAAACATAAAATACTGGTTGTGACATTAGTTGGATATTGATGTTGTAACTTAAATTTTAGGATTAGACTCTTAGGAACTGAAGATATCTACATTTGTGACTTTCAAGTCTATAACAGTGACAGGCAATTTATAACTCCTGAGAGTCCTTTCAGGGTGTGGTCCCTGTATGGTGGATGGAAGACACTCAGGTGGAAGCCAGCACAAACTGTACTTGTTGTGGTTGTTTTAAAGAAAAGGATCCAAAGTTGGATAAAGACAGGAAGGAGGGTGGATCCTGGATCAGTTGGGCAAGGGGAGTAAATATGATCATTATGTAAAATTTTCAGAGAACTAGAGAATAAACAAAGAAAGAGGGAGATTGTAGACATGTGTTTATTCCTGAATCTCAGGGCACAATGGGCCCTATCAGCCATCTTCATAATAAAATATGAAAGTAAATCCTCTCTTTTGTAGGACTTCACTGCCTGTCAGATTTCTACTTCCCAACATATAATCACTCTGTAAAGAAAAGATTCTTAAGTGGTGAAATTCTTAGAAGCAGGAAATACCCTTGTCTCTAACCATCATACAAATCCAGATCACTTACTTGAGCTCCAGACTAGACAGAGAATTTTTTCTGGTCCTTCACAATTTTTCAGTGCCTTCAGGTTGCTCAGCAAAGCTTCTTAAACAATAGTAATCAATAACTCTTCTAGATCAGAGATGATACTCTCTCAGAAATTCAACTGATAACTTCTGAAATGGTAATTTCTCTTGTCAATCTCTAATCAGTACCCTTCAGAGAAAACAGGAAGATTGCTATTTTTGTCCAGTCTAAAAGACCATAAGCTCATGTTCACTAGCAACACACACTGCATTGCTCAAGAGCAATATGCTGTTTTCAGTAGGCCTGTTCCAACATGATATGCTTGGCTCATGATGATATCTGAGATAAGGTATGTTCTTCAAAAACATGCTAATGCTGGAAATAACAAGGGGATTTCTTGCTTGTATTAACAGTAATAGGTTTGGAAATTACCATTATAAGTGACATTTACTTTTTTCTCACATAGGTTCTCTGACTATTTTACAATTTCCATTTATCAGTTACATTCTACTGCTGAAAGCTCTGCTATATTCAGTCATGTGGTGGGCTCAGGATAGGAGAAACACTTGGAAAATAATTTGCAGAGTTTTTTCCTTATTAAAAATGTGGGGAACTTTTAAAATAAGAAGAACCTGGTCAAGACTTTTGAAGCCTTTCCTCTAAAATGTTCATAAGAAAATTTAGTGAATATCTTGTATTAGAGGCCATAAATGACTAAGACTACAAAATGTAGATAGATATTATGGAAAACAAAAACCTATAATGGTTATTGTTTGGTACTTCATTATATTCAAATGTATTTCAAAACAGAAGGAATAGAATTATCTACTCCATTCTGTAAGCCTCTACCAGAATAACAAGACAGCACCATATAAGAGCTTTTTCTTCCACCATACCCCTTGGAATGTAAAAACTAAATTACTCTTGGACTGGAATAATGAGTTTCACAAAAACCTAAAATGCCTTTTTTTTTTCTTCCACACACATTTTAGAATTATTTAAGAATTTATAATAGTTTGGACTTTAAATAAAGGAAAACTGACATTTTAAGACCTCAAATGCATTATTATTCAATTTATTTAGCTCATCTTTGCCCAGTTAAGAAACTATTGGGTATTTGTTGTGAGTTTCTCATTCTGAAAAATCACACAATAAAACATGTATCTTTATCCCTAAATGCCTAAGACCCTCATCACCATAACCTTTTTAAGTTAGGAGTGATGGTTGACATTTTTCACTAAAATATAAAAGGGTGGAAAAACAAAGCTTCTGGAGTTCATAGAAAGGCTAAATATCCTGAGTGAAAGATAGTTACATGGTATTATGTCTTAAAATAAATCAGATCATACTGTATTTTATATCATGAAAAGCTCTAGTGGATCATCTGAGTGTCCACCTGACTAAATTATTCACTAATTGCATGAAATTGAAACTATTGACAAGATTAAGTTTTTATTCATGAAGCATCTCTATTATAAAGACTGTTTATACAGTATTAACCACAGAAGAGCATGCAGTGAGGGTGGAATTTCAGTTCTTTGGAGACTGACTTGGTTTACCCATTACTGGTTTCATAATAAAGTATCTGAGGTTCTTCAGTGTCTCAAACACCATCAGTATTTATGAAATCACCAAGTTCTAGAAAACCACAGATATGCTCATGGTGAAGGCCTAACAATGAACTGCTTACATAAATCTACTCTACCACAGAACCAGGCTTAGTCTTTCAATTCTGCCTCTGCTCCCTCCAAGGCTTTATTGAAATCAAGTGCAGATTCTAAACCCACTTCCAAAGGTTAATCAATACATATAGATGAGTGCATATTATTCTGAATCCATACCATATAAGATCATCTATTCCACAAACAAATACATTCCGGAGTCTCCATTATGTAACACTATTTCTACCCACTCCTACAATAAGCACAAGTTACTTCTACAAACATACTGACAACTGTATTCACTTATAATTTGCTTGGTATGAGATGTCAACAAGATGGAATTCCTGATTCTACAAATAATGAAAAAACAAAGAGCATCACATTAACAAACAACTGAAAAATACATAAAACTTTCTTTCAGACTTTAGAAAAACAAAACTTCCTATTTAGAGCTAAGCATTCATCTTCTCTTCTCTGCTCATCAATCAGTGTATTAGGTCCTATAAGATTCAACATCTCCCTCAAAAATTGAAGCATTCCTATTGAGAGTGGAGACATACACTAATCTATGGGTAGCAGGTAACTCAATGCTGTCAGTTAGTGAAACTGTAAAGAGACTTAGGTGGGAAATCTAGAATTAATATAAAATAGATGAGATAAACAACAGATTTAAGCAATATAAAATATAAACACAGGGTCAGGCCCAAAAAAAATCTAAAAGAAAGTAAAAAAAGTGTAATAAAAAATACTGACACCATGAAATTTGCTGGAAAACTACAAAAAAAAATATCTCAACTGGTGTGACCCAGACACAGAAAGAAAAACATGGTAGGTATTTGCTTATATGTGAATATTAGCCATCAAATAAATGATAACCAACTTGCAATACTTAGATCTGGAGAGGTTAACTATAGAATGAAGAACATGGAAGAGTGTTACAAGGTCTCCTTGGCAAGGGAAAAATAAAGCATATTTTATGGGTGAACTTGGGGCAGGCAGGGATGGTAAGAGGACAATCAGGTAGTAAGAGGCAGATTAGATGGAGTTGAGGGTTGTAATCCTGGGAAAGAGATCTGAAATTGAGGTGAAGGCATATATTTTTCAAAATCTACTTTAATAAGGCTTCAACCTCCCCTCTAGCCTCACAGTGTTGAGGGGAAAGGCTGTGGAAGGGAGTTACCCCAATGTAAGTGCTGCAGCACTGCTATGGGGGAAATGTTTCCCCATTGCAAGTATTAAACCTCTTTTCTGGAAAAGGGAAGATTTCCCCAATGTTAGTGTTATAGCATTGGAGGTAAAGGTATTCTGGAAGTTGGGATCCAAATAATACCAAAAAATTGCACATCAAAACAAACCTCATACACGGGATTTATTAGGAGGGAAAAACAAAGGAGAACGGCTTCCTCTGTTCAGGTGAGACAAAGCAGAGAGCTAACCAGAAGACAATAGGAGTTTTTGAGGATTAGAGCTTTCCCCAGTTGAGATTTCCAGGGTGGGGATTGGTAGGCTTTCAAGTCCAGAGTTTGACCACCTATGTCTGGAGTGTTCTGGTGGATGGAAGTCCTCAGGGCAGGGGCCTGGACACTTGGGTGTCTCAAAGGACTTACATGAGGGATATGGAGTCCAAACTGGCCATCTCTTATTATGAAAAAAAGGCTTTCAGTTGTGGAACTGGTTTGCATTCAGTTGAATTGTTGGCCAAGGGTATCTCATGGAAATTGAAAAACAACTGAAGCTATGAATTAGACAACAGGTTGATCTCTACAAATTGAAATCAGAGTCCCATTGCAGAGGGCAACACCTGCATAACATGTTGACTATGGAAAAGCTTAGCTGATGCCGAGGGAAAAACATTCTACAGTTTACCAGAAGTGGAAAAATAAACACCAACTCAGCCACAAAAACTTCCTACAAGATATTCTAAAGCACTTATGGAACAGAAGTTATTGAAGTAGCCAACCAATGTTTGATTTGACTTAAGGCCCATTCCACAAGATGGAACCCATACCCCACACTGCTTGGGTGATAAAGAAGATAGTCCAGAGACCTAGGGTAAATTCAAACACTACTGGTCTAAAAAAATGTTCTGATATCAAAGAACTGCAGAGACAAAAATAGAGAAGAGACTGAGGGAAAGGAGGTCCAGTGACCAGCCCAACTTGGGATCTATCTCAAGGGGAGGCTCTAAGACCTAACACTACTATTGATGCTATGGTGTGCTTACAGGCAGGAGCCTAGCATGGCTGTCCTCTGAGAGGCCCAACAAGCAGCTTACAGACACAGATATTTACACCCAACATTGGACTGAAGTCAGGAACACCTGTGGTTGAATTAGGGAAAGGCTAGAAGGGGCTGAGGAGGATGGTGACCCCACAGGAAGACCAGCAGTCTCAACTAACCTCAACCCTTGAGATCATACAGATATTGAGCCACCAACCAGGCAACATACATGAACTGGTCTGAGGCTCCCAGCATATATACAGCAGAGGACTGCCAGGTCTGGCTTTAGTGGGAGAAGATGCATCTAAACCTCAAGAAACTTGAGTCCCCAGAGAGTGGGGAGGCCTGGGAGGGAAGGACATCTTCTTGGAGACCGGGGCGGGGGGTGAGGAGAAATGGAGTGAGAAACTGTGGGATGGTGAACTGAGAGGGAGACAACAACTGGATTGTAAAAAAATAATAATTTTAAAAAGCAATTAATAAAGTTACTCTTGAGCCAGGCGGTGGTGACACATGCCTTTAATCCCAGCACTTGGGAGACAGAGGCAGGTGGATTTCTGAGTTCAAGACCAGCCTGGTCTACAGAGTGAGTTCCTGGACAGACAGGCCTATACAGAGAAACCCTGTCTCAAAAAAACAAACAACAACAACAACAAAAAAGATACTCTTAAAGACATTCTGCTATACTCATAGAACAGTGATTTATTCAGTTACCATTATAGAAATTTCCTCCAGCACACTACTTGGCTTGCAGAGACCCACAGATAGACTTTGTGTTGAGAGAGAATCCTTAGAACATACAGCTATAAATGGAATATCTGCATCATCTCCCTCCTTCAAAGCTCAAAGAAGCCTGCAGACAAGGAAGCAGAAAAGATCTAAGAGCCTGAGATGATGGAGGACACCAGGAGAATAAGGCCCTGTGAATCAACTAAGCAAGACACATAGAAGTTCACAGACTAAAGCAGCAATCATGGAGCCTACATGGGTCTGCAGCAGGTCTTCATCATAGATACCAATTAGTTTAATATTTTTATGAGACTCTTGTGTATGAAAATGAATGGGTCTTTGGTTTTTTGTGCCTACTCTTAGGACGCTTTTCCTTCTGTTAGTATGCCTTGACCAGACTTGATGTGATAGTTTTCACTTTATCTTATATTTATTTTGTCATGTTTTGTTGTTATCTGTTAGAATCCTGTTCCTTTCTAATGACAAAAAGAAAGGGAATATGTCTGGAAAGGATGGGAGATGAGGAGGAGCTTGGAGGAGTAGATAGAGAAGAAACTGTAATGAGGGCATGTGGTATGAGAAATGAATCGATTTTCAATAAAAAATGGAAAAAAGGAAAAAGGAAAGAAAAAAGAATATAAATGGCACCATACAGTTTCTCAACTATTTTTCTCCTCACAGTTTTTGTTTATGTCAGTTTTGTCAATAATACTTTATTCTGCTAATTAAATTATTTCTTTAAAGAATATTTTTTAAACTGTTAATTGTTGTGACAGGCCAGAAAATGGATATCAAAATTCCCATTCTTCACATGTTAATTTAGTTTTCTGCTGGCTTTCTGGATAGTGGCTCTCCAGCAGGATATACTTGTCAAAGTTCAAGGGGTAAATTAGAGCTACTGTTAAACTCAGTTTGGGAGACGCACAAGAGTTCCTCAGGGACCACAACTCTGATGGAAACACAGAAGAGTCTTTTTATTCGAGTTTGGACTCAGGACACAACCCTCCCTGCACAACAGGTTGGGAATGAGGTACTCAGGTCTAGGGGCTTAGGGTTTATAGAGGGAAAATTTGCAAAGTGGGGATTTCAAGTCTTGATGGTACATGGGGTTACATCAGATGTCCCTGAGTTTATTTGTCTGTTTGTTTGCTTGCTTGCTTTTAGGAATAAATTGTATATGAACATATTTATTTGAGAGCATTACTTTATCTTTAATAATTTTGTATGTGTCTGTAATGTATTTTGATTTTGTCAATGCCTATTCCTCGTCCAATTCTTTCCAGATCACCTCAATCACATCACCTTCACAACTTCTTAATTAAAAATCCATCATATTTTTGTTGTTGCTGATATACATTTTAAAGTTTAGTAGATGAAAGAAGAAATTTATTTATAATAATTTTTATTATTTTAAATTTTTATAACATTATCACAAGGTTGTCTTACAAAAGCCTATGTTACCAAATTAAGATATAATAGCATGGGATAAATAATAATAGAATGATTTGTTCTCAGTTTTTTGAACTGAATAATATCTAGTTCAAATAAAAATTAATGTATTGCTTGAATATTCATTAAACAATTATGCATAAAACAGAATAAATTAACAAATTATTTTGAACTGGTAAACCACTGTATTTCTGTTTTTAGTGAGGTGAAAATTGCCTTCAATAAGAAACATTACAGTTTCATATGGCTGAAACAAAGGATGTATCATAGCCTCTGCTCTACTGTGCTGCAAGAGACAACAAAGAATCTTTTTGACACAGTCTCAGATCTTGGTTAGTCACAGAGAAAATGTGACTCATGCAGAAAGACACTTGATATTAATTCTGTATTACTTCCCTCTTTAATGCACCCAGTGAGTGCAAGGATACTGACTGGGTTGCTGCTATTGGTGGTAGGAACTTAATATGTATTGTAAAATTATTATTATACCAGCATACACGTTTTGCTACTATTTGTTTCATTTAATGATAGAATGATTCTCAACAATGACATTTAATCTGCAGAGTGGAATTTTTACCCCACCAGTCGGTGTAATGATCCTTTATGTCCCACTGTAGGAAATGTCATGCGCTTTTCCTGGGATGCTCATGGAGACAGCTATCTTCCCAAGGTCAGTCTTCATGCAAAGTCAATGAATTCTTTATCTTACAGGGTATAACAGCAGAAGAATCAGCAACCTACAGGTAGTCAGTCATACTCATTTGCTCTTCTGTCCCAGAAGTTTACATTTAGAGGCCTTTTCATTGGGGACTACAACTCAGACCCTTTGCAAGTACTTCTGATATAGTTAAAATTTATAGAAATTATAGAATTTATAGTGCAAAAGTATTCTACTGCACTCTTTTTGTTGCTGGATTTATCTAATCTGCTGTAAATGAGAGAATCACATTCATGGCTGCATGAACAATACTCCACTGTTTATGCCACATTTTTCATATTCATTTGTCATGGGTACCTTAGGTGGAGTCTATAGCTTCAACATTTTGAATAATTGTGCAACAAACAGGATGAGCAAGTGTATCACTTGATTTTAATCAGAAACTCTGAAGCATAATGGTAATTGTATGCTAATAAGTTACTGAGAATTTTGTAGGGACTCCTAAAATAAGGGAGGTAAGTCTAAAAATGTAGGAAACTTGGGCTTCAGGTGAAATTCAGAGTCAAATATCTTTAATTCTGACATTTTGAAGCTTCTTTAGACAAGTATAAAGAAGACAGACTAATTTCAGTAGCATTGCACATAAGAAATGGAATAACACACAGTCACATAAGAACACAAAGAAATGCCAACAGAAGGTTGTTTTCCAATTAGAGACAGAAAGGAGGTGAATCTGGATGGGTAGAACTAGAACAAGTAGAGAGAAGAGAAACTGTAATCAGGATATAATACATGAGAGGCAAAGAGGAAGGGAATGGGAGGGGGTGGTTTTGGAGGGGAGACCAGGAAGGGGAACATTTGAAATGTAAGTAAATAAAATAATCAATAAAAATAGTATCTCCAAAATAAGGCATGAGTGAATTGTTATGACTCCCCTTTCAGTGAACATCCAAGGGGTACAGAGGCACCTCAGAGAGACCAGGGGTTGATGTACAAATACAAGGATGCTTGTGGAATCATCCTCTCCTAAGGCCCATTATCTCTCAAAATGTTATTTTTCATTTTTATGGAATATAGATTTTTTTCTACTTCAGTCTTTATCTCTTCCATTGCCATCTGGGGCTCAGTCCAGTGATTGTCTGTGAGTGCCTGTATCTGTCTTAGTCATGTGCTAGCAGAATCTCTCAAAGGACAGCGCTACTGAGCTCCTGTCTGCAAGAAGTTCTTGGCATCAGCAATAATGTATGGGTTCCTTGTATGTAGTTGGGATGGATCCC
>NW_022196900.1:71497974-71506923 GCF_008632895.1 Mastomys coucha | reverse complement strand
CTGGTTCCGATTCATTTACATAGGCTCCAAACCCCCAGCAAGTTGAGTCGAGTTGTCATATCTGGTGTCGGTAGGAGTTCTTCCATGAACACAGCAGGGCTACCACAATGAAATCTGTCAGCACAGTGGAAAGCAATTTGACAATGAAAGAAACAAATCATCTGATGCACACTGTTATGGGTTGGCTGTGAACATCCCCCACAGGCTCACCTGTTTGAATGTTTGGTCTTCGGTAGGTAGTACTGTTGGGGAGATTGTGGAATCTCTGGGTTGTGGTTCCTAGCCAGTGGCAGTAGATCATTGGGATCAAGTCTTGTATCCACTTGCAGTTCCTGTCTATCTCTCTGCTTCTTGGTCTGGCTGACATGTGAGAAGCAGCAGCTCTGTTCTCCTGTAGCCACAAAATCATTCTGCTCAATTTCCCAGAAATGATGGACTGTGTCCCCTGAAACTACAGGCCAAAATAAACATTCTCCTCTTCAGTTCCTTCCATTGGGTGTTTTGTCACAGCAACAAGAAAAGTAACCAAGATACATGCTACAGCAGGATTGACACCGAAAAATATTGTGAAAGGGCTCTGGCCTCAAGATCATACCTTTAACAATTCTGCTATGTGAAACATCCAGAACATATGGAAAATAGATTAAAGGATGGTGTCATGGAGGGCTTGGGGCAGATGCAGATGGATAGTTAATGAATGCAGCATTTCTTTTTTGTATGACAAAATATCTCCAAGATTTGATTTTAAGTTTGGTTCTAATGGCTTCTTAATGCTTAAAATTGTTTCCAAAATTGATTGTAGTGATGGCTGTTTAACTCTGATACATATACCAAACATCACTGAGTTGTCCAGAATCCAGAACTTTTGCCAAACGATCTGCTTCCATTGTGGAAACAACTATTGTGTGTAGGGCAGTAGACTTATCCAACTCATTAGGCTCAGAGACAACCAAGAGTCTCCAGAATAAAGCGCACATTAAGTATACCAATATAGAATTCAGAATTGGATATAGTTTCTGGTGGGTAATGGAGGCACAGAAGTGAATGCACCACAGATTGAGGATCAGCTATTCCAGCAGGGAAGGCAGATGCTGACATAATCACAATAGGGAACTCAGGTCATAGTGTATAGGAGGCACATGAGAAGGAAAGGGGTTAGTGGTGGATTAGGGCTGTCTTGTGGGCCTGGATTTTTGATCTTTAAGCTCCCATATAAGGGTGTTTATGACAGCATATTGTCTTCCCTTCTCCTCTAGCTTTCAGCCACACACCAGGATCATGAAGTCTGATTGGGAAGTTTCATGACTGTGGCTTTTCCCCCTGACATTTGGTAAGAATTAAAGACTTGAAAAGGCAGGAAGGGGGGTGGAGGAAGAGGGGAGTTTTTGTTTGGGCTTCTTGAATATTTCTTTAGAAAAATTATTTATTTTCTCCTTAAGATCCTCTATCTTCTTCATTAAATGGGATTCTTGGTCAGAATCTTGCTTTTCAGGTGTGTTAATGTAATGTACAGCCAAGACTGCTGTAATTTGAGAACTAGGCTCTACTTGTATCAAATGGCATTGGTTTCTGTTGCTTATCTTCTTGCCCTTTCCTCTCTTGCCTCTCACCATCTGGTTAACTCTGTTGTTAAGTGGCCTTACAGTCTGACTACAGCCTGTCGCTCCTGTGAACCTGGTAGTGATGGACCTCCTCAACTTAAGCTGTCTATAGATGTAGGGGTGGTGGTGGCTGGAGCAAATGGGAGGGAGAATCTGTTGAGGGGATATTCAGAGGTTAGGCATGGCCCCCTGGTTGGGTAAATGGGGCCACCCTCCCATCTCCAAAATTTTAACCCAAAATTGCTCCTGTCTAAAGGAAATACAGGGACAAAGAATGGAGCAGAAACTAAAGAAAAGGGCATCCAGAGACTTCCCTACCTGGGGATCCATACCACATGCAGACACCAAATCTAGACACTATTGTGGATGCCAAGAAGTGGTTGCTGACAGGAGACTAATACAGCTGTCTCCTGAGAGGCTTTGCCAGATCCTGACTAAAACAGATGTGAATGCTTGCAGCCAACCATCAGACTGAGCACAGGGACCCCAATGGAGGAGTTAGAGAAAAGACTTAAGAAGCTGAAGGGGCCTTATCTGGCATCAATGGGAGGTGAGGCCCTTGGTCCTATGAAGGCTTCATGCCCCAGTGTAGAGGAATGCTAGGGCAGTGAGGCAGGAGTGGGTGAGTGGATGAGGGAGAGCTGTCAATGAAGCAGGGTAAAGGAAGATGGGAAGGGGTTTCCAGAGTGGAAACTGGGAAAGGGGATAATATTTCAAATGTAAATAAATAAAATATCCAATTTAAAAAATGAAGCTGGATTTAGGAGTCTGGTCTTCTCACATAAGGAATTACAATTACAAGTTAGAAAGTAAAATAAATATGGATTAGTATCAGTCATTTGAAACAAAGCATATTAAAATCATTGAATTGTTCATTAAGATACAGAGGAGCAAAATAATCAGAGCAACAGTTTTGCAATTTGTAAAAATGACTGTAAAATTTAGCCCTTGGTTTTCTAAACAGGAAACCATAGATGTTAATAATTGGAAGCACATTGGAGGTAATGTGAAGAGAGCTCATGAAAGGTG
Source organism: Mastomys coucha (assembly GCF_008632895.1). Taxonomy (NCBI): domain Eukaryota; kingdom Metazoa; phylum Chordata; class Mammalia; order Rodentia; family Muridae; genus Mastomys; species Mastomys coucha. Next base: position 71,504,293 of record NW_022196900.1, on the reverse strand, counting down.
AAACAAATTACCTGTCAATTACTTGGAATCTGGATTATAGTACTCTATTGCTTGGGCCTTCCCAGGAGATTGATCTACAGGTATGTTTGCCTCACATACCTGGTAGTTAATTTTAGTGCTTGGTTGAAAATTACTTTTTATACATTTTTCAGATTGTGGAGAACACATAGTCATCAAAATAATCTATTCCATGGCAGTTATGGGAAATGTACTCTTTTTAAATGTCAGATCATTTTTACACGACATGTTCAATGATGATTCTGGGAAAAAAAAAAGTTCTGATTCCCTGTCTTCTGGAGGCCAAAATTCAAAACTATCTTATCTAAAATATATTTCTAGTTACTTGAAAAATCATTTACATCTTTTTGTGGAAATTGATATGATGACTAAGTATTCTATGGATACATATTTGGTATTATATGGAGAAATATTTCAGTACTCTGTTTGGCTTAAGAAGTTAACAGGCTTGTAGCAGATGAAAAATTAGAGTGTTTCCTGTACTGCTGAAGGAGACAGCCATTTTTATTTTCAGAACCCGTGGATCCAACTCAGTTCCCTGATTCCAGTTAATGCTGTTCTCACAGCTACTCCTGCCCAAGATTGCTTCTGATGTGAACTCCTATGTCATCTTTGGGTGACTTTCTCATATTCCTGAACTCTCTGTTAATTCTCTCTCTGTGTTCTAAAACATGTAACTGTAAAGTCCGACCAGCAGACCTACATGGTCATGGATTGCTTCTGACTAGAGAAAGGACAGGACCTGTGGAATTAAACGGGTGGAGAGACAAAGAGTCGGATGCCAAGAATATGTATCAAAGCATACTTTACTTGGGATTAGATGAGTTTTTGTAGCAGGCGGCAGAAATGAAACCACAACAATCAAACTTATCACATAAACATGACAGCAGACATAAGAGCGCAAAGTCTGTTTAGTCAGCAATGACTTCAAACGTAGTTCTGACAGGAGTGAGTCTTTGATCTTCAGGAGAAGCTGCAGCATTTGTGGCCTATTGTCTTGCACCACAAGTGTCCAGTTGTCAGCCTGGGGCTGTCAGAGCGCATTTTCAGATTCAGAAGAAAATTTAGGCAGCCATGGAGGGGAGATAACATTTCACCCTTTTAGTTTTTAAACAAAAAGCAGGATAAAGATCATAGAGCTCGGCACACATTCTTGTATGGGAAACACCATGGTGCTTTAGCTGAAGGGCTCTGTTTTTCTCTCTGGTTCCATCATCCCAGACTTATTTGACACAGCAAACTGGGCTTATAATGTGTCTTTAGCAAAGACACAGCCACTTGGCACTTGGGTCGACTTCACCACCACAGAGACAGACTCCCTTCTGCACCATCCATCCATACAAAAATGCCAAGATATGCCTTCAACACCTACAGAGTCCAGGAACTGCCACCTTATCTGAGAGCTGTTATCAAAGTCCTGACAGCCTGACACTGAATCCAGGAGGTCTCTATAGAGTTGCAAATTTTCCACTTGGGCTCTGGAGTTGGTTGCCTAGGGAACAGGTCTCAATATAATGCAAATAAGTCTTTTGTGGACCCTGGTACTTGAATTAACCTTTGAAATGCTGGAATCTCAGTGGTGTGCCAATGACTTCAGGATGTCGCCAGCTCTTAGAACATAAATATTGCAGTTATAGCCAAAGCTTTTGTGCTATGATGACTTAGCCAGGAGTCTTGCTCCAAAGTAAAAGGCTGAATGATAACATCTGACTCCTTGCCAAAGTAAGTTAGTGTTTGTTTTCTACCAAGCACAATTATCTGGGCAACAGCTTCATAATATGGCAAGATATTATGTTTAGGAGACACCCTTGAATGGATCCACATAATAAGTGCCTTTTGCCACAACAATGCCTTAGGGGCATGACTAGTATTGAAATTAATAAATGCAAAGGTAAAGAATAATCTATGTAAGTAATAAATTGATTCTCAATAGCCTTTTCTACCTGCTGTAAGGCAGATATTCCTTCTTTAGTTAAAGATCTAGGAGAATTCGGATCAGAATTACCTCTAAGAATATCAAGTAAGGGCTTCAAGTCTCCTGTGGTAAGTTTTAGGTAGGGACGAAGCCAAGTGATATCACCTAATAATTTTTGAAAATCATTTAAAGTTTTTAACTTGTCTCTATGTATAATGATTTTTTGAGGAATAACGGCTTGATCCATAAGTATAAAACCTAAATAATTATGTGGATCTTGAGTCTGCACCTTTTCTGGGGCTATTTGTAACCCCCTTTCAGTAAAAGCAATTTGTAAATCTTTATAACATAAAATACATCTTGGGGAATTTTCCCTGCAATCAAGACATCATCTGTGTAATGGGCAACGTAAATCAATGTAAATCATTTCTTCCTTATTGGTTCAATTACTTGTGCCACAGATTTCTGACATAACATAAGACTATTTGCCATCCCCTAAGGAAGAACAGTCCATTCATACCTTTTCATAGGTTCCTTAAAATTTACAGATGGAACACTGAAAGCAAACCTCTCACAATCCTCAGGGTGCAAAGGAATTGTAAAGAAACAATCCTTTAAATCTATAACTATTTTGTAAAATCCTTTTGGGATTGCCATGGGAGATGGCAACCCAGGCTGTAATGCTCCCATTACCACCATAGTTTCATTAACCTTTCTTAAATCTTGCAACAGTCTCTATTTACCTGATTTTTTCTTAATCACAAATATAGGCGTGTTCCATGGGGAATTTGATTCCCTCAAGTGTCCTGCTTCTAATTGCTCCTGCACTAGCAATGAAGTTGCTTCTATTTTCTCTTGAGATAAAGACCACTGATCAACCCACACAGGAGTATTATTTATCCACTTGATATTTTCTGCATGGGGTACAGGTAAGACAGTGTCCATTATAGAAAATGTTTCAAGCCTTTATTATTAGCACAAGGCTGCCTATTAGCTAGCTCATTAGGGCTACATAATACCAGCCTCATTTTTGATAACAGATCTCTTCCCCACAAAGTGACAGGGAGGTTAGGTAATACATATGGTTGAAATTGTCCTGAGTTACCTTTCTCATCCCTCCAGGTTAGCAGCTTAGAGCTTCATTTTAGGTTGTTGGCATACCCAATCCCTTGGAGGTGAGTAATGGACTCAGTCAGAGGCCAAGGTGGGGGCCAGTTCTGAGCTCTGATGATGCTCACATCCGCTCCTGTGTCAATAATCCCCTCAAAACACTTTCCTTCGATAGTTAGTTTAAGATTAGGCCTCTTATTTGTAATAGACTGTATCCAGTAAACCTCAGGAGCACCAGAACAACTCTGTCCTGCCTCATTAGTAATAGCCTTAGGAGACATAGGATACATAGGAACCACATAAGTTGAGCAATTTTTTCATAAGCAGGTACTATAATAACACCATGTGGTGAAGAAGACAGAATCTTTATTTCTCCTTGATAATTGTGATCAATGACACCTGGGTAAATCTGTAAACCATCTACAGTAACACTACCTTTGCCAATCACAAAACCCCAAGTCTCTGGAGGCAGTGGCCCATTAAACTCCAGTAGACAGAATCTTAATTCCCATTTCTGGGGTTAATACTGTGTGCCATGTAGAGAATAACTCCACTCCTGTACGGACGTACAGGCATGGCTCTGAGGAGCTCAGGTATAGATCTTCCTGACTTGGCAGTCTCTGGGCCCCATGCACTGACTTTTGGTTCAAGAATGGGGCCTGGAGCTGGCCCCTGGACTCGTTTTTAGAGCAAGTATAGTCTTGAGAAGCTTTCTTAAATCTTCCCTTTCTGGCCCAATGTTTTCCTTTCTTACACCAATCACACAGTTTCTGTCCATCGCCTGCTTGCTGCCTCTCTGCATTTCCTGACTTTTTTGGATATTCACTTTTAAGGAGGTTAATGCTGCCACAATTATAGCATTTCCTGCTATTCTGACACTGTGGCAAAACTTTTGGGACAGTTGTGTCTTGTAACGTAGGCACAACAGCTAAGCTTTGATTAAAATTAGACCTTATGTCAGCATAGAGGCGAATATAGCCAGAAATATCCATCTGTCCTTTGTGCGGTAGAAGAACTGCCCTGCATGTTGCATTAGCATTCTCAAAAGCTAACTGCGTGATAAGAGGACCCTCAGCATAGGAACTTCCAAGCATTCTGCTGGCTGCCTCCTATAGCCTAGCCACAAAATTCTGAAAGGATTCCTCTGGACCCTGCTGTACGCCTGTCAAGTTTGCATTACCTTCACCTTTTGTGGGCAGCTTTATCCAAGCCCTGCATGCTGCCATAGCTACCTGGGCTAGTGCTCCAGCAGGGTATTCCATCTGCCGAGCCATTCCTTCAAATTGCCCTTCTCCCACAAGCATTTCTAGAGTCTAGTCAGGATAATCCGCCTGAGCATTCTGCATGGTGATTGTTTTACAATGTTCACACCATTCAGAATTCCAGATCAAATAATCTCCAGATGGAAGGACTGCTTTGCACAAAGATTTCCAGTCTTGAGGTGTTAAATTATAATCTGCAACACTGCTGATCAGCGCTTGGGTAAATGGTGCATTAGGGCCATATCTATCAACAACCTCCTTCAGCTCCTTAACAATCTTTACATCAAAAGCTTGGCAAAATCTCTGTATGTCATCATTTTGACCTCTTTGTTCCACGACCAGAAAGCCGGCAACCCTGAACTGTCTTGCCCATACTCTAGGGCTCTGTGGAACATCCCCTCTGAGGGCAAGTGTTCCGTCCTCATATAGCTGTCTTTCTTTCTGCCTGCCTGCATTTCAAATCCTCTAAGCTCATCAATCAATTCTCCTATCTTGATATCAAGTTCTGCTCTGCTTGTTCAAGACCCGATTCTAGATCTCTCCTGTGTCCAGGAGGGCACAGACTTAGTGTAAGTACACTGTCCTCTAGTACGAGATGCAGCGAATTTGCCTTTTGTGGAAGTTTGGGTCTCCTCAGCTACAGTACTGAGTGAATCAGAGGATCTTTGATCCTCTTCATCTGCCATACTGCTCGAGTCAGAGGAAGTTTGATCCTCTTCAGAGTCTGTAGAAGACTCGGTCTGTGAGTCAGAACCTGTCAATTCTGAACTCGTGAGACTTTCTGAACTCATAAGACTTATTTGGCTGCCTAAAAGATGCTGCTTATTTTCATTCATAATGTCCATAACTATCCCTCAAAGGCGGAGGGGACATTCATCTACCTTATTATTTACAAGCACTTATCTTTTCCCAGGATTTTTTATCTATCCTGGTTAAACCCTCTAACCAAGGGCAGGGAGCTTCAATCAGCTCTGCTGACTCTATTCATGCATACCTTTTCACCCTTATTCCCTTTACTCTGAATAGCTTATCCACATTGTGGGTAGCTACCTTTGAAATAATAGCACCCATAGTTCCTTCACCGCCAATAAGTCCCTAGGTCACTAAAAGTATAGGGCAAATACCTTTTCATACCTAGAATCCCTGTAGCCTCCTCACACCAATTCCTGGCCAGCACTAGCCGAATCTCTTACCATGTGGACATGGCCATATCCGTTTCCTTTCTTCATTTTCTATACAGAGCTCTGTGTCTGAAGATGTGGTCCCTCAATCCATTTCTCTCGTGTCCAAGCCGCACATCCTGGGTGCCATATGTTAGCATCCAGAACCTGCCTGCGGCAGATATGTGGGCGGGTCCACAGACCTGTCGCCAGGGCAACGGGGACCATATTCCCAGAATCCATTGGGCTCAGCTCCCACCTTTACCTACATTACTACGTCACCACACATATAAATATATGGGTACTTTTCCTCCATATCTCTCTCTTCTTCTCTCTCTCCCCTCTCTCTTCCTGCGCTGCTATTCCCCTACCCCCCTTCCAATTAAACCTCTTACACATGAAACTGCCTGGGCTTGGTGTCTGCAGACGCTTCCTGCCGTGACTCAAAACCCATCATTTTGGTGCCGAAACCCGGGAACAAGGCAGTTTGCATCTACTGACCGGCTCCTCACTGCCAGGACAGACAGGGTGCACGGCCACGTGGAGCGGCCGCTGGGACCCCGGCTGCCAGGTAGAGCGGCTCCCGCCGCCACTGCCGCCGCACAGGGAACGCTCCCAGTACCCCATGCAGGGAGCGCTCCCAGTACCACCACAGCGGCTGCCGCAGCTGCTGCACTCCCAGTACCCTGCGCAGGGAGTGCTCCCAGCACCCTGCGCAGGGAGCGCTCCCAGTACCACCATAGAGGCTGCTGTTCCACGCGTGGAGAGCACCACTCGCCTGGAGATTGCTCACCACTTCTTGCTAGAGACACCAGACGCCGCGGGACACAACAAACCTACAGCCAAGCGCCGCC
>NW_022196900.1:71477798-71489482 GCF_008632895.1 Mastomys coucha | reverse complement strand
CCCAGAATCCATTGGGCTCAGCTCCCACCTTTACCTACATTACTACGTCACCACACATATAAATATATTGGGTACTTTTCCTCCATATCTCTCTCTTCTTCTCTCTCTCCCCTCTCTCTTCCTGCGCTGCTATCCCCCTACCCCCCTTCCAATTAAACCTCTTACACATGAAACTGCCTGGGCTTGGTGTCTGCAGATGCTTCCTGCTGCGACTCAAAACCCATCACCATATGTAAAGTCTGGCCAGCGGACTGTTACACAGTCATGGTTTGCTTCGGACTAGAGATAGGACAGGACCTGTGGAATTAAACGGGTGGAGAGACAAAGAGTCGGACACCAAGAATATGTATCAAAGCGTACTTTACTTGTGCTTAGATGAGTTTTTATAGCAGGCGGCAGAAACGAAACCACAACAAACAAACATCACATAGACACGACAGCAGATATAAGGGCGCAAAGTCTGTTTAGTCAGCAAGGACTTCAAACATACTTCTGACAGGAGTGAGTCTTTGATCTTCAGGAGAAGCTACAGAGTTTGTGACGGCCTTTTGTCTTGTACCACAGGTGGCCGGTTGTCAGCCTGGGGCTGTCAGAGCTTATTTTCAGATTCAGAAGAGAATTCAGGCAGACATGGAGGGGAGATAACATGTAACTGTATGCAAAGTATATTCCCATAAATTAGACATAATAGTAATAGTCTCACAATTTCTGTGATTTGCAGTCTCCTTTGTAACAATCATTGTAGCATAAGCAATTACAGAACAAAGTAAGTAAATAGGTGGTAGCATGTTGTTATTTCTCTTGTGTACGTACATGTAAATCTCTCTAGGATTGTTATATGAAACTCTGTGGTTTCAGAATAGTTCCAAAGTATCATAATCTAACAGAGTGCTGTGAAAGGCAACTACTAAAACTGCCACTGTTTTCAGCTGTGCTGCAGTTCAGATCCTTTTGTTTCTGCCTTAAGAAAAAAATACTGCTTCAGAAATAAGTACTGAATCAATCCTTCTATACTTTAAATATTTTTATCATTTATTTGATATATATGTCTATAGGTCAAAAATTATATCAGTTTTTACTTTAGAATTTATACTGAAATTATTTGAAATATAAATAAATTCTACTTAATTACAATGATAATATATTACTTATATGTAATCTCATGAACTTTTTTATCTTTTTTTATTCCTATATCTTTATTTTTTCCTTAAGGAAGTGTGTGGCTCCTTTAAGAGCACTGTTCAAATGTATATTATTAATGCATTCTTAATAATACTAAAAACTAGAGCCTTGTGGAGCCTCTAGTATGGATTCTTTTTTTTTGTCATAAAAAAAGTCATATATTCTCCTTGTGAATTGTCACCTTCTTTACAATTCTTTTTTTATTGGATAATTTATTTATTTGCATTTAAAATGTTATCTCCTTTTTTGGTTTCTCCTCTGGAAACCCCTTATCCTATCCTGCTCCCCCTGGTTCAATGAGGGTGCTTACTCACTCATCCACTCTCGCCTTCTTGCCCTAGCCTTCCCCTACATTGGGGCATCAAGCCTTCCCAGTACCAAAGGCCTCTCCTCACATTGATATCTAACAAGGCCATGCTCTGCTAAGTATGCAGCTGGAGCCGTGGGTCTTTCCATGTGTTCTTGTTGGTTGGTGGTTTAGTCACTGGGAACTCTGGGGGAGGGGCTCTATTTTGTTGATACTGTTGTTCTTCCTATGGGATGCAAACCCCTTCAGCTCCTTGAGTCTTTTCTCTAATTTCTTCATTGGGGAACCAGTTCTCAATCCAATGGTTGGCTATCAGAATCCACCTCTGTATTTGTCAGACTCTGGCAGAGTCTCTCAGGAGACAGTTATATCAGACTCCTGTCAGCAAGCACTTCTTTGCATCAGCAATAGTATCTTCATTTGGTGTCTCTATGTGGGATGAATACTCAGGTAGGGCAGTCTCTGTATGGCCTTTCCTTCAGTCTCTGCTCCATACTTTGTCTCTGTAACTCCTTCCATGGGTATTTTCTTACTCCTTCTAAGGATTGACGCATCCACATTTTGGTCTTCCTTCTTGCACTTCATTTAATCTGTGAATTGTATTTTTGGTATTCTGAGCTTTTGGGTTAATACCCACTTATCAATGAATGTATACCATGTGTGTTCTTTTGTGACTGGGTTACCTCACTCAGGATGATATTTTTTAATTACATCCATTTGTCATGTAATATCTTGCTTTTTCCATCTATGTTAATTGAGAGTTTGGCTAGGTATAGTAAGTAGCTTGAGCTGGCATTTGTATTCTCTTAGGGTCTGTATGTCATGTGCACAGGAACTTCTGGCTTTTATTGTCTTTGATGAGAAGTTTGGTGTAATTCTGATATGTTACTTGACATTTTCCCCTTACTTCTTTTAATATTCTTTCTTTGTTCTGTGCATTTGGGGTTTTGATTGTTATGTGACAGGAGAAATCTGTTTTCTGGTCCAGCCTATTTGGAGTTCTGTAGGCTTTTTGTATGTTCATCAACATCTCTTTGTTTAAATTAGGGAAGTTTTATCTATAATTTTGTTGAATATATTTACTAGCCCTTTAAGTTGGGAATTTTTGCTCTCTTCTCTACATATTACCCTTAGGTTTGGTATTCTCATTTTGTCTTGGATTTCCTGGATGTTTTGGGTTAGGAGATTTTTGCATTTTGCATTTTCTTTGACTGTTGTGTCATGGTGTTCTATGGTACCTTCTGAACCTGAGATTCTTTCTTCTATCTCTTGTATTCTGTTGGTGATGCTTGAATCTATGACTTCTGATCTCTTTCCTAGATTTTCTAACTCCAGGATTGTCTCCCTTTGTGATGGCTTTATTGTTTCTATTTCCATTTTTAGATCTTGGGGGGTTTTGTTCAATTCCTTCACCTGTTTGGTTGTGTTTCCCTGTAATTCTTTAAGGGATTTTTGTGGTTCCTTTTTAAGAGCTTCTACTTGTTTACATGTGTTCTCCTGTATTTCTTTATGTGAGTTATTTATGTCATTCTTAAAGTCCTTATTATTATCATGAGATTTGATTTTAAATCTGAATTTTGCTTTTCTAGCATGTTGGGGTATCCAGGGCTTGCTGTGTTAGGAGAACTGGATTCTGATGATGCCATGTAGTTTTGGTTTCTGTTGCTTATGTTCTTGTGCTTGGCTCTCAACATCTGGTTATCTGTGGTGTTTGTTGGTCTTGCTGTCTCTGACTGGAGCTCATCCAACCTGTGGGCCTGTTAGCCTGTGATCTTGTGTGTGTCAGCACTCCTGGGTAGTGGGATTTGGCTGTGGAAGGCTGTGGGACAACCTTATCTATTGTAGTGGTTATTCCTGGTTGTCAATTTGACTATATCTGGAATGAACTCGAATCCAGAATTGGAAGGCTCACCTATGATCCTAACCTGGAGGCTGACAGAAACAAGTTTCTGACCTGGATCTTGGCATGGAAATCTTGAGATTTACTGGCTATGAGTCCCAGAAGATTAAAGCAGGAAGATCTCTGAGTTCAATCTGGGATTAAAGGTTTGGTGACATACATCTTTAATCTGGGTCACACCTTTTTCTGTAGACCTATATAAGGACATCGGAAGAAGAAAGTCTCTCTCTTCTTCTCCTGCTTGCCTTGTGGGACTGAGCAACTGCTAGACCCTTGGACTTCCATTCACAGCTGTTGCTGACCATTGTTGGGGGTTGGATTACAGACTATAAGTCATAAACAAATTCCTTTACCATATAGAAACTACCCATAAGTTCTGTGACTTGACTAATACAGATATGGTGCACAAATAGAGACCAGAAGGATCCTGTCCCCAAATGCTCCACTGTTCCTGTGCCCTGTGAATATCTATAAGGTCCCTCTTTGGACAGTTATTGGGGAATAAAAAGTGGTGACCTCACCTCTGGGCTTAGTAATGAGAGCACTCTTGAAAGATCATCACTCTCCTTGCAGGATTTGGGTGTGGAAGACTGAGGTTGCCTGCTTCCATTCTTTTTGCTAGCCTTCGGGGCTTCAGTCCTTTCCCCCACCCTTTACCAGATCATGTTCCCTTCCCCCGACTCCTTTTCCTTCCAACTCTCTCTTTCTTTCCCCTTTTGTTGTTTCTTTCATCTCCCTCCCAAGTGGGACTGAAGCACCCTCACTTGGGCCCTTGAAACTGTCCTGCATTTTCACGAACTTGGGTTCTTTCGGGCAAGGGATTAAAGGACCTGAAAAATAGGGTTCAAGAGCAAGAGAAAGGATGAAGCCAAGTTGTACCCCAATCAAGGCTTTGTACTTTACTTGGGGTGTTCAGCATTTTTATAGGTACATGAGAAACCGAACCAGAATCTCTAGGTTACAATGATATTTGCATAACATAAACACTGAGGAAGGAGTCAAAAGCAAAGTTCACCAGTGGCTCAGATGTCTTCGGATGTCTTCAGGCAGTGGGCATTGTCTTGGTTCCCCAGGTATTAGCCTCAAGCAGAAACCACCAGAGTCCCAAGGCTGAGCTGAAGCGGGGAGGCAATAGGCCCTTTAGTTTGTTGACCTCCTTTAGTTCTGTTGACAGTATCATGAGTATTCTGTATTTTTGAAGGGGGCTAATATCCACTTATTGGTGAGTACATACCATGAATATACTTTTGGGTCTGATTTACCTCACTCAGGATGATATTTTGTACTTCTATCCATTTGCCTGCAAAACTCAGTTTGTCCTCATTCTTAATGAGTAGTACCCCATTATGTAAATGGACCACAGTTTCTGTATTCATTCTACTGTGTGGGATATATGGGATGTTTCCAGCTTCACAAATAAGGCCACTATGAACATACTGAAACACGTGCACCTGAAGCATGGTGGGGCATCTTTTCTATATATTCCTAAGAGTGGTATTGCAAAGCCCACATATACAGGGAAACTGTGCAACTTTCTACTCAATTATAAATTGGTCAGGGAAGAAATATACAAAGAAATTAAAGACATTTAGAATTTAATGAAAATTTTGACAGATCATACCCAAACTTATGGGACACAATGAAAAGACTGCTAAGAGGAAAATTCATAGCACTAAGTGCCCTGGTAAATAAATTGGAGAGATCTTACACTCGCAACTTAACAGTATACCTGAGAGCTATGAACACAAAGAGGCAAACTTACCCAAGAGGAGTAGACAGCAGGAAATAATCTAACTCAGGGCCAAAATCAACCATATAGAAGCAAAGAAACAATACAAAGGATCAACAAAACCAAACCCTGTTTTTTTTGAGAAAATCAACAGGATAGATAAACCCCTAGCCAAGCTAACTAAAGGGCCCACAGGCAGTATCCAAAATAACGAAATGAAAATTGAAAAGGGAGACATAACAATGGAAATAGAAAATTCAAATAATCATCAGATCATACTACAAAAGCCTAAACTGAACAAAACTGGAAAATCTAGGTGAAATGGATAGTTTTCTAGACAGATACCACATACCAAAGTTATGTCAAGAGCAGGTAAACTATTTTAAACAGGCTCATACCCTATAAGGAAGTAGAAGAAGTCATTAAAAAATCTTCTAACCAAAAAAAATCTCAGGGCCAGACAGATTTAGTGCAGAATTCTACCAGACCTTCAAAGAAGACCTGATACCAATGTTCCTCAATCTATTCCACAAAATAGAAACAGAAGTAACATTACCTATTTCATTCTATGAAGCCACAATTTTTCTAATACCTAAACCATACAAGGACTCAATCAAAAAATCAAGGACCCAAGCTTGATTGGAAGTTCAAACCAATCACGCTTATGAATATCAATGCAAAATTACTCAATAAAAATCTTGCTAACTGAATCCAAGAACACATCAAAACCATCATTCATCACGATCATGTAGGCTTCATCTCAGGGATGCAAGGTTGGTTCAATATACAAAAATCCATTAATGTAATCCACTAATCTTTACCAATCCTATATCTGATAGAGGCTTAATATCTAATATATACAAAGAACTCAAGAAGTTAGACTCCAGAGAACAAGAACAAAAAAAAAAACATTAAAAATGGGGTATAGAGCTAAATAAAGAATTATCAACCAAATATTTATATCTGTCTAAAACACAAAATTCATTCAACTCATTCTAAAGTTGTCCCAAATTTTTATCCTATTGCAAAATCAAACCAAAGTGTAGAATGGTTGATAAAATCAAAATAATATGAAATATCTATTTTATATAGATGTAAGAATTAGTTGAATCAGTCCATTGTAAGTAGCAAAACATTATCTATACAGGTTAACTTATTTGTCTCTTCATTGATTAATTAATTCTCTCTTTCTTCCTTTAATCCTCTCTCTCTGTCTTTCTTCTTCCCTCCCTTTCTTTCTCTCTCTCCCTCTCTCTCTCCCTCTCTCTTGCTTACTTTTTCAATCCATTCTATTTTGATACACAGTTTCATTATATAATCGAGGGTAGATTCCATCCTCTTGACTCAGCTTCCTGAGTACTGATAAGAGACATTTATTACCACATTCAGCTCTATAGAATTTTAAGTGATAGTAAAATAATATTAAATGATACTATTTAACTTCTCTTTTTTGCATGCAACCTCTTAATTATTTTTTATTTCAGATCCCTTCTTTTCTTTTTTCTTTTATTGAATATTTTATTTATTTACATTTAAAACATTATACTCTTTCCTGGTTTCCCATCTGCAAATTCTCAGTCCCATCCCCAGTTACCCTGCTTTTATGACAGTGCTCTGCAACCCACCTACCCACTCTCATCTCATCGCCGTAGGATTCCACTACACTGGGACATCAAGCCTTCATAGGACCAAGGGCCTTTCCTCCCACTGATGTAAGTTCTCTTCAGCTCCTTCAGTCCTACCCCTAACTCATTCATTTGGGTCCCTGTGCTCAGTCTAATGGTTGAGTGTGAGCATCCAAATCTGTATTGGTCAGGATCTGTCAGAGCCTCTCAGGAGACAGCTATATCGGGCTTGTGTCACCAAGCACTTCTTGGCATCTGCAGTAGAGTCTGAGTTTGGTATCTGCATGTGGGATGGATCCCCAGGTGGAACAATCTCTGGATGGCCTTTCCTTGAGTCTCTGCTATATTCTTTGTCCCAGCTCTTCCTTTGGACAAATGGATTTAACTAATATCTACAGAACATTTCACCCTAAAACAAAAGAATACATATTCTTCTCAGCACCTAATGGTACCTTCTCCAAAACTGACCATATAATCAGTCACAAAACAAGCCTCAACGAATACAAGAAGATTGAAGTAATCCCATGCATCCTATCAGATCATCATGGCATATGGCTGGCTTTTAATAATGACAAAAACAACAGAAAACAAGCATACCAATGGAAAGAGAACAACACTCTAGTCAATGATAACTTGATCAGGGAAGAAATAAAGAAATAAATTAAAGACATCCTGAAAGCCAGAGCAAACTTATGGGATATAATGAAAGCAGTGCTAAGGGTAAAACTCATACCACTAAGTACCCTGGTAAATAAATTGGAGAGAACGTACCACTAACAACTTAACAGCACACATCAGAGCTCTAGAATAAAAAAAAAGAAACCAAAAAACAAAAACAAACAAACAAAAAAACAACCAAGAGGAGTAGAAGTTAGGGAATAATAGAAACTCAGGGTCAAAATCAACCAAATAGAAACAGTGAGAACTATACAAAGAATCAACAAAACCAACAAAACAAAAAATTGGTTCTTTGAGAGAATCAACAAGATAGATAAACCCCTACCCAAACAAACTAAAGGACCCAGGTAGAGTACCCAAATTACCGAAACCAGAAGTGAAAAGTGAGATATAACAACAGAAATGGAGGAAATTAAAAAAAAAAATCAGATCCTACTATGAAAGACTATACTTAACAAGTTAGAAACTCTAAATGAAATCAATAATTTTCTATACAGATATCACATACCAAAGTTATGAGTAGGTAAACTATTTAAATAGGCCCATGTCCCCTAGAGAAATAAAAGAAGTCATTAAAAACCTCCCAAACAAAAAAGGCCAGGGTTACATGGCTTTAGTGCAGAATATTACTAGACCTTTAAAGAAGATGTAATACAAATATTATTGAAACTATTCTATAAAATAGAAACAGAAGGAACACTACCCAATTCATTCTATGAAGCCACAATTACTCTGATACCTAAACCTCACAAGTACTCAACAAAATAGAGTACTTTAGACCAATTTCACTTAACCTCAGAGCTCCCAGGGACTAAACCACCAACCAAAGAGTACACATGATGGGACTCATGGCTCCTAGTCGGTCATCAATGGGAGGAGAGGTCCTTGGTCCTGTGATGGTTCTATGCCCCAGTGTAGGGGAATGCAAGGACCAGGAAGAAGGAGAGGGTGGGTTGGTGAGCAGGGGGAGAGGAGAGGGAACAGGGTTTTTATTTTGGAGTGGAAACTGGGAAAAGAGATATCATTTGTAATGTAAACAAAGAAAATATCTAGGCCGGGCATTGGTGGTGCATGCCTTTAATCCCAGCACTTGGGAGGCAGAGGAAGGCGGATTTCTGAGTTCAAGGCCAGCCTGGTCTACAGAGTGAGTTCCAGGACAGCCAGAACTATATAGAGAAACCCTGTCACAAAAAACAAAACAAACAAACAAACAAACAAACAAACAAAAGAAAATATCTAATACAAAAAGAATACTGATGGAGAAATACTCAATAAAATTCTCACAAACCAAATCCAAGAACACATCTAAACTCTCATTCCACACAATCAAGTAGGCTTCATCTCAGGGATGCAAGGTTGATTCAATATGTGAAAATCCATTAATGTATTCCTCTATATAAACAAACTTAAAGAAAAAAATCACTTGATCATCTCTTCAGATGCTGAAAATTTTTGAAAAAAATACAGCACCCCTTCATGTTAAAAGTATTGGAGGGAAAGGCTTTCTTCCACCAAAGTACTCATTGTTGGACCTTTGACCCCTCCTTCCTGACCAGGTTCTTGTCATTTACAGAGACTCACATTAGAGTACTGACTCCTAACATGGCTACCACTGCAGCCACTTTGGGAACTGAGGACCAGGTTATCTGTCCTGCATTGGCCACCTAAGCCTGTTCCAGGCTACTCCTCAGTTCCTCTGTCCTGAGGGCTCTGGGAAGGTTACTTAGAGTAGAAGTGGTGGTGTTACCTGTGCAGTTTAGTGTGTCAGCACTCTTGTGAGACCAGCTCTTCCCTGGTGCGATTTGAATATCCTCTCATCAGTCTTTATTTCTTATACCTGAGTTTCAGAGTTTTAGTCCATTATCATCATTGTAGGAAGCATGGCAAGGTCCAGGCAGATATGGTGCTAGAGAAGGAGCTGAAGAGTTCTACCTCCTGAGCCAAAGATAGCCAGGAAGTATAGCTGTCCAGCAGCCACAAGTGTGAGGTTTTCTGGAATGGGGACAAGGACCTGGAAAGCCATTTTGCATTACCTGAACCACATGGAAGTTTCATAAAAAGTTAGCCAAACACAGATGTGTTTCAATCAGCCATATTTCATTCAATTCCCCTTGTTACAAGCCAACAGGTAGAATAAGGCAAAACCCCTCCCACAAGTTCGTCAGCAACCTGGCCCATTCAGCAACTTCTTCTTTAGTCTTTGGAGGCAGGACTTTTCCGGCATAACTGGAGCTTGGAGAGTGGCATGACAATTAGCAGGAGGTGGGCAGTGAGGTGTGGTTATCTGAGGCAGCAAGATCTGAAGAATCAGCCCTCAGGCGGGGGGGAGGGTTACAGTTCCTCCCTTTTTATTTAGAAAACAGCAGGACAAAGGCATACTCATATGGTACAGTCTTGCATGGGAATTCTTATGGTGCTTGAAGGTTATAATCTGTGGATAATATTCTACTGAATGGCAACTTACCCATCATCAAGGTCACGTACAGCTCATTTGATACTGCAAACTGGGCTTATTATGTGTTTATTCAAAAAACACAGCCACTTGGCACATGCCTCTGTCTTAGGTTGATACCGCCAAAGACCCAGCAAAAAAGACAGATTTTCAAATGCACCTCATCTGTGCCTATAATGTCAAGACATGCCTTTTTCACCTGCAAATTCCAGGAAGTACCACAGTCTCTCTGGAGTCCACATGTCCTGAAGTCTACATGAAGCAGTGCTGGTATGCTGATGGGCAGCTAGGCGTAGACATGTATTTGAGTTTAAAATAGTATCTCCCAACCTAGGAGTCTTTTCAATAGCTTTGCCTTCAATAGGCCTTCAATTCAGTTGTCAATAAGTCACTTTCATGTTAGAAGCTCTGAGACTGACCTAAAGTATCTGAGCACTCCAAGACTGAGCTTGCTTCTTAGATAAAGAGGACTCCGGGAATGAGCGAATTTGCTTGTTTTGTACTCCAGTTTGCTTGAGATAAAACTTAAAAGTTTAAAAGTAACATTAACTTGAAAATGTCTCAGGCACTTTAGTTGCAAATTAGCAATGTTTAGGCCCAAAGCTTGACCTCTAAGTGTAGATGGAAGCCGCTGTTGACTCTTAGAAAAAAGGTGCAGGCTATTTCAGCCAAGTAAACTTGTTGGCTAGTAAAGTGTTTAGCCAAAAATTTTACTATAAAAACATCTTTATAAAAAGCATATTGGATTCTCTCTCAGGTGAGTTTCTAAGACCGGAGCAGCCAGCCCGGAAGCACAGGCCCCACGACTCCCAGGGGAGCCCCAGGGCAGCAGGGACAGGATCCTCTCAGCTTCCGAGTGACAGAGGAGGATCAGCATCCTTCTCTGCCCCTTCCCTGCAAGTGGAGGGCTTACCTCCAGAGAACGCCTTAAGCCAGAGACCCGGGCGAGATCCGCCATTTTCTCTCGGGTGAGTTTCTGAGACCAGAGCAGCCAGCCAGGAGGCACAGGCCCCATGACTCTCAGGGGAGCCGCAGGGATGCAGGGACAGGATACTCTCAGCTTCTGAGTGACAGAGGAGGATCAGCATCCTTCTCTGCCCCTTCCCTGCAAGTGGAGGGCATACCTCCAGAGAGCACCTTAAGCCAGAGACCCGGGTGAGATCCGCCATTTCCTCTCTGGTGAGTTTCTAAGACCGGAGCAGCCAGCTTGGAGGAACAGGCCCCGCGAGTTGCAGGGGACTTGCAGGGCGGCAGGGACAGGACAAGCTCTAGCAAGAGACACTAAGAACATCTAACACCAAAAACCAAAAGATGGCGAAAGGCAAACGCAAGAATCCTACCAACAGAAACCAAGACTACTTGGCTTCATCAGAACCTAGTACTCCCACTGCAGGAAGTCCTGGATATCCCAAAACACCTGAAAAGCAAGAATTGGATCTTAAATCATATCTCACAATGCTGATAGAGGAACTTAAGAAGGACATGAATAACTCCCTTAAAGAAATACAGGAGAACACAGGTAAAGACGTACAAGCCCTTAAAGAGGAAACAAAAAAAATCCCATAAAGCATTACAGGAGATCACAAGTAAACAAGTAGAAGCACTTAAAGAGCAAACTCAAAAATCCCTTAAGGAATTGCAGGAAAACACAAACAAACAGGTGAAGGAATTGAGTAAAACCATCCAGGACCTAAAAATGGAATTCGAAACAATAAAGAAATAACAAAAAGAGACAACTCTGGGATTAGAAAACTTAGGTAAGAAGTCAGGAAACATAGATGCAAGCATCACTAACAGAATACAAGAGATAG
>NW_022196900.1:71476572-71477788 GCF_008632895.1 Mastomys coucha | reverse complement strand
AGGATAATAGGTATAGAAGAGAGTGAAGAGCTCCAACTTAAAGGGCCAGTAAATATCTTCAACAAAATGATAGAAAACTTCCCTAACCTAAAGAAAGATACCCATGATCATATAAGAAGCTTATAGAACCGCAAATCAACTGGACCAGAAAAGAAATTCTTCCCGCCACATAATAGTCAAACACCAAATGCACAAAACAAAGAAAGAATACTAAAAGCAGTAAGGGAAAAAGGTCAAGTAACATATAAAGGCAGGCCTATCAGAATTACACCAGACTTCTCACCAGAGACTATGAAAGCTAGAAGATCCTGGACAGATGTCATACAGACCCTAAGAGAACACAAATGCCAGCCCAGACTACCCAGCAAAACTCTCAATCACCATAGATGGAGAAACCAAAGTATTCCATGACAAAACCAAATTCACATAATATATTTCCACAAATCCAGCACTTCAAAGAGTAATAAATGAAAAACTCCAACACACGGAGTGGAACTACATCCCTGAAGAAGCAAAAATGTAATCTTCCAGCAAAACTAAAAGAAGATAGACACATGAATGGAATGCCAGCTCTAACTTCAAAAATAACAGGAAGCAACAACTACTTTTCCTTAATATCTATTAATATCAATGGACTCAACTCTCCAATAAAAAGACATAGACTATCAGATTGGGTATGTAATCAGGACCCAACATTTTGCTGCATACAGGAAACCCACCTCAGTGACAAAGACAGACACTACCTCAGAATAAAAGGCTGGAAAACAATTCCCCAAGCCAAAGGCCCCAAGAAAAAAGCTGGAGTAGCCATTCTAATTTGGAATAAAATCGACTTTCACCCTAAAGTGATCAAAAAAGATAAGGAGGGACACTTCATATTCATCAAAGGTATGATCTACCAAGATGAACTCTCAATTCTAAACCTCCATGCTCCAAATGCAAGGGCACCTACATTCATAAAAGAAAGTTTACTAAAGCTCAAAGCACATATTACACAGCACACAATAGTAGTGGGAGATTTCAATACCCCACTCTCTGCAATGGACAGATCATGGAAACAGAAACTAAACAAGGACACAGTGAGACTAACAGTAGTTATGAAACAGATGGATTTAACAGATATCTATAGAACATTTTACCCTAAAACTAAAGGATATACCTTTTTCTCAGCACCTCATGGTACCTTTTCCAAAATTGACCATATAATTGGTCACAA
>NW_022196900.1:71413737-71475092 GCF_008632895.1 Mastomys coucha | reverse complement strand
GTTATTAGCCCAGAAGTTTGGAATACAGGAAGAAGAACCCACATTTGCCTTTTGCCATCTCTTGATCTTTGGTGTTAGATGTTCTTAGTGTCTCTGACTAGAGCTTGTCCTGTCCCTGCCGCCCTTCAGCTCCCTTGTGACTCTTAGGGCCTGTGCCTCCTGGCTGGCTTCTCCTGTCTTAGAAACTCTCTGGAGATAAAATGGGTCTCTGGTTTAAAGCGCTCCCTGGAGGCAGGCCCTCCACTTGCAGGGAAGGGGCAGAGAAGGTCACTGATCCACCTCTGTCACTCGGAAGCTGAGAGGATCCTGTCCCTGCCCCCCTGTGACTCCCCTGCAATTCGTGGGGCCTATGCCTCCCAGCTGGCTGCTCCTGTCTTAGAAACTCCAGAATTCGTATTTTTAAACATCAATATTTCTATCAATGACTATCTGGCTATATGGTCTGTTCTGGCTCTATTTATAGTTGAATTCAAACTACTAGAATTTTGTGAGTGCTTCTCTAGACCCCTGTATCATTTTTGTAACGGACTTAGATTTTTGCCCCCCCCCCCAGGTTCTTCAATAAAATTTCAAGCTTTTAAAGCAGCATCATGGCATTGTTCTACTATATCAGCATTAGATTAGATTTGTTTTTTTAAGTCAGTATAATGTCACTTACTAAGCAGCTGGTCTTCAGTAACCTTTATTTCCCTTGTTGATCTTTGTTATGTTAGCTTTTTGGCTTCATGTATCCACCACGAAAATCATTGTAATTGTTGGCTGGCTTTTTATATATCTGATACCAATTCCTTCAAATCTTGTTAGATAACTCTATATTATATAGCCCAGATACTTCGTAATTATTTGACAAAGGATGAATGTAAACCATACATTGTAACAACCTCTGTAAAATGTTTTAGATTTAACATTTCTATCGGTCTTCAGGTCAATGCATTATAAGCTTATACGCCATTTTAAGTAGGCATATTTTGCACAGAGAACGGGAAGGCTGAAGGATTCTGAGTAGGGCTATGTAAATTCTTCTTGGTCCACTTCACTGCCCATTAGCCTGTTGTACCTTGTCATTTCTTGTTCTTTAGGCCCCTATAAATAGGGATGGGAAACAGTTTACATTTTTGCCTAGATTTCTTTCCACTTTTATTTTATAGTACATTTCTGGTCCCATTCTTCAAGCTATAAATTATCTCTCCTTTCACTGGCCCATTTGGTTTTCTAAGTACTTCTACTTCTGTCTGTAAACTCTCTAAGTATATAGCCATTTCTGTAATCCTCTTTAAAATAAGGGAATTGCCTGGTGTTTCATTCAACACTTAAAAATATATGAACACTATAAAGTAAGACCAAAAAATCCCTTCTAGGAGCTAGGCAGGACATCACACAATAGCAATAGATATCATTTTGGAAATCCCCTTAAGTAACATTGTTAACCACTAATAATTAGCCATTTCCTCTACATTAAAAACAGTTACCCATTATATCAAAGCCATGTTGGGCACAACATGTAACATTATTTTTCTATGGAGGCCTGAAGAATGCAGCTCAACTATGCAATTTAAGGTGGACCAATATATGAATCTCCGTAGTGAAGAAACCTTCATTGTGTGTTCTTGCATGTACTTTTCTGAGCAGAATAGCATTTTTCCTGTATCTGTTTCATTCTTTTTCCAATCTATCTTAGACTTTTACTTGTGTCAGCTCCAATGTAATGTACCTTAACTTGTTTGCTCCAGCAAAACACCATCCCATACAACTAACTTTCTAAGGAACCCTCAAGTTTCTACTTCAGCCCTGTTGTGGGATGAATGCCTTCAACAACTCATGTGAAATCAGGATGACATCCAATAGGGAGTTGATGAACTTTTCGTTCAGAAAGTCTTTTCCATGGGAACACAGCGGGTAAGACAGCAAGCAGGTGATTATGAACAGGTACACCTCTCTGAAATTAGAATGTGGCATAGTCTCATCTCATCCTTAGGCTCAGAAGACACCTTCTTCTCCCTGCTTTCTCCTCCCCTCAATTTCTCTGCAAAAAGCTGGGGGAAGCCCTCAGTATCCAAAATGTTTTCACTGGATAAATGATTGTTCCTCCTGATATGATAAAGATTAAAAATCACTGGAGCCTTTAAATTTAAAAGAGGGCATCCCTCAGCCCTAACAAAAGAGGGAGAACTACTTCCATGGAGGCCTTATGGGTCTCTAAAATCTCAGAGGACTCCCACACAAAAATAACCATCAAAATAGATAACAATCCATTTAAATGTCTTTTTGATATTGGAGCAGACAGGACAATTTTGAGGCAGAAATAGATCCCATGAAATTGTTAGCTAATCCTTGCACCCTAGCTTCTAGTTATGGGTGTTCCTCTCATACTTCTATCATGAAATAGGCAGTTGTCTACTGCCTAATCAGTAAGATATTATATCAGAATAGATGATAATTGCTATAAAGAAAATTATACCCACAAAGACCCTAATTTCCCCCCCCCCATCGAAATCAGCCCCCAGTTCTAAGGGCTGCTATTTTTGTTGGATATTTTATGTTTTTACATTTCAAATGTTATCATCCTTCCCAGTTTCCCCTCAGAAAACCACCTATCCCACCCCCCCTGATTCTAACAGGGAGCTCCCCCACCCACTCCTGCATCACTACCCTAGCATTCCCTCACATTGGTGCATCAAGTCTCCACAGGACCTTCCCAAAGATAAGTCAATCCTCTGCTACATAAGCCACTGGAACCATGGGTCTCTCCAGGAATACTCTTTGGTTGGTGGTTTAGTCTCTAGGAGCTCTGGGGTGTCTGGTTGGTTGATATTTTTATTCTTCCTATGGTGTTAGAAACGCCTTTAGCTCTTTCAGTCCTTCTCCTAACTCCTCCTTTGATGTCTCCGTGCTCTATCTGATGGTGGGCTGTGAGCATCCACATCTGTTCTGGGGAGTATCTGGCAGAGGCTCTCATGGGACAGTCATACTAGACATCCATCTGCAAGCTTCTTGGCATCAACAATAATGTCTGGATTTGTTGTCTGCAGATGAGATGGATCCCTAGGTGAGGCAGTCTCTGCATGGCCTTTCCTTCAGTCCTTGGCCCACTCTTTGTCCTTTCATTTCCTTGACATTGGAACAATTCTCTGTTAATATTTTGAGATGGGTGGGTGGCCCCATTCCCCAACTGGGGCCATGCCTAATCTCTGGATATGATCTATGTGGATTCTCTCTCCACCTCGTTTTGTATTTCAGTTAATGTCATCCCTGTTGTGTCCTGGGAGCATCTTGCTTTCTTGGCAGCTGGGACTTTCTAGTGGCTACACCGGGTTCCCCATCCCCCATTGCTACATGACTCCATTCAATTTCCTGGTGCTCTGTACTTCTACACCATCTCCTCCCATACCTGATTCTGACCCCCGTTCATCCCTCTACCTCCCTCTTCCTCCTTGGTCCCATTTTTGCTCTACCTCCTGTGATTATTTTGTTCCCCCTTCTAAGTGGGACTGAAGCATCCACACTTTAGTCTTCCTTCTTTTTGAGCTTCATATGGTCTGTGAGTTGTATCATGCATATTCTGAGTTTTTGGGCTAATATCCATTTATCAGTATGTACATGTCATGTGTTTTCCTCTGTGACAGTTTACCTCAGTCAGGATTATATATTTTAGTTCCATCCATTTGCCTGTGAATTTCGTGAAGTTGTTTTTAATAGCTGAATAGTACTCCACTGTATAAATGCACCATGTTTTCTGTATCCATTCCTCTATTGAGGGACATCTGGGTTGTTTCTGGTTTCTGACTAGTATAAATAAGTCTGCTATAAACATAGTGGAGCATATGTTCTTGTTAAATTTAATATTTTTGCCTTTATTGGCTTTCAAATATAGCTATTCAGGTTGAAAAGTGGTTAACAAAGGAAATAAGTCCTGATGACATAAAATAAGTAGATAATTCAAAATAGTCCCTGTAATATGCAATAAATAGACTTGGAGAAAGAATGAAGAGGAATAACAATAGTTGAGCTTCTAGAAGAAATAAGACAAGGTATAAAACTTTAGGAAATATGTATGTTATATATATATATATATATATATATATATATATATGTATATATATATATATATATAACTGTAAGTGTATATGCCTGCACTCAAGTTTTTATTACATAGATGAGTGTGTTAAAGCTTAACATAGTAATGTTTATACTTATATAAGTATATATGAGCCATGAATATGAATACCTACAGAAACATATTAATATTAACATATTTGTGAATATTCTAGAGACTTTTGCATGCATGTGCATAATTTAACTAAAGTGTAAATATATCTCTACATACTTGTCATATAATTATGTTTTCATTTATTATGCATGGGTAAGTGGCAATAAATGTAAATATGTGAATCTTTTATAAGTATTTTATTAGTTCCTTTAGATTTTATACAAACTGGTTTGATCATATTCACTTCCAATTATTCCCAGACATATTCCTATTCATTATTCAATCAACTTTGTGTCCTGTACTTAAAAATAAAAAAAATATTTTTATTGCAATGATGAAACTACATGACCTAAAACAATACAGTGAGGAAAAAGTTTATTTCTGCTACAATTCATGTCTCTCTCCATCACTGAAGGAAACAATAACAGGAACTAGGCAGTACTGTTACATGGAGGCAAGAACTAATGCAAAAGCCTTAGGAGGAAACAAAATGGTTCATGGCTTGTTCTTATGGCTTGTTCAACCTTATTTTTCAGTGAACCACATAGAGTTTTCAAGGATCTATCATGACAATAATCAATCAGGACAATACAACATAGTCTTGCAAAGGTTGCCTTTGGGCAGGCAGTTTCTCATTTGAAAATTTGTCTTCCTTAATGTTTAGACATAGATGTAGGTATAGATATAGCTGCAGATGCACATGAACACACACATAGAAATACATGTAGACACACATATGTATGTATGTATGTATTCATGCATGTATGTATGTATCAGTTTATTTCAGATTTTTTTTATTTTGTTGAATTCTACATATGGTACCATTTTATGGCTAGGACTTATGACTATATAGGCCACAGTTCCTAGCAGAGGACCTACGGCTATTATTCTAATACGTGTCCCAGTGCTAAACTCACTCTTGATGAGTTATGTCTATAATCATAAATAGATTTGTCACAAGAGCCAAGTATACTACTTTTATCAACATATCCAAAGACTGGAGATCCTACTAGAGAAGTGCTTGATCATCAAATGTCTTAGATAATAGTTTCTATTGCTGAGAAGAGAAAACCTTGGCCACAGAAAATCTTGTAAAACAAAAGAAAACAAAAAATCAGTTATTGGAGCTGACTTACAGTTTAGAGGTTTGGTCCATTATTAAAATGGTAGGAATTAAGGTGACATACAGGAAGACATGGTGCTGGACTTGTAGCTGAAATTCTATATCTGGATGGACAGACAGCAGTAAGATAATATGCTTGGCTTGGGCTTCTGAAACCACAGTTTCTGGCTCCAGTGACACACTTCTTCATCAAGGCCACACCTATTATGTAAAGGCCAAAGTTCCTAAGAGTGCCAGTCCCTATAACATATGCATCCATTTTCATCCAAACCACAACATACATTTTAATTGCTGTTTTATCAATAATAACCAAGGAATAGAAATATTTTAGAATTTATCCACCAAGTAAGAAATGGATAATAAAAATGTGGTACATTTATACAATGGAATATTATTCAGCTCTTAGGAAAATGAATTTTCAAAATGTATTTAGTGTTAATTATTCCTCCTAGCTTTCCATCCTTTGGGCTTTACCCTACTTTCTTATCTCAGATAGCTAAATGGAAGCATGTTACTCTAGAAGTTTCCCAAAATATACAGATAGCAACATATAAAAGGAGGTTAAGTGGAGATAGCCTATAATGGAGCAAGAGTAACCCTAACCCCACTAGACAATGACAGACTAACTAAATAAAAAGCCTAGTGCCAGAAATCTGTTGCCTCTTTTGGACTTTTGGCCAGTGAGTTCCTACAGCTAGCTCCTCAAACATTTCAATATCATTAGTTACCCTCCTAAACTTAAGAATGAGGCCTTAATGCTGAAGACATCTCATAGTTGCATTACAAAACACATACAAAATAATGTTGGATGGTTCTATGGGAGACAAAGGTAGTAATAAATCTTCTCAGATTTGATTGCTAAAAGTTATAGCATTGACTGCCAAGGGCCATGCAGAAGGAACTACTAATAGCTTTAGAACACATTGTATGCTGCCCAGCAATTATCATAGCTATGTTAGGTATACCTTGGTTGAGTCATAACCCTGAAAATTACATTTCCTCAGAACTTGATGTTGTTATGGAGTTCTACTCTGCTTGCTGTCCTCACTTCCCTCTTCATCTAAAAATTGTAGATAAACTCTAAGGGGGCTTTGAGTCCCACATTGGGCAATATTTCTGGCATTCACAACAAAACTGCTTGATCTTTTTTAGGCATTGCTTCTGGAACAGCTTAATGATTCAATTACTACCATAAGAAATAATTTTGAGATATAGAATGTCATCTATGACCACCACCCATAGTATGGATACATTTGGAAAAATAAAATTGTTAATGAAGCTAGGCTTTTGTTAGTGGCTCTGATATAGAAAATCTTAGGAAACAATTTGCAGTACAGAAAAGCACACTCTTATTAGTTAAGAAACTTCTATGGCCAGGGAACAAGAATAATGGAAGCAATGGCTGACTTGACACTCAATGAGGCTGAACTGATAACAATTATATTATTTCTTATACCCATTTTGCCCTCAGCTTTTTGATATAATTTATCAATAGTTGTTGATGAGTAGATATCCATTTTGAGGATTTAATGTAGTTATGGCTGACTTGTATATAAAAGTTCAGATTTGTGATTCTTTAAGATCCTTACAAGATTACTTTTGAAGGTAATTAGTTGAATAATTAATCCTTTTTTTTTAACCAATACTTGCTGCCTGCCATTAAGAAAAATGGGCAGAGAAAACTACCTCACTTGCTTGTTAATAATAACAAATTGCTTTGACATGAATGTAAATAGGTTCTTGGGAATAATTTTTCTTTACTTGTGCTACATAATGTTATTTTGTAAAGGTATTGTGGAATATACAGTTTTTTTCATAGTCATTTGCTAGAAGAAAAAATATAATCACATTGTAAATTTATATTGCTTGATAGATTTTGCTGAAATATATAACCCATGGAAAAAATAAAATTGTTGGAGCATTATTCTTTCTATCCATGAACTATGTGCATGCATATATATATGTATATATGATATAAACTTTATGTGAGAGTATGTTGGGGCTTTGTTCCTTGCTCCTTCCAATTATGTATGCACATATGTAAAGCTTGTCTAACTGTGTGTTGGGCCTAGCCTATCCACCGATAGTGTGTATATATGTATGTGTGTTTGAAAGGCTTGGAGTATCCTTATAGGAGCTTTGATCCATCCATTCTATATGTGAATTTGTGTGAATATTGAAGTTACTGAAATTTGCCTTTTGCTTCACCCACTCAATGTGTACATATGAACTTTTTCTCTTGCTTTTTACTTATAGATGGACCAGAAATTTAAATATTTCAGCATATTTTGCTCTCCACAGTGAGTGCAAGCCCCATTAAATTAAACTTTGTTCCTTCAGAGAAAATTATGCTGAGTAATTTCTCTTAATCACTCACTGCCTTAGGCAGCAGACCCCATTAGTATCTGGACCGACCCCAATCAGGGAATCTAAGCACTGAACCCCATTGGCAAACAGCTTCATTTTACCTACCCTATGGATGTTAGAGCTGATAATTGGCAAGTGATCTGCCAGGAAACACACAACAAGAGGTGCGATAGTGGCAATAATGTTAGGTGTTGATATTGGACCCATAATTTGTAGGTAGACAGGACATAAACATTAGGGATAACTTGCTAATAATTCTACTACTGAGACATACTATTAAGCCAACTCCTTGTGACTCATCTGCATATGCATAAATTTATTCATATCTCTACTTCATGAGAGAAGCCTCTCTTTCTCCTTTTTTTTCTTTTGTGATTATCATTTCATTAATTTATCCTATCTCTTTCCTTTCTCCAAAACCTCCCATAAACCAGCAGGAAAGAATGTAGGTCTTTCAAAGTAGAGAAACTGAGATGATCATATAAAGGGAAATAATAATAAAATAGGAAGAATCTCAAGGGGTGGATGATTGAAGAGAAGGATAAAGGAAGATATATGGTGCGAGATAACAGTAAAGAGCTTTGGAAAAGGGCATATGGAAATCTATTACTGTGCAAACATTCTCACATATATATAATCACCTTATTTAAAATGGCTTTAAATCAGAGTACCTATAATGACAGTGGAAATTCGCCAATTAGGCACTGAGAAATAATAAATGAAATGACCAGTACTGGGAATGCTTATCCCTTTTTTGAGTTCTTGGCCATTGGGGTTTGACAGACCACAAGTATTTTATGCTATTGTAAAGCAAAGAGCTTCAATAAGAACAGAATCAATAGAACACATGTACTTTATAAATGCAATTATTAAATTGATTTACAAAATAGTATCAAGAGAGGCAGATAATCCACTAATTTCTAAATCCATGTTGAAAATTCCATGGAAAGTTGTTGATAATCAGTTCACATTAGAATGTCCAAGATATTTTTAGATTATCAGTAGCAGCAGATGTCAACAGCAGCAGTGGTAGACATTTGTGCTCAGGAATAATCAATGGCAGGCAGGCGACAATGCTTTTTCTTCCACCATCAGTTAGTTTTCCCTGCAAATGTGCCCCTTGTCAGGAGGGAGTACATTATGGAAGGAGTAAATGGCTGATTAAAACTATTGACACAATGCTTAGAAAACAAAATAAAGAAATAAGAACTGGCCATGTTCCCATTGTCCCTCAGAAAACATGCAAACAATGGTCATCCACACATCTTTACTTCTCAAAGTTTTACTATTTTTCTATATTACTTTACTGGGGTCCAAGTGTTTAATACTCAGAACTTTTAAGGGTACTTAAAATCTATACAATTGCATTACTCATGCTTTTAAGTGTGTCTTAAGCTGTACATTATTCCTTCATGCTATTTCCTTAGAACAAACTCATCCAACAATCTATAGTATGAGTTTCAACTTTATTGTTTGCATCTCTATTGTTTTTGTTTAGAATATTTCTTAGTTCTCTTTAGTGTAAATAGAAGTTATAGTACTGGATAAATCATTATTTTGCAAGCTATTTCACCAGAAGCCATAAATAGTGGAGTAATATAATAGGTAGACTGCTTATATTACCACAATTAAAAACATAATCCCTGTGTTTTGATAGTATAAGCTATTGGTATTAGTTATGCCATGAATATAAATATATATTGATATCTATGGAATATTGATTCCAGAATTGTGTTGCTAAAATTCCTATGTAGGGAGATACATAAACATGATTTATCCATACTCCCAATGTCCCAAAATAAAGGCTTGATGCTAACCAAAGTTAATATAGGGAACCAATGAGTTTATTTGGGTTCCTATTACAGCCTAGGTACTTATAGGGATGTAGCAGCTGCCATCTTACATTAGTGGGCTGCCTTTGAAATGCCTTTAACCTGCAAGAATGAAGCCTTCCCCTTAGCCACATAGATGGAGCCTTAGTCTTCTTTTTGCCTAGGTCTATACATTCTATCCCTATGCAAGGAGAGAAGAGTTGAATACATCACATGGTAAGCAGCTTATGGATATTCAAGTGATTGTCTTGTGACCCTCTTCATCCTTCAATAAAGAGGCATAAGCAGTAAATATGCTTGGGTAGGAAAATCCTATTGCAAGGGCATATAACTAAAATTCATAGTTATCAAACTGAATACATCTGAAATGAACTACCACACAGAAATGGAGGACACACCTGTGATCCAGATCTTGAGCTGGAAGACACAGGCTTTTGATTCAGATCCTGTCATGGGATGACACAGGCTTTTGAAGAATAGTGGCCATGAGAAGGTTAGGCCTAGCAAGGTTTACATACCTTTAATCTCAGGAGCCAGATCTCTGAGTTCAAGTCCAGCCTGGGACAGAGCAAGTTTCAAGTAAAGAAAAGTTTAGGTCCAGGTGTGCTCACTTTTAGTTTGGTCCATACTACCAGCTGGAGGCCTACATAATGATGGTGGAAAAAGGAAAGTTTTGTTCTACTTTGCATGCTTGCACTTACTTGTCAACTTACCTGTTGGAACCTACTTCTTCAGTATTCCAACTTATACCAAACATGTAACTTATACCTAACATGTAATTTATACCAAACATGTGGGTAAAACATGTAGCCTCATGGGATTTGGCAGCTACTAGATCTGTAAACTTCTTATTCATTGCTTCCCATTGTTGTGTTAGTTGGACTGCAGACATTCCATAAGTTCTGTGACTCTAGAGATCTCTGACTAATAGAGAAGTTGTTTGGTGGACTCTATTAATGACATTATGTTGATTGGACCAAGTGAAGAAGAGATAACAACCACTTTGGACTCATTGGTAACATATGTATATCAGAGGATAGGAAATATATCCAAACATAATTCAAGGTCTTTCTACCTCAGTGAAATTCTTAGGAGTTCAGTGGTGTGGGGCATCTAAGGTGAAAGATAAGTTATTGAAGCTGGCCCCTCCCTCAACAAAGACTGAAGCACAATGTTTGGTGGGTCTATTTGGATTCTGGAGACAGCACATTGCTCACTTACATGTGTTACTCAGATCCATATATCAAGTGGTTTGGAAAGCTGCTAGCTTTGTTTGTACCTGGAAAAGAAGACTCTTCACCAGGTCCAGGCTGCTGTGGAGGCTGCTCTGCTCTCTTGCCCATATGATCCAGCAATCTTAATGGTACTTGAGGTGTCAGTAGCAGATAGAGATACTGTTTGGAGCGTTTGGTAGGTTCCACTCCATGAACCACAGAAAAAGCCTTTGGGATTTTGGAGCAAGACTACCATCATCTGGAGACAACTACTATTCCTTGGAAAAACAACTCTTGGCGTTTTACTGATCCTTAGGGGAAACTGAACTTTTGAGAATAGGACAAGTTACTATGTGATGTGAGCTGCTCATCATGAGTTGAGTGTTATAAGACTCACCAATTCATAAAGTAAGATAGGTACAGCAGCAGGCTATTTTCAAATTGAAGTGATATATTTGCAATTAGGCCAAGCAGATCCAGGAGGCACAAGTGCATTACATGAATTTGTCCAAATGCCTATGATTTCTACTCATGTTACAATGGTGTCTGCTGTTAAGCATCCACCTATAGCCTCATGGGGTGTTCCCTATGATCAGTTTGCTGAGGAAGAGAAGACTAAGACCTGGTTTACTGATAGTTCGGCATGTTATGCAGGCACTACCAGAAGTGGACAGCTGTGGCATTATAATCTTGTTCTGGGGCAATTCTGAAAGATACTGTGGAAGGGAAATCTTCACAGAATTTCCAACAGTACACATGGAATTACAGTTTGTTTGGATGAAGAAATGGACAGAAGTGTGATTGTTCACTTACTCATGGACTATAGCCAATGGATTGGCTGGATGATCAGGAACCTGGAAATGTCACAACTGGAAAATTGGTGAGAAAGACATATGGAGAAAAGATATATAGATAGATTTCTCCAAATGGGTACTGGCTGTGAAAATATTTGTGTTCCATGTAAATATTCATCAAAAGGTGACTTTAGCCAAGGAGGAGTTCAATAATCAAATGGGTATGATGACCCTTTTTGAGGAAAATCAGCCTCTTTCCTCAGACATTCCTGTCATTGCTCAATGGTCACATGAACTAAGTAGCTATTGAGGCAAAGATGTGGTTATATTTGGGCCCAACTCCATGGATTTCCACTTACCAAGGCTGAATTGTATATAGCTGCTGCAGAATGCCAGATTTACCGACAACAGAGACCAATGCTGAGCTTCAGATATGGCACCATTCCTCTAGATGACCAGCTAGCAACTTGGTGACAGGTTGACTACATTGGACCACTTTCTCAGTGGACAAAGTTTTGTTTTTACTGAAGTAGATACTCATACTTTGGATTATAGATTTGCCTTTCTTGCATGTTATTCTTCTGCTAAAATCACCATCATGGTGTACAGAATACCTTATCTACCATCATGGTATTCTACACAGTATTGCTTCTGAATAAGGAACTCATTCACAGCTGGAGAAGTGCAACAGTGAGCCCACAATCATGGAATCCACTGGTCTTACCATCTTCTCCACCATCCTGAAGCAGCTGGCCTGATAAAAGTATGGAATGGCCTTTTGGTTACAGCACAATTAGATTGCAGCAGCTGGGAGGGCTGGGGAAGGATTTCTCAGAAGGCAGTATACACTTTGAATCAGCATCTAATATATGATATAGTTTCTCCCATCACTAGTATCAATTGGTACAGGAATCAGGGGTGGGAAAAAGAATAGTTCCACTTTCTATCATTCCTAGTCACACACTTGAAAAGTTTTGCTTCCTGTCCCTACAACCCAAGGTTCTACTGTCCTAGAAGTTTTGGTTCTGGGGATGGGGAGCTGCTTCTATCAGGAATCACAACAAACATTCCATTGAACAGGAAGCTCAAATTTACCTCTGATAATTTTTCAGCTCTAATTCCTTTAATCTAGCAGGCTAAGAAAGGAATAACAGTGTTAGGAGGAGTGTTAGATCCAGATTATCATAACAAAGTCAGATTGCTTCTCTAGAAGGATTGATTATATCTGGAGTACATGATATCTGTTAGAGCATTTCTTTGTACTATCATGTTTTATGATTAGTCAATGGGAAACTACAACAGCCTAATCCAAGCAACATGACAAAGGTCACAGACTCATCAGGTGTCAGGAGCCATCTAGAATAGGCTAATCAAGTAACTTTCATGAAGGTGGCCCATAGTTTCTGCATGGACTGTGATGCGTGAGCTCTAAGACACAAAGCCCTAAAGATATTTAATTTCAGGATTGATTCTTGCAGTTGACATGCTTTTCTTGTTATTAAATTAAAATAATAATCCCTGGAAATAAGCCCACCTTATCGGGCAGATTTTCTGAAGATCAATGTACTGACTTTTAGTGATGCTATATAGACAAATAGATGATTTCTTAATTCCTAGTAGTGATTCAATATAATACCTAAATTTATACAAGTGATTTTGAAACCCTGTTTAAAAAACAGTGATTAGAATTCTCTAATCCTCCATGTGTCATGAGCTATTTCCACTAAGTGAGTTAGCCATGATGGAAGAAATTTACAATCTATAAAAAACATTTCTTTTCATTGGGTTGTAAAACTATTACCTGATAATGGAATGTCAACAAAGGAATGAACAGTTTATTTTAGGTTCAAGAATAGAAAATTAAATATTGACTGAATTTATTTATGCAAAACTTCAATAATAATGATACACTAGGCAGATGATTTGCCTCTTAACATAGACATAGAATTATTGTTTCAAGCTCTTAATGAACCTGTGGGTGCTAATGACAAGTAGTACATATTTAGTTAGATAATGTTAACAAAAACACATCTAAACATTTGTTATTACTTCTTATTAAATTTATGATTGAGTTTGTCATTGTTATGAACTTTAAAAATAGATGCTTAGAACATTATGTGATCATGTATCCTATAAAAATACTAGAACTAGGAATGATAATAAAAGACATGACAGAGTAGAGAAGAGACAGAAAAAAAGCAGATAGAGCAGAGTGCAGGAAGACTTAGTCTTACCATGAGACAGATTGTTTTTTCTTAACAGCAGGGCTTCTTCCTACTGACACAGACAGGGCTTTTTTTTTCCTTACAGACTTGGGTTTCTTTCATTTAGCAATAGAGAAATAGACACTTTTACCTTTTCTATTCAATAAAGATTGGAGCTTATTTTTCATGCAGAATGAGTAAGTTCTTTCTTCACTGGTGCTTGGGCTTTTTCTAAATCTACCAAATATATATATGCATATGTAATTATAGGTATGTGTATGTAAGTTGATAAGACAGTTGGCATTATCTCACTAGAGTATATGTGTGCATGGATGTGTGTGTATGAGTGTAGGTATGTTTCGGTACATATCGCCTATATAAAAGACTTTCCACCAACGACTTTCTCTACCTGACAAGGAGTGAAATAAACTCCCAACCTCAAGGTCTATGGGAAAAAGAACAACAGTCTTTAATAAATTCTCCCCAACCCCCACTAATTAGCAATCGTTATTATTAGAGTTCTGCAGTTTTTGGCCTCCAATTAACTTTGAGTCAAGAAAGGTAAACATTATTTAATAACAAGCAACCTTTACTCTCACAAAAACCTCCACTGATGTTCCACTTAGGTAGCTACCTTCGAGACTTGTGATGCTTGGCCATGCTCCCAGCAATCAGGAATGGAGGTATAGGTGAGCCCTACAGGAAAAGAGACAAGACATGCTGAGGTGTTTCAGAGAGTGGAGGCAATACACAATGGGTGGTAGAGGAAGGTTGTTATAAATATCATCTAAGGCCACATGACCAGTCACAGAAATGTAGATTATAAGTCGCATGAGTGCTTCAGTTTTATTTTAAGAACACATTTGTTTAGGTATTTGTGCTTCAAAGTTTTTTAACATCAGTTAAGAGATTATCAATGCTTATTATATATAAGTTGGGATAGTAAAAGGATGTTTCCCAAGGGAATTGACCTACTCTAAATTTACAATGAATTTGCATTGTAATAGTAGGAGTAATAGTTATATTATATTAGACTACAGACTGTAAATCATTCCAATAAATTCCCTTAATATATAGAGACATTAAATAAATTCTGTGACTAGAGAACTCTGACAAATACAATGACTATCATTTTACTTATTCACTCACTCAAAGACTGCTCTAGATATAAGTCTTTTCAATGTTCTAATACTTTATGTAAAATGATACAACATTTGATTATTTTGAGTAATCATTGTCTTATATACTTCAAAATTTAAAACATTTCAAATTTCTTTGATGCCCTTTGGTAGAGGAAAGGGCTTATTTTGGCTTAAAACTCTCAGGTCACACTCTGTGGTAGCTATTCTTGGTTGTCAACGTGACTACATCTGGAATTAACTAAAACCCAAACAGTTGAATACATGCTTCTTCTCCTTTTCTCATCCTCTTCATCCTTCTTTCAAATTTCTTATACTACTTAATATAATGGAATGCAAAACAATAATTACATGATATGTTTTCCTATTTTTCTTTTAATCCATTCTTCTATCACAGAATACATTCTAACCACACCCTTCCTGGAAGGCCTATGATCTTATTTAGGTTTTTTTTTTGTGTTTGTGTATTTTCAGCTGTGTATCCTTTCACTGCAACATGAGCAAATTATTGGCACTATCCTCTTCAATAAAAGTGACCTTCCTTCAGAACACAGCTAATAATTGTCAATATCTCTTTTATTCTGAGTTTGTTTTCATGCTAAGCCCTCCTCAGCATGCCAGTATTTAAATTGGCTTGGGGTTGGACAGGACTTATGCATGATGTCACAACCAATGTAAGTGCCTATGTGCAGTTGCTGTGTTATATCTAGAACACATATGTTCCTTGTAGCAATTGATTGTTTCTGGCTTTTATAATCTTTTCACCCCTCTTCTTAAATGCTCTGAGCATTTGTAGGTGGTAGTATGGTATATATGTATATATATATATATATACACATACATATATATATATATATGTATTTATATATTATATATATTGACTGAGCATTCTGTAGTTGTTTGTCCTCTACTGCTTAGTTGTTTTATTAACAAGAAAACCATGTCCTCACTTGTTCAGTACAAGTACCAAAGGTTTTTTTGTAAAAATGTATTCTCTCATAAAATATATTCTGATCACAATTTCCTCTCCTTCCATTATTCCAAATGTTCTCTTTCCCCCTTTTCTTACTCCTAGATGTGATCCTTTTTATTTTCTCTTGAGGAAGGAGAGACCATCCAGGGATATCTATCAAATACATTAGGCTAAAAAGTTATAGTAAAACTAGACATAAACCATCATATTGAGGCCAGACTAGGGAATCCAATGGAAGGAAATCAGTTCCAAGAACAGAAAAAAAGAGTCACAGAGACCCTTAACCTTGATACCCATGTACATACACACTCCTACTGTTAAGATTCCTATAAGTAAACCAAGGGCCAGGAAACAGGAGAGGGTCGGTTGGTGAGCAGGGGAAGGGGGGGTGGAAACAGGATTTTTTTTTTTTTGGAGGGGAAAACGGGTAAGGGGATACCATTTGAAATGTTAATAAAGAAAATATCTAATAAAAATCATAATATATATGCAGAGGATATAGTTCAAAATAAAGCAGTCTCCATAGATTTACTCTATGAGCCCTGATTAGTGGATTTTGTGGCCTATGTTCTCCTGGTATCCTTGACTTCTCTGGGTCCTACTACCTACTTCCCCCTATTCTAAAAGATTCTCCAATTCAATTTGAGGTTTATATGTACCTTATTGCTGATTCTTCTCTCTTCATCTCTAGGTAGTCCACTTGATTTTGTGTCAATTTATGACTGTAGCATAATGCCATTAAGAATCTTTTCATTAACATTTGTTTTTCCAGTCATGTTTGATTTTATTTTAGTACTCTGAGCTATGCAGTTTTTGGTTCCTAGCCATTATTATAGTACCAGGCTTATGCTTCCTTTTATGGTGTGCACCATTACTCTAACTAAACTGGCCTAACTAAACATTGGTTGTCCACTTATTACAAACTATGTGCAATCATTGCCCTAGCTCATATTTCAACCATGAAAGATTTTACACAAAAGGTTTTGTGGTTACATTGGTATTTCAGTCAATTATAATATTGAAAATATTCTTGATGTATAGCTGAATTCTGGAAGTGTATCATCTAGTTTGTCTTTGCAGAAGAATATTTCTAGAATTTTAATTAGGGTAAACATTAAAATAAAATAGTTATTTTTCCTTGTATGTGTATAGCAAAATACCAATATAATCATTTCAATAATTTCAATCATTTCATATCTACCTATTGACCCAAACCATTCTCTCTCTTAGTAGTCTTGTTTGGTTCTATTCTAGAAATCTAGGCTATCAAGGTTCCAATTATTGGCTATCCAGGCTGTATGAGGCAAGTTCTTCCTCTTGTGGTGTGTATCTCTCTAGTTAGAAGAATCATTGGTTGGCCACTTATGATAAATTCCCTGCCATCATCCCACAAACACACTTTTAAAACATGACATATTTAATATGTACAAGATTTTGTGACCACATTTGTGATCCATTCAAAAAACAAAACCTGTGAAATGTTTTTGATCTACAGTTGGTTGAATCTGGGGAGGTATAACATGTAGAGTCAGAGGTCCACATATCCATTTACATTCATTCATTCAAGTACTCACTAATTTATCACTATAATATAATTTTATATTTACATTTCAATGATTCATCACTTCATACTTTTATATATTGACATTTTTGTATTTTTCTTATTCTCATTTGTGGAAAACATTTAATGATTTCATAAATTTACTTATATTGGTATAATTTAAAATTTATTATTTTCATTCTTATGAGAAACTATTCAGGATGGGTTCTATTATGAGCACAAAACACCTTCAATCTCAGAGTTTCACATCCTGTTACTTTTTCCCTAACATTTTTCATTAATTGATTATTTCACTTATTTATAGTTCAAATGCTTTCCTACTTTCCATTCTCCCTTCTGCAGATCCCCCACACCCTCCTCCAATTTACTTATAAGAGGGTCCTCCCCCACCTACATACCCTCTTCTGCTATACCCCAATAGCTTCCCTGTAGGTTGGGGCAACAAGATTTTACAAGTCCAAGTGCCTCCCCTCCCATTGATGCTGCATCATCAGGCTATCCTCTGTTACTTGTATACCTGGAACAATGGACCCCTCCATGTATAATCTTTGTTTGGTGGTTTAGTCCCTAGGAGCTTTGGGGAGTCTGGGTAGTTGATATTGTTGTTCTTCTTATTATGTATCAGCTATTCAATACTCATTTAAAGATATTCTAGTAAGGAAATTAATGGAATTAAGTATAAAAATATAAATTGCCATCTGTATATAAGAAGTGTTGAGAAAATCATATAACTGAAGACCTTTACCCCCATTATATTAGAAACAATGTGTTGATGGTAACATCAGTGCCATCTCTAACTTAGTACATATTACCTTAAATTATCTTGCTGAACAGCACTGGAAAAGAGTGAAGCTTCTTCACATATATAGTGAAAAAGCTAAAAAAGTACAAGAAATAATAAATCTTGGTAATTTTCAATCCATCAAAATATAATATTATCAAAGTATACTTGAATAAGCAATATTGGTATTTTTAGAAGGTTCCAAAAGTATCAACACACAAATTGATTCATTCGCTGAAGCATGGTTTATGAAAATCTGAGCAACACAGTCAGGATTCTGCTGCTATTAACAGGAGTACAAAAGAAGATTACAATTTTTAAATTGTCTTTGATTTTTTTATTATTTTCTATGTGTATTAATTGACTGCATATTTGTCTATGCACCACATGCTATCTATACTAGTCAGAAGATGGCATCAGATCCCCTGAATAGGCATGACAGGTGTGAGATGCCGTGTTTATGCTGAAAATCCAGCCCAGAAGCTTGTGGTTTAGAAATGAAGCCAGCACTCAAGCACTGAGCCATCTTTCAAGTATATGCTCCTCCTCCTCCTCCTCCTCCTCCTCCTCCTTCTTCTTCTTCTTCTTCTTCTTCTTCTTCTTCTTCTTCTTCTTCTTTTTGTTATACACTTGGGGTAGAAACTGAAGCAAGGGAAAACTACAACTTGACTTTAAACCCAGAATTTAGGCATTAACTTGTCTTCTTTTGAGAACCAGTTAACCTTGGCTAATAATAAATTATAAAGTAGGACCATCAAGAGAAGAAAAGCATTCTATGTTAATATAAATCTTAAGAACCTTCTTATTTACTTACGTGCTATGTGTAATAATAATTTTGCACTGCTTTTAATATTGAAAATTACCAGCAGAGTTACTACAATTATCGTCATATCTCTCATCCAGCTTTTACACATGGACAATTGGGGATCTGAAAACAAAACTAAGAAAATTTAATAATTAGAAAATTAATGATGTTGTATATAAGGAAAAGAGATGTGTAAATGATACAATTTAATATAATTTTATAACTTGTTAGAATTTTTTAGATTGGAAGAATGCCTTTAATCAGCATTCAAGAGATTTAGGCTACCAAGTCCAGCCTCTGATAGATAATGAAATTCTGTATGAAAATAGAAAATAAAAGAGTACAAAGAAACAGTGAAACAAAGAAAGAGAGAAACAAAAACAAAGAGAAAGAAGACCAAAATAATGTCTTCTTTGAACATTTAAAGCAGACTATTTAAAGCAGACTATTCAACCAATTCTTACAACTATATAAAATAGATATTTATATAATTTTTGTTTTTGTCTACTATTTTAATTTTAATTTAATGACATAATTGGAGGAAATGTTGAGAAGAACATTAGAATGAGTTGAAAGAATTGTACATATGATTTGGGGGCCATATTATACCAATCAGAATTAATCTCCAAAATATCCATACACACTTTCTGGAAATTTGAAATGTGTTATATTATGTGGAAAAAGAAATTTTCAAGTGTAATTAAAGATGCAAACATTAAAATAAAAGAAGACTTTCTTGGATTACATGCATGGATCCATTCTAATAATAAAAACTGCTAATAACAGAGATGCTCACTCATTGCAGTCAGAATGAAGAAGACAAACAGTGATCTACAACTGAAAGAGACCTGGCTCTTCATTCTTTGCAAAATCTCATGGGAAGTATGTGATACAATTCAACTCAGTAGCTTTCTGATAGCTAGCAAGAAAATGAGGCTCCTTAACCACAGTGGCAAGGAACTAAAATGATTCAACACTATAAACAAACTTGGGAATGCATAAGTAAAGCTCCAATTAAGAATAAAATTGTAGAGTGTATATAATTAGAAAGTATACAATGCAAGTGCATCGGTTCTTCCTAGAGCCATTTGAAAACAATGTATTTAATTTAGTGAAACCCATTTCAGGCCTTTGATCTCCAGAACTAGTAAGAAAAAACATTTCCTGACTTAAGACACTAAATTTAAAGTAATTTGTTGTGGTTATTAGAAAAGATGTGTTATAGAAAGGACATAATGAATTATAGAAGATAAAGTTCAAATATAATAGATCTAAAGGAAAGGAGGACCTATAAATACCCTAAGAATACCTCCACATTTATTTTTAAGCTCGCCCAGTGAACTACAAAAAATATTCATAATTGGGGAAATGATGGCTCAAGAAAGTGAGAAGCTTGCTATAGAGAAGTCATAAATCAGGGATAAACAGGAATCCTAATCTGAAGAGCATGATTAAAGAAACCAAAAAGCAACAGGGAACAACAACAACAGAAGAAACTTGATCAAACTGAGTAAATATTATTCAAGCTAAACAAATGGAGATGCATTGGAATTATTCAGACAGAGAAGGAAAAGTGAAACATGAAAAGAATGAAAAATTATGATGTATTAAAGACATATTCTGAGAGCTAAGTTTTGCATAATAAAAATTATAGGTGGAAAATGATTGTTTAAAGAAATAATAGATAAAATTTCACAGATCTAGGAAAACATAGGAGCATCAAGCCACACAAAGATTAATGACATCCAGTTTAAGCCCAGAAAGTTTTCAACAGGACATGTTATATACAATCTGTCAAAAATAATTGAATACTTCTTGATAAAAAACTGAAACAATGTTACTTATCATAATATTTTCATACATTTAAACATTTGATATCTAGGTAATATTATCTAGGAAGGAAAATGGTTTTGTCATTTATGAATATCTATCACAGAATATAGAATATAGAGAGACTGTAAATAAATATCAATTAGGAAAATTTCTAGAGATTCAAATATACATTTGATAGTATGATATTCAGTGGTTATCCCTGATTATAGAATGGATAATATTAAAAAATAATGTTAGTGGACTAAATATGACATAAAATGCAGTGTGGAGAGTAGAAAGATTAAACAGAACTAGAGAAAAATAAAATGACTATACACAAGAAAGAAAACTGATCAACAAATTGGAAAGGCCCCAAGACCTTCAGAATACATTTTATGAATAATAAATCTGATAAGGTAGTATCACATTAACACACACACACACACAAGCACACACACACACACACACTCACATAACACATCAATAGTAAGTTAGCCACTGTTAGTGATAATGTAAAGTAATACCATAATCAATTGCTTAAAAAATATTTGTGAAACAACATACAATCTACCTCATCACTAATCCTTCCAAAATAGTTGACTACATCTATGTATTTCTTAAAATTGACAAAATTTCTATCATTGGGAGGAATTAAACACTGTTGGCTCTTGAAATGCTCAAAATTCTGTGTAACCTCTCTCTTTCTCTCTCTCTCTAACTCTCTCTCTCTCTCTCTCTCTCTCTCTCTCTCTCTCTCTTTCTCCAGTTTTTTCTACTTCAGAATATTCAGAAGTTATAATAAATAATTCCTGGAATAAAGATTTACTAGGTAGTTGAGCTTAGGTATGTGATTTTGATCATAAATTCAAATTGTTTGGCTTT
This sequence comes from Mastomys coucha, assembly GCF_008632895.1. NCBI lineage: Eukaryota > Metazoa > Chordata > Mammalia > Rodentia > Muridae > Mastomys > Mastomys coucha. The sequence continues at coordinate 71,453,398 of NW_022196900.1, read as the reverse complement.
AGTGATAAAATTATAGGGAAATTGATTTCCTGATGTTATTAATTTTAAGGAAGAATTCTACATGGGAGTGGCAGAAATACAGGTCTACCCATGTTATAATCCAAGTTCTATTTAGAAAGAAATTAGAAAATAAGAACAAAAAGACCCTGTCAGTGTCTACTCTCACTCTGAAGGGTTTTTTTTGTCTTTATGTTGAAAAATTGTACATTATTATCAACTGTTGTTTTCACTGTTTGGAACTAAATGTTTTGTATAAGCATTCACATATAAGCCTTTAAAGAAGGCTTTCAAATTTTCTGAGGACCCTCCAGATTGATTTCCAGGGTGGTTATACCGGTTTGCAATCCCATGAGCAATGGAGGAGTGTTTCTCTTTCTCCACATCCTCACTAATATATGCTGTCACCCAAAGTTTTGATCTTAGTCATTCTGAGTTGTGTAAGGTGGAATCTCAGGGTTATTTTGATTTGCATTTCCCTGATCACTAAGGGTATTGAGCATTTCTTTAGTTGCTTCTCAGCCATTCTAGATTCCTCTAATGTTAATTCTCTATTTAGTTCTATACCCCATTTTTTTTATTGGGTTGTTTGATTTTTGGTGATTAGCTTGTTGAGTTCTTTATATATTTTGGATATTAGCCCTCTATTGGATGTGGGATTAGTTAAGATTTTTTCTCAATTTGTTGGTTGCTGATTTGTTCAATTGACTATGTCCTCTGCCTTTCCAGTTTCATTAGGCCCCATTTAACAATTCTTGATCTTATAGCATGAACCATTGGAGTTCTGTTTAGAAATTTTCCTCCTGTGCCAATGAGTTCAAGGCTCTTTCCCACTTTCTCTTCTATTAGATTTAGTATATCTCATTTTATGTTGAAGTCTTGATCCACATGGACTTGAGCTTTCTGTGAGGTGATAAATATGGGTCTATTTTAATTTTTCTAGATACAGACAGCCAGTTAGACCAGCACCATTTATAGAAGGTGCTTTCTTTTTCCATTGTATATTGTTGGCTTCTTTGTGAAAGATTAAATGTTTGTGTGTGGTTTTATTTTGGGGTCTTCACTTCTATTCCATTGATCAACATGTCTGTCTCTGTACCAATAACATGCAGTTTCTATCATTGTTGCTCTGTAGCATGGCTTGAGGTCAGGAATGGTGATTTCTCCCAGCGTATCCCTTATTGTTAGGAATTGTTATCACTATTCTGGGATTTTTGCTTTTCCAGATTAATTTGAGAATTGCTTTTTCCATGTCTTTGAAGAATTTTGTTGGGATTTTGATGGGGATTGCACTGAATCTGTAGATTGCCTTTGGCAGGATGGAGGTTCCTCAGAAAATTGGAAATAGATCTACCTGAAGATTAGCTATACAGGTTTTGAGAATATACCCAAAAGATGCCCCACCAGGCCACCAAGGTACATGTTCCTCTATGTTCATAGTGGCCTTGTTTGTGATAGCCAGAAGCTGGAAACAACACAGATGTCCCACAACAGAAGAATGGGTAGATAAAATGTGGTTCATTTACACAATGGAATACTACTCAGCTATTAAAAACCAGGACATTCTGAGCTATGCAGGCAAATGGATGGAACTAGAAAATATCCTGAGTGAGGTAACTCAGACCCGGAATGACATGCATGGTATTTACTCACTAATATGTGGATATTAGCCAAAAAATGTTCAGAATACCCATGATATAGTTCACAGAGCTCAGAAAGGTGAACAATCCAAGAGGCCAAAGTGAGGACACCTCAGTCCCACTCGGGATGGAGAAGAAAGCAATCACAGGAGAGGGGAGGAAGGGAGGGATCTGGGTGGGAAAGGGGGCAGGGAGTGGAAGAGGGGAACATGGTCTGGTATTGGGTAGGGGAAAAGGACTGAAGCCCTGGAGGCCAGTAGAAAGAATGGAAACAGACAACTGCAGGATATAGGATGTGGAGGGACCTTCCAGAATGTACTAGAAATCTTAGAGGTGGAGACTCTCAAGACTCAAAGGGAGGGACCTTAGATGAAATGCCTTACAGTGGTGAGAGGGAACTTGTAGAGCTCACCTCCAGCAGAAAGACAGGGCATCAAATGAGAGATGAGGTTGACTTTCCACAGTCAAAAACTCTAATCCGTAATTGTTCCCATCTGAATGAACTGCAAGGACAAAAATGGAGAAGAGCCTGAGGAAAAGGAATACCAGCAAATGGCCCAATATAGGATCTAGCTCAACAGGAGGCCCCAAGGCCTGATACTATTACTGAGGCTATGGAGTGTTCACAAAATGGGATGTATCATCACTTCCTTTCAAAAGACTCAACAAAAAGCTGAAAAAGTCAGATTCATGTTAGTAGCCATAATTGGACAAGCTAATAACTAGCAGCTGATTGTCCTGAGATGGCCTGCTTCAGATTATTTTATAATCTGCAACAGGTTCACCCTTATTAAGGCAAGGCTGGAATAGATTCATTTTAGGAAAGATTCCTGCTATTAATATATTTTTCCTATTATTATTAAGCATATATAACAAACACTAAGTAATAGCATACCCATTTGGTGCAGATCTCTGCAGATCCACAAAGATGTACTATCTTGCAGTGATGCTATATAGATAAATAGATGACTTCTTAAGTCTTAATGATGATTCTATAAGAATTCCTAAAATTATATCCGTGATTATTAAGCTCTTTTATAGTGGAAGTGCTATTAGCTCTTTTTCTGATAGTCAAAACTGCAATGAAAACTCTACCAGTCTCCCAAGTTAATTGCTCTTAGGGAGTAACCAGACTTTCTCCTACTCTGAGCACATTCTAAGAGATTATAAAACAATTGACCAAAAAAGGGAACTAAAGATTTATTATAGGTGCTAGGACAGAAGATGAAATATTGACTGGGTTTATTTATACAAAACTTCACTATAACTTAATTATGGTTTTAAACTTTTAGTGACCCTGTGGAGCTGAGACAAATGATGGATGTTTAGCCAGATGATTACTCCTAATGGACATGCATGTAAATGTTCTCTGTTGTAAACTTCTACTTCAATTTATGATTTGATTTGTGTGTGTGTGTGAACTTGTGATGAATTTTGTAACATGTGATCATGTATTCTAAAAGATGTATAAGTACCAAAGACAAAGAGGAGAGAGAAGGAGAGACAGAGAGAGAGAGAGAGAGAGAGAGAGAGACAGAGACAGAGAGAGACAGAGAGACAGAGACAGAGAGACAGAGGGGGGGAGAGAGAGAGACAGGAGAGAGAGACAGAGGCAAAGACAGAGACAGAGAGACAGAGAGAGACAGAGAGAGAAGGGAGGAAATGAATTTTTTGTTTTTTTTTCCTTCTTAGAATAGATTTTTTTCCTTTTCCTCCACCTAGGAGAATTTTTTTCTTTTAGAAGAATTTTTCACTCACTAGAATTTTTTCCTTTTCCCCACTTAGGATCTTTCTGCTTTTCCCCTTAGATAGCTTTCATAGGAAACTTTTTACTACTTAGTATTAAACTCTATAATCACTTCTCTAAGTGTCCCTTTTCCTTCCTGTGACTTCCAACTAGAAGGCTGAAAGTTAGAGCCCAGCATTTCCTGCTGAGATAGTACAAAGGCTATTTATTTAATCCTTTGTTGTTTGAGGAAGTTGTACTAAGTGCCACAAACTGCAGTGTCTAGCCTCACAGGATCATAGAAGGCAGGTCAGCTACAGTAGCAAGGTAACAGATTTAGACAATTAAACTTTTTATTATTGTAGAGCAACCCTAAATATCTTGTAAGACAAAGTCTTACCCTTGACTGATGCTCTTCCCCTTCTGCTGCCTCAAGAAGAGCAGACAAGAAACAAGACCCCCCTACCAGAGATTGCCAACCAGCAGATGCAGATATTTACACCTAACCATTTGACAGAATCTGCTGGCCCCTGTGGTTGAATTAGGGAAAAATTGGAAGAAGGTGAGGAAGAGCTTCAGGATGACCAGCAGTCTCAATTAATCTGGACCCCTGAGATCTCTCAGACACTGGACCACAAAACAGGCAGCATACACCAGCTGATATGAGGCCCCCAACACATATACTTCAGTGGACTGCAGGGTCTGGGCTAAGTCAGGGAAGATGCACTTCATCCTCAAGAGATTGGAGGTCCCTCTGAGTAAAGAGGTCTGGTAGGTTGGGGAGTTAGAGAGGTGGTGAAACCTTGTGGAGACTGAGATGAGGGGTGAGGGGGTGGAGGAGGTATGGGATGTGGAACAGTTAGAGGGTGGACTTGGAAGGGTAAAAAATCTGGAGTGTAAAAGAAAAAGATTAAATAAAATTAAAATTAAATAAAAAAGTATAATATTTGACATTGTCAAATGTCAAAATCATACTTAGTCTTATTACATCCATCAGAAACTCTTTTTTCACATAGATATAATTTTTCCTATTTAATAGATTAAAAAATTTAAAAAATTTAAAAGCCTCATGCTATTTCATATAAGTAAAATATTATTAGAAGTAAATAGAATTGTATTATATTCTATATATTCAGTATAAATTCTGAATAAAACCTGATCACAATTTTTTACCTGTCATCATATATGTAGATTGACAAATAAATGACAAATATAATAAAAGGAAATGTGATTTGGTTCATTAACATTTTCTGAAGCTGTTTCTTCTTGAGGCAGGAGCAGAAGCATCTTGTTCTGAATACATCTGAAAACACTGATAGATTTAGTTCTTGCCTCCCACAGTACTCTGTTAGAATATGATCTTTTAAAATTACATCAACCTACAGATCCTCGTGGAAATGAGGAATCTTTCACAGAAAAATCACAGAGTCATTAATCTGGGAAAACAGAACTAAAGATATGGTACTACTATTAACACTATTTACCTTTGTTCAGAAATTGCAGATCCAGAAGGATTATTCCAAATGTTATTGTAAAAAACAGGAAATGTGAGAATCTTAATATTTTATATTTATATGGTTGTTTTTTATATTTATATCCTAGAACAGAGAGAGTTAGAATTAACAAAATGAGTTTAGGCATATGAGAAAGTAGTTCAAGGACAACCAAATGAAAAGATGGGCCTCATTATCAACTCCTATTCATCTCATAAACAGAATTACAGCATCAGGCTGTTTTTGTGACTAGGACATCTCAGTTGGAGTCCTAAAACTACCTTACCTAAAAGAATTCCTTTTCTGACCCTATAACTTTTGGTTGCAAAAAATTAATGGAGGAGAGGACTGGAGACAGCTCAGCTCATAGGAGTATTCATCAGATTCAACGTTTCATAAGAGTACCTGTGAGAAGAGTATTAGGTGAAATAAGTGAACTGAATTGGATCCACAGATCCTGAAAACAGAAGTGGCTTGCTCCTTCAGTGGTGCAGGAAATACACTCTCACCTTTCACTTGCTAAAAACTGTCTCAGAGACTTACTTTCTAAGCTGAACAGATAGTATAGAGTATCTATCCATAGATTACAAAATATGTAAACATATTTTAGTTAAGCTTCATATCACCTTCCAGAAAAGGATGTATAAGATTTTGAAATAACTAGAATATATTTTAGACAAGATAGCAGGCTTTTGACTTCTAGCCTCAGGAGGATGGGGAATCAGAACTTATTTTTGTTGTTGTTGTTTTTGTTTTGCCAGAATCACTATTAGGCATATTATATAAAACTTATCTGATATTAAAGGAAAATAAATTTTCCACAACCACTATGGAATAGATTATTTCAATGAGTAAGCAGTCTTCACAATCAGGAAGATATACGAGAGGAAACTTTAAGCCAAGTACTGAAAGTAATTGCAAAACCACATAGAGCTACTCACAGCTACTCATAGATCAATCTCCTAAGGGAGTCCAAGCAAGACATTACTGTACTCCAGCTTGCAAAATAACTGACAGGGGTCTTATCTTTCCTTTCATGGGCTTTCTTCACTTTAGTCCCATTGTTTCCAATTAACAACTGTGGCTTCTTGTTTAGGAATCAAAGGATTAAATTTTACAGTCACTTATACAAAGCTGAAGAACTGTTGCTCTGACTGTTTTTATCCTCTGGATCTTAAAAATTTTTTCAAAAATTTTAAAAGTCCTTGTCTCAAAGAACTAGGAAGAAACCATATTTATTTTACTCTCATTTGTTGATGCGAGCCTGTAGGTGAGAGAAATAAACTCCCACCTTCTTCCATTTAAGCAAAAATTTCTTAGCCTCCTCTGAGGGTCAACTCCCTCACATTGTGCTTCAGTTTTGGGGGGTCTGTATTATCAACAACACTAACAGAGTGTTGATCTATGTGAGTTAAGAAAGCAATTTAGTTCAATATGGCTCCCTCATTAGTGTTTGTTCAAATATCAAGAGACTGACATGAGTTAACTTATTTGACACATGTGTAAGTAAAGCACAATTTAGAAAAATGATTTCTGGCAATAATAAATTTCATGTGCCCAAGAAAGCTTAAGGCATCACTATATCTCATGTAAAGTACAAGTGACATCTTCCATAAAGACAGGTTCTATAGTTTAACTAAAATAGCAGTTTCAAGGTAAAAATAGATCATGATTAGAGTCTGGGAAAGGACAGCACTACAGAATGACTTTGATAAAGAGGATCAGGAAAACATTCTGGGGGAGCTGATATGCTCTGGCCATACAGACAGCACAAAGATCACCAGGCTATCAATCACCTCAGTTTGCAAAATTTTTGGCAGAAAACAGGTAATGCACATGTTCATTTGAAGGGACAACATTGTGTGTTTAATTTTTTGTTTTTCTGGTGCTTATTTTTGAGCACAAGTACATTCATTGATCCTAAAAAATGCTGTACATATAGGACTTGTATATGCAATTATCAAAAATATAATTTTAAAAAAGTAGCAAGTTCTCTTAATTGCTGAACCATTACTCCATACTATGTCCTCATGTTTCTAATAGAATATTTTAGGACTGTATGTTACTGATAAATCACACGAGTCTGTTATGTAACTTTTTCTTCATGGGGTATCACTTTTGTACTCTTCTATGCTTCAACATGAGTTAGAGGAAGTTTCATATATGCAGCCTTCATAAACAGAAGTTTATCAATGTTACTGGTCTGGCCTTAGAGGCATTTACATGGTTTTGAAAGAGAACACTATTAAAATTAAATGAATGTGTTTGAGTCCAAACTCTCAAAAATAAAATTTAAATGTCATTAAGTTCTTGAGAAGAGTTTAGTATACAACAGTTTTTTAGGGATTTATTGATGAAATGGCTGCCTTCCCATCTGTACTTGGGAAGGTTATCATAAGTGCAGAGTAAGAGTTACAGCTGTCATTTACCTGAAATGCCCCACCACCCTTACAAGTGAAAACCCCACTCATCCCAAAGAGGAGTCTCTAATTTATCATCTATCAGCCTTTATACACAATGCCCAGTTTTTCATATGGGTTTTGTTATAATTACTGAGACAAAAGGACTAGCGAGGTAACCTTGTAGACATTTGAGCCTTAGTCATATAAAGCAGATCCTCTGAGTATATACTATTCCCATTATATTTACCACACAATCTGAAGTAAATCAATAACATGAGCTTGCTGTTAATCATGATCAGCACACACAGGATCACACTAATATCTTCCAACCACAAAGTGTCCAATTCAAAATATTGATCTGAATCAGGAACTGGGAAGAAAGGAATGAATCAGAACAGTTGCAGCAAAGAGGGAAGGCAAGCTTACACAAGAAAGGTAGATTTGATCTTCAAGTTCCTATTGTTCCATCCTCCTACATGTCAAGGAACAATATAGAAGTAATTGTGTCTACTTAATTTTGGAAATGAATATCTTTGTGTCAAGCCTGATAGAGTTTATGAAGAGATTGGTTCTTATTCTTTTCAAGCAGCATGTCTCTTGTTCTTTACTAGTCTGTATGAAGATAACATTGGTAATTTTTGTTTTATTTAGTGCTGAGGCTCTTCAGAAATGCTGTCTCATGTAGAATATCCTGAAACAGAGCATTATTATATGGTCATGATCTCTGAAATGGAAGAGGTCTTAAAATTCTCAAACATCTTATTCCCTGGGAAACATTCTGATTTTGCTCCCTACTTCCATATTATAGCTGCTACACATCTTACCTGATCCCTATCTGTACTATTTCCTCTCAGCAAGACTGTATGCTCAATATCTACTTAATGAGTCTAGAATCTTGAGAATAGGAAAGTCTGGTACCTTCCCATACACTCACATATGTGCCTGCAAATATAGGGCACAGAAATTCATTCAATGTATAGTTCTGACATATTTCAGGTGAAGTTTTCTGGTCCCTTCTCAGGTTTGTGGACATCTCTGAAATTAAACTTAAAGAGACAGATTCATAGGAGAAAATAATACCCAAAATATTTAATATTTTTTTCTTTTAAATGTTAGAGCATGTTTGAGAACAACAAACCCAGGTTCAGAAGTCTTATCCATTTTTATGCTTCTGTTTTATGTTGCATGGGTAATTGCCTGGAAATGTGATTGGACTCAAGAACAGAAACAGAAAGGCCTACCATTTTGGATTGTTTTTGGATATTCCTTTTTTCTCAGTAATTTATAATCAATTTCTTCTCAGATGAGCATCTTATGGCTTACTGCCAAAGACAGGCAGTAGCATTTTTGCCTGGCCAGCTCTTATAATGAAAAGTCAGGAAGTTAGAACAGGGTCTCCAGGTTTGGGAAGAAAGAGTAATTAAGTTCCTGATCCAATTTGAAAAAGAGGAATTCTAGTTTTTGGACTTTCCTGGAAGGAAATGGGAACAGGAAGAAGTGAGTTAAAGGGAGGGTATTAAGGACTCCCACTAATGCCTTTGAGGTCTCCTTTAATTATAAATGCCCAATGTTTTGAGGTGGTATACTTTGTATTATCATGCTAAGAATCTCAACAATACCCACTGTATACGAGCTACTGCCTCATTCAGTTTTGTAGCCATCAGTAAATGGTACATATGGAATTTTTCTAGAGTAATGGTCTCCACAAAGCTTGAAGTTTGGTAGGAGTCGGGTATGAGTTAAAATACAATAAAATGAAGAATGTTAACAAGTGCATGAAATATGGGGAATCTTGTACACCTTTGACAGGAATGTCAAATTGAGAGGACATAGGGTGTTATCACCTCACAAAAAATAATGTTACTATGCAGTCCAGAAAGTCCATGGTATAAAAATATGACCAGAACAGTGGAAAACATACCCTAGAGTAGATATTTGTGTGTTATTGTTCATAGAATGGTCAAAGGAAATAATGAACAGATGCACAATCTAGACTTTTATTCACTAAGCCTGGTCTAAACCATCAGAGTCTATGATTCTAGAAACAGAAGTGAAAATAGCGTAAGAATAAAGTGATACTTTGTCCCAGCTGTCTTGTGAGAGAAGAAATAGAATATTCTAGATTTTGTTCATTTGTCAATTTTTTTATAAATCTTCTTTTCAACCTATACTGGTGTTTTTGAATTTATAATGGCTTATTAGAAGAAAAAAGACCATTTTATTATAGCAAAAGATAACTGATATTAAATTGACCACATTAACCATTTTCTACTTTATATTCCTGTGACAATAAATGTATTTGTATTGTACAATACTCATCAGTACTCCTCTGTAAATGCTGTCATATCCCCAAATTTTATCCATCAAATAATAATTCCATCTTTTCTCCTTCTTCTAACTCCTTTATAACTTACTCTACTTTGTATATGTAGTGTCTGAACAACTTTAAATGTTTCAAAAAAATGGAATTACAGTCTTTGCACTATTGGATATTTCTAAGTATAAGGCCCCAAAACTCATTTCATAGATAGCAAATTGCACAATTTGCAATTTAGTCTTATCTTTTTTAAGGTTATTGTATTTATCTCACAGGAAAAGAATTGAAGGAAAAACTCCTCTAAAAGTTGCCAATCCAGTTTGTTATTTTGTACTTTGTTCCAATTTGACTCTAGCTCCAGCTTACTCTAATGAAGAAACTCTCAACTTGTGGGTTTCATGTATCAGAAAACAAACATTTCCAATGATCTCAAGGCCTAGCCCTCTAACCTTAAATTTATTTTTGTTTCTACTTCATAATTATAATTTTGCCACTGAGAAATGTCTCAGTTCCTACGATTATAGGAAATATGTGTTTTGCAATGATCATGACTTGTAGGTTGACAACTACTATAATATATATAATCATTTTCATTGTTTTATATGTTTTGTACATAAATTTCATAATACTTTAGGGTTAAAATGGAAAACAACATATTTCAAATATGTTCCCCACATTTTTTAAAATTTCATTTTGATTTTACCTTTAAATATAAGAAGAAAGAATGACTCCAGTTGTCTATGAGCACCATTAAAATAAAATAAAAATGTTGGAAAATGAGGTAATTTTTACAAGGTTATTTTTGATTTGTATCACACTCTAAACAAACTATTTGAATTTAGATATATTTCATCATAATAGATGTGTTTTTAAATTAATATTCAAATTATTGCTTAATTGTAGAATTTCACTTTGAAAATTAAAGTTAGAACTATTTTTGCTTTTGTGGAAATATTTGTTTGATTTTGAATTTATCTTTTATTTTTTATTTTTTAATAGAAAATAAAATTTTTAGTATATTCTGATTATAGTTTCCCCTCCCACAACTATTCTCAGTTCTTCCTTGCCATGCTACCCACACAATTCTAAGCCTTCTTTTATTCTTTGCCTTTACAAAGTTCATATTTGATACCTTGAACATATCCCCACCACTTTCTAACACATTTCACTCCCAACTTCAACTCTTCTTTTAATTTGTTAATAAACCAATGAGTTTAAGGAGTTTTGTCTGTGTGTAGGGTGTAATGTCATAAAGTGAGGTACAGGACCTTGCCAAAGGCCACAGTTCCTCCCTTCACCAAGCATAAACTCATAACTGATCCTCAGATACACTTGGGGTCTCAGAAGTTCCTGCTTTTATAATATTGAAATTTTTAATAGGTTTGATTTTGATTCTAAAAGTTTAAGATACAAGAGATAGTGAGATGATCCAGCAGTTAAAAGCATTAGGTTCTCTTTGAGAAGACTTGGGTTTAATTCCAAGAATTAACATGGTGGCTAAGGACAATATGGTGAATCTAACACCATGTTCTGACTTTCATAGGCACTATAAATGAAGGCAAAATAGCCATACATGTAAATAAAATTTTAAAAGATAAAACATAGTAATTTAAGATAAGTATTATTTCTACACTAAATGTGTAAAGCATTCAAAATAATTTATTAGGCCCTAACATCTGCTTAATTTTTGGAAAAAAAAAGGCAGTAGGCATGGAGTAAACAACAAACATAACAAATTAATTACTATGAATTTGAATTCAAAAGAAATTCTTTCTTTTGGAGAAGAATAATCATGTGCATCTACTATCAAGCATATAAAATCCAAGATTCTCAAATCAAGACATTGTGTCTGTGATGTCCTGGTCCTTATGTCTATTGACCTTGTCCTTCCATCTAAATTTCTTACTGAACATTTGAGAAAACCTTTAATATGATGGCAACAGCTCTTGTTTACATACCTCTTTGTTTTAAATGCAAAATAAGCATGACTACTGGAGTTGATAATACTGACATTATGAAGAGAATTGTACTTTTTATCCAAGGAGAAATTCTGTTATAGCTGGAACCTTAAAAAAAGAAAAGTTGTGATCACTTGATGTTTGTAATAGAGGCACTCTCCATTGGGAAAAAACACTTGTCATAAGTAGGTGTTATTAAGAACTACATACAGAATTATGTATTGCTTATGATCATTTGGGTGTTCTTGAGTTTGAAAGAGGCTGTCAGGCATAGTTCTGAAGAATCTAAACTGCCTAGCAAACAATAAATTCTATAATGTGAGAACTTAGTACTATAGGTAGTTTTCATTCTTCTGTTTCAGAATTTTACTCACTGTAGTGGTTTGAAGGAATGTGTTCCCAAGAGGCTCATAAACATTAATCAAGGGAAATGATCTTGTAGGAGGTATGTCAATAGGGAAGAGTATTGATGTTATAAAACATTTCTTCTTTTCCAAGTCTTCTCTCTCTCTCTCTCTCTCTCTCTCTCTCTCTCTCTCTCCTCTCTCTCTCATTTGCTAAAAAAGATGTAAAAATCTTGGATAACATCAATAAGAATACTCAGAGAAAGCTTATCTCTACAGGGTATTATGTCATGGATTTCCAATAGGTTGGAAATGGCAGTTGTTTCAGACATATAGACTTCTTAAGAAGGGAAGTTAGAGTCATTATCCCCACAATATTTACTCTTTGGTTGGTGGTTTAGTCCCTGGGGGAGGGGGGATGGAACAGCATTTTCTTTCTTCCTTTTTCTTTTCTTTTCTTTTTCTTTTGGAGGGGAAACTGGGAATGAAGATATCATATGACATGTAAATGAAAAAAATACCTAATTAAAAATGTTTTTAAAAAAGAAGGGAGCTAGAAATATAAGCATAGGGGGAATGCTAGGGCACTGAGGTGAGAGTGGATGGGTTAGAGGGGGAACACCCTTATAGAAGCAGGGGTAAGTTTAAGAGGATAGGAGCCTTGTGGAGGAGAAACTGGGAAAGAGGATAACAATTGAAATGTAAGTAAAAAAGAGGAAATACAAAAACTACAGAGAAATGTAGAAACAGAAACATTCATTCTCAAATCCATAAGAAATGGCTATACTGCATACATTGGAAGAAATCTAGAGAGCATGAACATACCCTTGAGAGAAAGAAGTATGAAAAAATATAAATGAGCTTAGAGATTTTAATTTTATTGGCACATTATTATGTAGCCAAAGGTTCAGAGTCTATAGTATTAAGTCTTATCATCTAGTTTTGCCATATAACACACAGCAGTAGAAATAGTCTTTGCTGTTTATGAGGACTTAGGTCTTTATTGGCCTCAGAGATAACAGCCATATGGCAATGAACATTTCATTTATAATGTTTCTGGCTCCAAGCAGCATCTAATTGTTGGGTTTTAATTATATACAGAGGCTTGCAAAATGTAAAATTTCTCAACTTTTGATTTCAGCACAGCTTTTCCAAAAACATGGTAAAAGCAATATACAGCAAACCAGTAGCCAACATCAAACTAAATGGAGAGAAACTTGCAGCAATACCACTAAAATCAGTGACTATACAAGGCTGACCACTCTCTCCCCATCTATTCAATATAGTACTAGAAGTCCTAGCCAGAACAATTAGACAACAAAAGGAGGTCAAAAGGATACAAATTGGAAAGGAAGAAGTCAAAATATCACTATTTGCAGATGATATGGTGGTATACTTAAGTGACCACAAAAATTCCAACAGAGAACTCCTAAACCTGATAAACAACTTCAGTAAAGTAGCTGAATATAAAATTAAGTCAAAGAAATCAGTAGCCTTTTTCTACTCAAAGGATGAACGGGCTGAAAAAGAAATTAAGGGAAAAACACCCTTTACAATAATTACAAATAATATAAAACACCTTAGTGTGTCTCTAACGAAGTAAGTGAAAGATTTGTATGACAAGAACTTCAAGTCTCTGAAGAAAGAAATCTCAGAAGATGGAAATATCTCCCATGCTCATGGATTGGCAGGATTAATATAGTAAAAATGAACATCTTGCAAAAGCAATCTACAGATTCAATACAATCCCATCAAAATTCCAACTCAATTATTCATAGAGTTAGAAAGATCAATTTGCAAATTCATTTGGAATAACAAAAAAAACCTAGGATAGTAAAAACTATTCTCAACAATAAAATAACATATTGGAATCACCATCCATGACCTCAGGCTGTACTACAGAACAATAGTGATAAAAACTGTATGGTGTGTTACATCCAGGTAGATCAGTGGAATAAAATAGAAAACCCAGAAATGAACCCACATATTAATGGTCACTTAATCACAAAGGAACTAAAACTATCCAGTGGGAAAAAAACGGCATTTTCAACAAGTGGTGCTGTTTCAACTGGAGTTCAACAGGTAGAAGAATGCAATTAATCCATTCTTATCTTCCTGTACAAAGTTCAAGTCCAAGTGGATCAAGGGCTTTTATATAAACCAAGATTACACTGAATCTAATAGAAGAGAAAGTGGGAAAAATTCTCAAGCACATGGGCACAGGGGAAAAGTTCCTGAACAGAAGCTGGAAAGAACTCAGATGTCCTTCAACAGAGAAATGGATACAGAAAATATGGTACATTTACACAATAGAGTACTACTCAGCTATTAAAAACAATGACTGAATGGAATTCTTGGGCAAATGGATGGAACTACAAAATATCATCCTGAGCCAGGTAACCTACTCACAAAAGAATACACATGGTATCCACTCACTGATAAGTGGATATTAGCCCAAAATACCCAAGATACGATTCACAGACAATATGAAGCGCAAGAAGAACCAAGACCAAAGTGTGGATGCTTCAGTCCTTCTTAGCAGGGGGAACAAAATACTCAAAGGTGGTAGAGGGTGGGAGGGACTTGGGAAGAAAGAGAGGATGGGCAAGGGGAGAAAGGGGGCAGAATGAGATATGGGAGGAGACATGGATGATATACAAAGAGTCAGGAATTTGAACAGAGGTGTATAGCAATGGGAATGGACAACTGGGTGTACCCACCAGAAAGTCCCAGATGCCAGGAAAGCAAGATGCTCTCAGGACCCAAAGGAGATGATATTAGCTGAAATGCCCAACAAAGAGAGTGGGAACCCATAGAGACTATATCCAGAGGTTAGACAATGTCTTTGGTTGGGTCACTCACTCATCTCCTAATTTTAACCTAGAATGGCTCCTGTCTAAAGGAAATAAGGGGACAAATAGTGAAGAAGAGACTGAAAGAAAGGCCATCCAGAGACTGCCCCATGTTGGGTTCCATCCCATATAGGGATGCCAAACCCAGACACTATTGAAGATGCCAAGTAGTAGCTGCTTGCAGGAGCCTGATATAGGTGTCTCCTGAGGTGCTCTACTGCTGCACACACTCATCTACCCCAGTAGGTCTATAGTATCAGGGTTAAAACCTGATCATGGACAAGAGGCATTATGACTCCAAAGGGAGTTTGTCTCTTGGGTATTTCAGTCAGTTTTTGACATCTACTTACTTAGACATGTTCCGGATTGATCTCTGCTATAATCTGTAGAGAGATCTGCGTGCTTTCTTTACTCAGGCATAAAGGTGCCCTATGAAATATTTCGTTATTAGCTAAAACTGAGATTGAACATTATTTCCTGGCCTTCACAGTGTTTCAATAATCCTAATAGATTTCCTAGTTGTAATTAGCTTGGAATTTTTACTAAGAAGCTGTCTTACCAGACAGGGTGTCTCAAGAGTTAGAGCTAGCAGTTAGGTACTTGTTATCAGAGAAGTCTCACACAGAGAAAAACTGTTTTACTGCCAGTTAGAAGTTAGAAGTTATAGGACTCCCCCCACTAATTATCTATGTTACAGCCAAAGAATGCTAAAATACGACCTTCAGCTACTTGTTTCAGACAGACTCAGAGAATTTATCTCAAGGCTGCCAAAATAGCCCAAATAGAAAGACGCCACTGCTCCTCCACTTTGCACTTGGCTGTTTGTGCTCACTGACCTTGATGTAGCCATCTCCTGCTTACATGACTTCTGTAGTTTTCCCTGTTCACTGTATACCATATAAGCCTGATTTCTACTTTGTGCAAATTGCATTCAGAATCTGCACTCCCTTGTGCTGCGTCTGTCTGTCATTTCTTCACCAATACCTTGTCTACCTGACTAGGACCCTGTTCCCACCACAGGTTGAGGGAGGCCCAGAGTGGCCGGCCAGTGGCACTCAACCAGAGCCTGACAAACACAAAGGCAGATGCTTGAAGCCAAAGATTATACTGAGCATGGAGACCCCAATGGAAGAGTCAGCGAAAGGACTGAAGGATCTGAAGGGGTTTGTAGTCCTATAGGGAGAAGAACAATATCAACCAACCAGACCCCTCAGAGATCCTAGGGAATAAACAACCAACTAAAAAGTATACATGGAGGGATCCATGGCTCTAGCTGCATATGTAGCAGAGGCCTTGTCTAGCAGCAATAGTAGGAAAAGCCCTTACTCCTGTGAAGGCTCGATGCCCCAGTGTAGGAAAATGCCAGGGCAGTGAGTTGGGAGTAGGTGGATGAGTGGATGGGGTTGTACCTTCATAGAATCAGGGGGAGGGGATAACATACGAAATGTAAATAAATAAAATATATAATAATAATAATAATAATAATAATAATAATAATAATAATAATAATAATAAAAGACACTTATGTGTTAACCTTACATGATGAAGTTGCTTTTACGAAGGGTAAAGTAGAATGTTGAATGCTCAACACTGTCCAGTTCAATAACAGTCAACTGGTTCTGGAGTGCAAAAGAACACTAATGGAAAAATGCAGGCCATGATGAATACTGCCTTATAAAAAACAATATTGGTCAAATGCATGGACATGAGTGACTGCCCATTTAGCTATGTACATTTGAACACATTCTATAAGCCACCTGGATTCCATATATTAGGGTGCTTTAATTGCAGGGTTCCTAAGAATATTTCTACCTGTGATGGATACTAGGCTCTTCCATTTTATGATTTTCATTCTTCCTCAGGCCTATGGAAGTACAAGGTGAACTACAAGCAATTTTGTCTACTGTTGTAGCTGGTTATCCTGGTTCTGACTAGTTTTTTTTTTTTTTTGTCCCACAGCCTCTTTACTTCACCAGCCATATCAATTATTGAAAGATGATGAATGAAAATCTTCACTTGTGATTTCCCTATTTACATGGAAGAATGTACATCACATACTCTGACAAGGGACACCTGCTGATATCTATGACAATCTCAATAATTTCCCCATACTTTTAAAAATGATTTATGCCTTCCATGAATGGTTTTTCAAGTTTTAAAGCCTTCCTATCTATCATTAGTATATGACACTTGAATTTTTGATGAGAATGTCCCCTAACATTTAGCTGTCAAGTTTGTCTCTGAGTGAGCTTAGAAGCCCATTTTTCTAGTTTGTCTCCAATTTAGCCCATCTTGATTGCATTAGCTTTTTAAGAACTCAATCTCAATAATAATGTAAGTCAATCAGATCTGTCAAAGCCTCTTCTACTTCTCAAAGATCACATCCCACTGTAGGTCTCATCAAAATCACTCAAGTTCCATACCATGAACTGAATTAACTTTTTCCATGAGTTACTGTAAACAGATTCTAGGCATCTTGTTTAACTGGACACTGACCATATTCTGGCTGACAACATAACTTCTTGATGCCTATTCTTTTTCTATTACCTTCAAGTGCCTGATAATTACAGGAATCTTGGCTAGAGATAGTTAAGTCTTCCTAGTGTCTCCTGTCAATCAGTCTACCCAGAATAATGTCTTTGTATTGAATCTGGTTATTCAGGATGGATAATTATGTTATATTTTTCTCCATTTCTGTGATACTCACATTGTCCCATAGCCTCAGGATCTCAGTTCTGAAAAACTAATTTTTTATTTTGAAATCTTCCCAATTATAAACAGTTCAGATTCAGAGCATTCCCTAATCATCATAATTTCACTGTCATAATTATACTGATATTGCAAATCATGCTTGATCAGAATTTTCTATCCTGGCTATCACAAGTTCTTCCACTTTATCAGGGTTTTTTTTTCTTGTTTATTTGTTTGTTTTCATTTTTATCCCAAAGGTGGGATCCTTAGCAAAGATCTAAATTGTTCCCTCCTACCAACCTTGAGGAATTACAAGTTGACATATTCTCCTTACCCCTATGCCCATCTATTTTCATTTTCATTTTCTTTGAAATGTAGGATTAGTCTGGAGGACATAAACATCCTTATCTATTATTTTAATATAATCATCCCTCACTTATTTATGAAAATCCTTTCAGGGAAGGCAAACAATCCAAGTTTCATGTTTTGTCACCCACTGTAAAGCCATGTTACTATTGACAGTGCTTTATTTTGATATTCTAGAAAATGAGTTACTTTCAAATATTGCAATATATAGTTAAAGAAGCATTTGAGATGCATATTAATACTGAAATAAAACAGACCCTGTTCAACATTGAAGTTTTCTTCCTGATCCTATAAAAATAAAGATTTCCACACTAAGAGCATCCTTTCCAAAAGATACTCTATTCTCAAATATCTCAGCCTTGGTCACATGATTTGTAACTCTTCAGAATGAGTATGAAATTGTCATTACAGAAAAGAGGCTCTTCACTCCATATCAAATGAGAAATTTATAGATATTGAGTTTGGCCTACAGAGTTGCCTTACCTTTAAATTGATCAGCCTCACATTGTTCATTGTCATGGTTAGGCATTGACTCCAATGTAACTAATCCTAGATAGACAAAAGAAAATTCATTAATTTCATGTAGTTCTACATTAGTGAACAAAAGAATTTATTTGGAATTGTTTATGTGTTTATCTAACAGTTTGCTTTCTTGAGCCTCAATGATTAAAATATATATAGCTGCATTTTAATGATAAACATAAAGCAAAGCCAACATTTTTTTAAAAAAGCATTGTCAGCTGATGGCCTTATTGCATTCATTTGAGGAAATCTAGAAGGGAAAAAATATACTTGATTTTGCGTATTTTAATTTTTGGCACAATTCTTTACATAGACTGATAAATTACTTTAGGATATGTTCATGAACATATATCACAATCATTGGCCATATCATGGCCCTCCTCCAATACAATATTTTATCTCCCAGTCTCTTCTGGTTCTTATTACTTCCAGTCAATCTTGCTTTAACATTAACATCATGCATATTTGAACAGTTTCTTGCATCTGTGAAAATTCTCTAGTCCACAATGAGAAAAATCATGATATTGCTAGTTCTGAGCCAAATCAATTAAAATATTATTTTTCTTTTGCATTCACTTTATACCCTAAAAATTACAATTCTTTTATTTATATCTGAATTAAGCTCTACCATGCATACATACATCCCATATACTCTTATCTACTTATCTGTTCACAGACATCAAATCTTGTCTCATGCATGGACACTTTGAATAGATGTACAATACATCAATCTTTCACTCTCCAGCATGGCAAAATGTCTTGTGATTCCTTAAACATTTTCTGTAAATATCTGTGCCAAATGCTGTGTACAAAATATGGTACAGGTAATGATAAATAATAGATTGAAGAAATTACAAATTATTTCTGGCAGTTATTGCAAAAAATAATGACATAGAGTTGGACTACTTAACATTCACTGTGAAAGAACTTTTTATTGATATCATTTTACAGGTTAAGCATTGCTAAAAGTAAGTATAATAAAAGCAAACCTTTCCCAGTCTTGTTCATAAAAGGAGATAGGAAAAAAAGTCTTTAAATCAATTATTCTCATAGGGTATATCTTACATAATAAAGAAGGTAAAAGAATTCCATGGCTATAATGGACACATTGATTCTATTCTATTCACAGACCCATTCTTGATTTTTCCCTATTTCTTTTTTATAACAGATATAGAGAATGTCCATGGATTGATAGACTCCTCTATATATTAGGACTCTTGTTTCGGATGCTCCATCTACCATCATATTTTTTTTTACTCAAAGGCCATTTCTGTACCAACACAGGCTTGCAAGTTAACTACTTTAAGGGTATGGCTATTGGTATTTCAGCAGTGGCTCCTACTCTAAATCTAGAAGCTCAGTTTATGTTATGTCTTGAGTTTGGACATTTGGTGTATCCTGGGGTTGTTTTTGATGACATATATCAATACCTCCCTAAGAGCATCTACTATTTCATCCCAGATTTAATCATGGGCTCTCTCGGATCACAGGAATATTATTAGCTTGTGTACCCCACTGATATAAAAAATATCCTTTCCCCATATATTAATGGTAATATCATACATGTGAGGCCTTAACTTTCATATTTTACCTTTTAGTCCTGCACTTTTAACTCATTGTAAACATTGTTTTAATTGTGATAACTTTCCAATTCTTGTAAACTGGGTATAAACTTTTTAAAGTTCTGAGTTCCAAGATTTCTCTGAAATCATAGTTATATCAGATCCTTTATCCACTAAAACTACTATTTCAATATCATTTCATTGCAAATTTAATTTTTGTCTCTGTCTTTGTTGAACTTTTACTTATGTGAACAAACACCATGACCAATGCAACTCTTATAAGGACAACATTTAGTTGGGGTTGGCTTAAAGTTTCAGGGGTTCAATCCATTCTAATCAAGGCAGGAACAATGCAGCATTTGGGTAGGAATGGTGCAGTAAGGGATGAGAGTTCTACATATTCATCTGTAGGTTGCTAGCAGAATTCTGGCTTCCAGGTAGCTAGAAAGAGGTTCTAAAAGCCCACACTCACAGTGATACACCTACCCCAAGGCCACTCCCACTCCAACAAGTCCATACCTTCTAATAGTATCACTCCCTGTTGTGGCAAAGGCAGGATCTGCTGCACACATTCTCCACCATTTGTTGTACCAGGAGCAGGGGGCCTGCTGCTGAGGTCCAGGTCTCTCTCTCTCCTTGGTGTTGACTTGTGCTGCTCAGCAACTTAGTTAAAAAGGAATCAATGTATAAATGAATTATTTTATTGTAGGAAGGAGAAAATATGCTGGTTAAGTAAAGGGAAGGAAAGGAGAGGAAGGAGAGAGATAGAGAGATAGAAAGAGAGAGAGGGAGAGAAAGGGAGAGGGAGAGGAGAGGAAGAAAGCAAGAGAAGAGAACAAAGAGTAGGAGAAGAGAGAGAGCAAGAGAGAGGGAATGAGTAAGAGTGAGAGTGAGAGGAAGTAAGAGAGAGAGTGTGAGAGAGGAAAGAGCAAGAGAGAGAGGAGGGGGGAATCGACCTCTTTTATTTTATGGGGCTTGGCATGCCTGGTTTGTGGTCAGATGACTGGGTGTAGGGACCAGGGGCTGGGAGCTTGGGGCATTGTCTGCCTGATAGAGCACACATCTCCTGCAGGGATAGCTGTGAGGGGTTTGGTCAGAAATCTGAGCCATTGTCTCAGGAGCTATCACCGAATGCCTACCATCACTTGTGAACACATTTACTCTGCTCAGTGGGTCTCTGAGGTTCTAAGGTAGCAGCTCTACTGGACCCAGGCTGTCAGAACAGTCCATTGCCCCACAACTCCCTGGGCCAAGCATATAAATACCATAAAAGTCTCTGATTATTAACAAGTGTTTGCTAAAATATATATTTACTGTATTTCTAAACCCTCATGTTTTCTTTTCTGAGCAGATTTGTCTTTGAGTTAGGGTAGCAGTATTAACTGGGAAATCTTACCTACTGCTTTAAATTGCATCTCTATTTTTTCATAGGCCATGAGTTTAATTTTCCTTTGAAATCTTGATTGATAATAATTGGATTCACACTGGATCTATGAATAGTCAATAAACTCCTTTCTAAACCCTACTGTTCTTGTAAGCAGAAAATGAAGAATTCAATTAGCATACCATTGATTTTAGGTGGATAGAATAAGAAGTTTATCTATGGTCATGACTAGAGGAGCACTGCCTGCAATTGTATGCATTAGATTTGCATTATTCAATTGAGTAATTTCTGCCTGCTTATTCCTTCCTGGCTGAGAAGCGGCAAATGACCTGTTCTTTTTGGTGTATGTCCCTGACCTAGGTTACCCATTTTACTTCCTAATAGCAACAGATTGCCTTCTGTATCTTTCTTGGACCTACACTCATTGTTCCAATAGTGACACTTGCCATATCAACTGCACACCCCTGGAAACATAGGCTTCTTTCTGATTTATACATTGAACAAACACTGTCCTCAAAGATTCCTTATTCACAATTTTGTTTCAAATGTACAAATTTTCCACAAATGAATCCCTAAGCATTTTTGAGATTTGAAACCTGTAGCAGCTTACTCAAATTCTCTTTGAACAGGACCATATTTACTGCAACTAAATCAGCAGAGACTTAAGTATCACAGACCTCTAGCTATATCTTAACCTAATATATTATCATTGTATACATTAAAAGCAATATCATTTGTAACCTTCTCTACTCTTCCATAGGTGGCATCTGCCCGTAGTGGTGTACAAACTGTTTTTACGTAAGGTATTAACATTTTCAAAGACCAAGGTCTCCGTCAACATCTATCCTGTAACTGGTTTTGATATGATGTTGTTCACTGCTGTGACTAATATTAACAAATTATTAATGAAGGCTTCACCAGAGCTTTGTATAATCTTTGTAAATGAGGTGGACCAGAAGTGTGCGATTGATATGGCAAGCATTACCACTGGAAACAATGAGTGTAGGTCCAATAACGATACCCAAGGTAATTTGTTGCCTACTTTCTCCAATGGTCTTAAAGCTGCTAAGTAACATTGTTCTGTTGTAATACAATCAAATTGAATCTCTTTTTGTATTTCAGAATACTACCCTTCACCTTGTATCTATTCTCTAAGTATATTCATTCTCCTTGTGTTTTTTCCCTGTTCAATATTCAACTCTATGTGCCTCTGTCATATCAACCATTTCAAGTGTGTACTGGCCTCCAGTACTGCTGTCACCAATCATTCAAGCCCAATTCTATTCTGAGAAACCAAGTTATTTATGATTCATTTCAATTAAGGTGTTTCAATCTAAAAGGAAATCACACCCTCTTTACTAAAGTCCTAGGTCTATCCTTTGTATGGATGCTACCTCTCTCATCATAACCTAATTCCAACCCATAAGCAAGCATATTATATACAAATATTGTGAAAGCTGATGTTGATCTTGTAATCTGTGGATGGTCCTAAATCTGATGGCATGGTTAGTCCCAGATTAACCATTTCTCTGAATCAACCATACTCTCAGCACACTTTGTTTACCTTTTTCCTCCTATGGGCAGCTATTGTTCTCATGCTGAGTCACTGAGACTGGAAAATTTTTTTGAAACAAATTATATGAAAAATTGAAATAAAAAATATAAAATTTAAAACACCCCTCTAGGAGCAAAGCAGAAAATATCCCAGCAATACCAGATACAATAAATGTTATCTGGCATCTTATAAAAAATTATACATCACTACTTTCTTTGATATTTTTCCTATGGCATTTGAAATCAAATTTCCCTTTCAGCCTAGCCTCATATTTGAGTGCCAATTGTAACTGGTCTTTGCTTCTTTGTGGCCTCTTCTTTCATACATCCTGCTCCACCCTTCTTTCACTCATTCAGCCCCTTAATACTAGATAGGAGAAAGATGTATTAAAGGAGAGAGCAAAGAAAAGAGAACAGTGAATCTAATTTCTTTTCCTCTTGTTTATTCCTTAAGAAGGAATATTATCAAACCACAACTAACCCCCCAAACAAGAACCAAACAACCATCCCTACCACTCAGTCCTAGTATTATATGTCCTCTGAAAAGTCCCCGTAATTGCAAATATCATACATTTTCAGAAACTTTGCAGCTGGAAAAATCACTCCCCTGCTAGACAATGGGGAAAATCATAGTCAGATGCTGTGGACTGTGAAGCAACCTGATATCACTAAAACAGAATCATATATAAATTATCAGATTATTATCATATTTCTGTGTTTTCTAAAGAAACCAAAATTACAAAATACTCAATGTACTCTATTCAGCTTGCAGACAACTTCCATCAAATATCTTCTTCCCAGTAGTTGTTCCCAAACTTTACAAAGTATAGTCAGGATGAAAATCATGAGGTTTTAAGTTGTGTGTGCTTGCTGGTTATTTTATTTCCCTAGCTTCTTGCTAAGTCTTATGAGTTTCTATCATTCTCTATAAAGAAATATAACTTCTTAAAGGAAAGAATTACAAAACATTACACATCTTCATTCACCTCATACAGTCTTTGATTAACTTTTATGTCAATTTCTGAATTTTGGAGAGAGTTATATTGATGTCTTTTTTTTTTTTCATTATGTCTGAAAATCAAATCCCTATGTTAAAACAAGTCATTTATTTTCAGGAGCTTTGTCAGTTATGATTTGAATATTCACAGTGAGGGCCAAAGACAGATTTTCCTCTTTATCCTAGTGTCAGAAGTACTCAATGGATAGAAGCACAAATGTCTTAAATGCAGCTTTATAGATCTTTTGCTACTGTTTATCTCATAGCAGTTCTTTTTGTTTGTTTGTTTTGTTTTTGTTTCTTTGAGACAGGGTTTCTCTGTATAGCCCTGGCTGTCCTGGAACTCACTCTGTAGACCAGGCTGGCCTCGAACTCAGAAATCCACCTGCCTCTGCCTCCCAAGTGCTGGGATTAAAGGCATGCACCACAATCATCTGGATCTCTGCTACTGTTTATCAAAACACTCTCCAATGCATCTGCTAAGAGCCACTTCAAAGTAGCAGGTGACCTTCCTGAGGTGGTTCTTCCATGGATTGTAAAGCTATGATGGATTTACTTCTTTAGGCAAGGCCAATGAGATTACATTTGAGGAAAGATTCCTGCAAGTAAAATCTTTTCCTGTTATTATTAAATATACAACAGCCACTAAGTATTGACACACCCTTTTGAGCAGATTTCTACAAACCTACAAAGATATAGTATATTCTAATGGTATACATAGACAAATAGAAAGTGATTCTATAGACTCCATGGTTTGATTCAAATAATTTTGGGAAGAAAGTTTTTAGAGATGATCTTAGGTGCCTTGCTAGGAAGATGTAATGAAGTTAGAATCAAAAATAGAATTGTTGACTCCTCAGAATAGGAACTAAAGGCTGCATAATAAGAAGTAAAATGAGGACTCATTTGTACACTCAGAAGAGAAATAGACTTGGAATAAATTTGTGTTCAAGGAAAAACATTAAAAGCCAAGAATAAAGTCACAAATGTTCACTATGATAATACAAGGCCATGAAAAACTGTTGCTTTGAACTAATCATGAGCATATTATAATGAAATATGTCTTTGAACTTAATATCTACATCCTTTTGTAGCTCCCATTTTATCTCTGATGTAATTTTATAAGGAATTTTATGTGTCTAAGAAAATAAAAGAAGACCAGAGAAAAGAAAGTTTTCTTTAATGGTTTGACTTGGGGATAACTGTGCCAGCATCCATCATCCAAATATATATATGCCTGTTTCTTTATATATATGTGTGTGTAGATATTTGTATATATGTACTCATGCATGAATACATGTGGAGTATATTGTGACAGATGGTAGAGTCCAGACACAGTGAGGGTGTATTAATGTACATGTGTCTGTACATATTTGCCTATGTAATGTTTCTTAAATATTTTCTTTCCCTTCCTCTCTAGTTCACAAAGACATAACTAGTTTAGCTAGAAATGTTTCTGGCTGATTCACCAGACAAAGTGGCTTTAGCAATAATTCTTTTACTTAATACACTGCTGCTAAACAGCATTTGTTAATCACAAGATATTAGTGTTAATTAAATAACAAGTAATAAAAGGGTTAATAAAATTATGCTTTCTCTGTAATTAATGAAACACAGAACAGTAAGAAAGTTAAGTTTTATGCATAGAAGAGTAAGGAGTTTTTTTTTTTTTTTTTTTTTTTTTTTTTTTTTTTTTTTTTTTTTTTTTTTTTTTTTAGCACATTAAGAAAGAGATAAGTTTCCCTAGGACTTGTCTAAACATAAAGAGTTAAACCATAGAAAATATTAATGCTTAGTAAAGCAAAGAGTTAAAGAGAAAAGAAGCCAGTGGTTTTTAACCATAGATTAAGCAAAAATGTTTTTTGATACTTTTGAGAAGTTATCAGCAAGCATTCAATGTAGTTAGAGAGCTAAAAGTCAAGAAACCATCAGTCTTGAAAATTATATCTGCTGATTATCAATCCATAAATTTACATCTGGCTCTATGGCCTGATTCATACCATTCCAGGCAGGCTCATGGCTGCATCTTCTGGAACTATGAAAGCCAGTACTCAGTGAGAGAGTTTCCAGCTCTATCCTATTCTGGTTTTGTTTTTCATGTTATATAGGCAAAAGGTGCAGTGTTTTTAGAAATAGGAACTTATCTAGGTTTGGCATAACAAACAGCAGTAGAAATAGCCTAGGAGGGTTATAAGGACGTAGAGCTTCATTAGTCTCTGAGGTTTTCCATAGATTTAGTTCTCCCGTAGAATTGATCTTTCATTTAACATCATTTTGGCTCCTATCAGTGCCTTTTTGTTGATTTTTAGTTCATATGGTAGCTTGAAAAAACCTCTCCAACTATGTTTTCATGGCTGCTTTTTCAAATCTGTAAGACAATTATGAGTTAGTCTTATGTCAGAAGCCATATAGGAAAGTCTATGGCACACAAGTGAGTCTTATTGATGTGGCCCTCTAATTTGTATGGTTGAAATGTGTGCTCTCCAAGATGTAAGGTCCTCTGAGATTTCATCCCAGAATTGCTTCTTGCTGCTGCTGTACTTTTCCTGCCACTATTAGATAGCCTAATATCTCCTGGGCACCAATCCTCCCTATTGGGCAGATTTCCTGAAGAATCAACATAAAGATGTATATTCATGGAGTAATGCTGTGTATATAGCTTTTATTTCATAATTTCTGATAATGATTATGTAGAACTATTATACTAGAACAAGTAATCTCGATTTCACCCATAGTATAAAAGCTGTAAACTGAGCTATGTAACTTTCATGTGTCACTGGATAAGTGCACTAGAGAAAAGAAAGTTGGCTTGGAACAAATGTATGGTCAAGGATCAGTCCTTTTATTTTAGGATTGAGACTACTGTTAGGTAACTAAAGGTCCTAAACTGGAAGTGGGAATGGACAATTTATTAGGAGCAAGGACAGAAAACAAATAATAGACTAGCTCATCTGTACATGTCTTCAAAGCAATAAGACACAAGGCACAGCTTTTTCTCTTAACAAAATAATGCTTACTTAGAACATAAATTTATTGCTTTAAACTTATAATGAACTTATGCAGCTAGAAAACATATATCTTTAATGAGGTGATAGTCTTAATAGAAAGACATGTAAAGAATTCTTCTGTAACTCTTTAAGCCTCATCAATATATGTCATGAACTTAAACTTAATATGAAATTATAGAAAGTGAAAATGTTTCAAAACCTATGGGATTGATTATCCTGATCAGGTATAAAAACTAAGAGCAACAAAAATTTGCTATGTGGTCTCATGTGCTTCATCCAGTATACATGTATCTATGTGTATTTTCATTTCTTTTTTTCTTTCTTTCCTTTCTTCTTGGCTGCATCCCTCTTTCTTTCTGTCTTTGTTTCCTTCTTTCTTTCTATTTTTCTTTCATTTTTTCTTTTCTCTCTGTATTATGAATAGTTAGTCAACTCTGAGCCTCTCAAAGGGCTAGCAAGAGGGGCCCTGAGTAGAAATGAAAGAACCCAAGTAACCAAGTTTCCTATCCTCTGCTGTTATCAGCAGGAGTTAATTGCTAGGAGCCAGCAGCCTTGGGTCCCTGAATACAAAGAGTTAAATTGCCAGAAGCCTTCAGGTTTTGGCTCTGATCTTCTAGCACTTTCTCTGTCCAATCAAATTAGGGCAGTGGCAGGCCTGTGATTGGACAGGAATAGAGAGGTGGAGAGAGAGTTGGAAGATGAGAAGAGTCAGAGGAGCAGGAGGAAGGTCAGAATCATGGAGACAGCAGATGAGGATGAGCCTGACTCCACGATGTTATACAACCAAGCAAAGGTTTTTACAAAATAGATCAATTGGGTTAGAATCTTGTCTTTATTATTTGGTTCTGAAATTATTGTATTGGCATCTTGTAAATTGTGATTTTACCATTATATAAATCTGATTGGATATTAAGGCCTTAAGAGTCATGCTTTACTTACCGGGTCTTAGGCACTATTTAGATGAATGATTGTGGGGGTGTGTAAAGAGCTGCATGCAAGCAAGATGTAGCTTGTTGGGAGAAAGTAACAAAAACCCGCCAGAGCTTAGTAATGAGGCTGAACGGTACCAGCACAAAAAACATGGCTGGCAGGAAAGTGAGTTTGCAGGGTGTATTCATTTTTTATAATTCCCTCAATATCTGATCACAGGTGTCATACCCCTCCACTGTCTGCCTCAGTTTACCCTGTCATTTTAAAGCTGTTTTTGACAGCCTTATAGAGCATAATTTCTTTACAGAGGGTAGAGAAGATATTAGAAGGCTCACTACTGTCCACTTCAAGAAGAATCAATTGGTTCTGGGGGCTAAAAGAACACTAACTGAAAAACAAGAGCTAGGATGTGTACAGCATGTAAAGACTTTTAACCTTGGAATCATCTTGACTGCATTAGCTTTTTAAGAACCCCATCTAAATCATTCAGATCTATCAGTTCCTTTTTGTAGTAGATAGATGTGGTGCTGTTTGTATTCTAATGGTATTGCTGGTTCCACAAGAGGGGTTGTCCCCAATGAGCAGACCACCATTTTCTTAGGTGATGCCCTCTGAACGTTTTGTTCATTTTAACTGGTAAATAAATGGCTATAGCCTGTGATTGGGTCATGGAGGAGAAAGATGGGACTGGAGGCTTGAGAGTGGGAGGGAGGTAGAGGGAAGAGGGGATAATAGAGGAAGAAGAGGTGTAAACCAGTATTGACCAAGACTGATTGGAGAAACTGCAAATAGCAAGGGGTCTAGTAGCTGTCGAATAAGTTAATATAGTACTATATTGTCCAATCTTGCCATATGACTTATGCTTAAAATATCTGGATTGTGTGTCTTTTATGAGGGCTTACTAGGTTTGAAGTTTTCTACAACATATTGGTGCACCTTACTTCGGGCTTAGAACTGAACTAAACATAGAGAAAATGCCCATCCACTCCAATATAAAAAGCTAGTGTTGTGCTCTAAATCTCCATAGAGTGGGTCTAAGGGGTCTACAGAGAGCTGACTGAAAAGCTGCCTCTGCAAGCCCCAAGCAAAAGCAAAGCAACAAGAGGCAGCATCCCAGCCCTGAGGTGGTACATAAGGTAGTGCCAGTCCCACAAAACAGTTGAGGTTTCCTGAGCCTGAGAGAAGGACCAAGGACCCTGATGGTAGGGCTGCCTGACATGCAACCTTCACAGCTGAGGATTAACAGCTGAAAAAATGACAACTAATATTCAAAGCCTTCTCACAGGCACAGCAAGTTTCTCTCCATTTAGTTTGATGTTGGTTACTGGTTTGCTGTACATTGTTTTAACTAGCTTTAGGTATGGGCCTTGAAGCAATTCCACTAAAATCATGAACTAGACAAGGCTGCCCCCTCTCTCCCTATCTGTTCAATATTGTTCTTGAAGTCCTAGCCAGAGCAATTAGACAACAAAAGGAGATCAAAGGGATACAAATTGGAAAGGAAGAAGTCAAATTATCACTATTTACTGATGATATGATAGCACACTTAAGTGATCCCCAAAATTCCACGAGAGAACTCCTAAACCTCATAAAGAACTTCAGCAAAGTAGCTGGACATAAAATTAACTCAAGCAAATCAGTAGCCTTCCTCTACACAAAGGATAAACAGGCCGAGAAAGAAGAGAAAGAAATTAGGGAAACAACACCCTTCACAATAGTCAAAAATAATGTAAAATACCTTGGTGTGACTCTAACTAAGTAAGTAAAATATCTGTATGACAAGAACTTCAAGTCTCTAAAGAAAGAAATTGAAGATCTTAGAAGGTGGAAAGATCTCCCATGCTCATGGATTAGCAGGATTAATATAATAAAAATGGCCATCTTGCTGAAAACAATCTACAGATTCAATGCAATCTCAATGAAACTTCCAACTCAATTCTTCACAGAGTTGGAAAGCAATTTTCAAATTCATCTGGAATAACAAAAATCCTAGGATAGTGAAAACTATTCTCAACAATAAAACAACTTCTGGAGGAATCACCATCCCTGATCTCAAGCTGCACTACAGAGCAATTGTGATAAAAACTGCATGGTATTGGTACAGTGACAGGCAGGTAGATAAATGGAATAGAATTTAAGACCCAGAAATGAACCCACAAACCTATGGGCACTTGATTTTTGACAAAGGAGCTAAAACCATCCAGTGGAAAAAAACTAGCATTTTCAACAAATGGTGCTGGCTCAACTGGCAGTTATCATGGAGAAGGCAAATTGATCCATTCTTATCTCCTTGTACAAAGCTCAAGTCCAAGTGTATCAAGGACCTTCATATCAACCAGATACACTGAAACTAATAGAAAAGAAAGTGGGGAGGAGTCTTGAGTACATAGGCACAGGGGAAAATTTCCTGAACAGAACACCAATAACTTATGCTCTAAGATCAAGAATCTACAAATGGGACTTTGTAAAATTGCAAAGCTCCTGTAAGGCAAAAGACACTGTCAATAGGACAAACAGCAACCAACAAATTGGGAAAAGATCTTTACCAATCCTATATATGATAGAGGGCTATTATCCAATACATACAAAGAACTCAAGAAGTTAGACTCCAGAGAAGCAAATAACCCTATTAAAATATGGGGTAAAAAGCTAAACAAAGAATTCTCAACTGACGAATTGTGAGTGGCTAAGAAGCACCTAAAAAAATGTTCAACATCCTTAGTCATCAGGGAAATGCAGATCAAAACAACCTTGAGATTCCACCTCAAACCAGTTAGAATGGCTAGGATAAAATACTCAGGTGACAGCATTTGCTGGCAAGGATGTGGAGAAAGAGGAACACTCCTTCATTGGTGGTGGAAATGCAAGCTGGTACAACCACTCTGGAAATCAGTTTGGCGGTTCCTCCGAATATTGGACGTAGTACTACCAGAGGACCCAGCTATACCACTCCTGGGCATATACCTAGAAGATGCTCCAACATGTAATAAGGACACATGCTCCACTATGTTCTTAGCAGCCTTATTTATAATAGCCAGAAACTGGAAACAACCCAGATGTCCCTCAACAGAGGAATGGATACAGAAAATGTGGTACATCTACACAATGGAGTACTACTCAGCTATTAAAAACAATGAATTTAAGAAATTCTTGGAGAAATGGATGGACCTAGAGAATATCATCCTGAGTGAGGTAACCCAATCACAAAGGAACACACATGGTATACACTCTCTGATAAGTGAATATTAGCTTAGAAGATCACAATACACAAAGTACAAACCACAAACCATAAGAAACTCAAGAAGAAGGGAGCCCAAAATGAGGATTCTTTGTTCCTTCTTAAAAGGGGGAACAAAATACCCATGCAAGGAGTTGTAGAGGCTAACTTTGGAGCAGAGACTAAAGGAAGGACAATTCAGAGACTGCTCTAACTGGGAATCCTACCCATATTCAGTCATCAAATCTAGACACTATTGTGGATGCCAACAAGTGCTGGATGAAAGGAGCCTGATATAGCTGTCTCCTGAGAGGCTCTCAAGTACCCGACTAATACAGAAGTAGAGGCTCACAACCATCCATTGGACTGAGTACAGGGTCCCCAATGAAAGAGCTAGAGAAAGGACCCAAGGAGCTGAAGGGTTTGCAGCCCCTTAGGGTGAACAAAAATATGAACTAATTAGTACCCTCAGAACTCCCAGGGACTAAACTCCAACCAAAGAGTACACATGGAGGAACTCATGGCTCCAGCAGCATGTGTATAGCAGAGGATGGCCAAGCTGGTCATCAATGGGAGGAGAGGATCTTGACCCTGTGAAGGTTCTATGCCCCAGTGTAGAAGAATGCCAGGGCAGGAAGTGTGAGAGGGTGGGGTGATGAGCAGGGGGAGGGAGGAGGGAAAAGGGGATTGTTTTAGTTTTTGGTTTTTTTATTTTTTTCTCATTTTATTTTATTTTTTTCCTTTGGAGGGGAACCTGGGAAAGGAGATATTGTAAATAAAGAAAACATCTAATAAAAAATATATTTAAATATCAGCTGCTTGGTGAGGGTCATTTTTTTCAGGTAGAGGTTCAAGCTGAAAATAATGAAGAAACCTTGACATTATGTCACTTTGCAGCCTTAAATGACTAGGACATGTTCACAAAAACAAGGAAAAGACTTCAACTATTTTCTCAGGTCATGCAAAGTCCAAAAGAACTATTCCCTGACATTTTGCAAAGGTTGACTTCAGCTATAGAAAATTATTTCGGTTCTATTAGCAAGAAAGGCACTAATTGAGTCTTTAACATTTGAACATGTAAATGCTGAATGCAAAAGAAGTAATCAGACAATTGAAAGCAGGTTGACTTCTATAGATGAGTAGATTAGACATACAGATTATGTTAGATCTCATTCACCTGATATGACCTTAATAAGAGAAGCCACCACTATAGGCCTTGAGACAACCCAAAATCTCAAATCTCTTAGCTGGAGTGATTTCAGCTAAGGTCATTTTGAAGGAAACTACAAAGAAAACCAAATGAATTCCATAAGGTAGTCTATTTCTTCTGGAACATGTAAGAGATGTGGCAAAGGCAGACACTGGATTAGTGAACATAAAGTAACAACAACTAATGGGGTAACCCTTTACAAAATACTCCCGGGGGGTGTGATGGAGTCCAAATACACTGCTCTGAAAACAGACCACACAGCAAGAATAGTCAACACAAATTCTATAGATAATACAAAAAACCCTAAAATGTTAAATTGGTGCACATATTTCTGGGGTTTGTAGTATAATCTAGGACACAGCTGCAACCAGAAAGCTGGCCTAGATAACTTGATGCAAACACTAGGAACCCCTGTTTGGAAATAAAAGCAGGCTACTCAAAGAGCAGAGAGCAATGCTGCATACCTTCTGTAACCAAAAATAGAAAAATAATTTAAAAAGAGAATAAATGGAAATATAAGAATTCAGTTCTATCCTAACTAAGTGGGTTCTTTCAATGGGCTCCATGGGAATTCTGTATTTAGTTTGATACACATGGATTGGCCTGAGAATAAGCTTATACAGTAAACCGAGGGGAAGTTAATTAGAGTTAAATGCATAGGGAAGGATATTATTCAATTTATATAAAAAGAAAATGGATATAATTATGTATAGCCAAAATATATTAATATTCATAGAAGGAAAAATCAATGGATATTGCTTTATTTGTTTTCAAGGATCTAAAGAAAAAACCATTATAATTGCTTTAAATATTTTTAAGTATGCATGGATGAATAAATATATCCAGGTTTTTGATGTCAATGTGTTGGAGACAAAGGCATGGATACAGTTAGGTTTTATATGCGTCTGAAACCAGCCTAATATATAAACAAATCTGAGTTGGTGCCACATCCATTCCAGTGGAGTCTGCATGACAAGTCCAAAAGCTTGGCCCCAGTCCTGAGGCAAAAAGTGTCAAGGAAACTGGTTTCTTGGAAGTATTTGGCATCTCTTAACATGGATGTGGTCCAGATTTGTCCTTGCTATAGTCAATGGAGGGTTTTGAATGCTTTCTTTCAGTATTGTTCTATTATAGGTATAGACGTGTCCCCAAGGAATTATTTGACAAATAGCCAAGTTAGATTGGACATTGTTTCCTGGCCTCTACCAGTGTTCCATTATCCTAGTCAATGCTGAGCCAACCTTGGGCTTGGAATTTCATAAAGAATGTTACTTATTCAGATGAATAAGTAACTCTTATTCTGCCTCCAGTGTTGAAAGAGAGATAATGAAAGAAAACAAGTATTACACTTTGCTGGATCAGAGTTAATAATCTCAGGGCAAGTTCAACAAAGTAAACTTAGAACTTATTACACTCATATATGGCAGATTACGTTACATAATAGGAGAAAGTTGGTGGACTCTTCTGGTAAATGAAGGTCCCCCACAAATACTTAGGATAACAACTGAGTCACTCCCATATACAGGAATTTACAATGGTCTAGGAAGAAGGTGGGTTGTGGTCTAAGAAGGAACTAGAGTACTTCAGAGAAGGCTGACTTTATCTCAGTTGTAACCACTGCCTGGTTCCTGCCAGTTTTCATGTATGCATTTTTGTTTTGTTTAAAGAATCATTATGCATCAGATGACTTCAGTGTACCTTGGCTGATGTATTATCTAACTTCCTTTATTCTTCTGTAAGACTATAAAAGTCTCATACTTACTTTGAGAGATTACACTCAGATTCAGCACTCTCTTGTGCTCCTGTCTGTCACTTGCTGACTCCTTGCCCACTTGAGTACCAGAACCCTGATTCTCCCTGAGTTGAGGGACCCCAACTGGTTCAGCCTGCAGCAGGTTAGCTCAGGCCACACATAGAAACCCTATCTCAATAAATAATATTCGTTTTAAATTGTTTTAATATCAAAATGAAGGTGCTTATAAGTTTTGTGGTTATAGTTGTATTGCAAATCCTCTGTGACAATGGACAAAGGAGAGAAGGCCTAAGGAAAAAAAGAAGCTATTGAATTGAATAAGTCTATACTTTTGATGGTTTGGGGTTGCTGGACCAAGGACATGCTAATTTTGGAGAAACGCTCTATATTTGTGTTAACAGGAAAGACAAAAATGCTTTGATATCTTTCCAAAGTAATACAGATCAGATATGACAGAGGAAGACCCCTGAAGGTCTTGGCTTCAGACAGGACAGAAAATTTCAAGATCAAATAGGATAGGTAATATGATCTGCTGATCTCTCTACATGGGAAAATCCCTCAAGCTGGCTGAGATATAAAAATGATACAATAGCCAGAATCTGTAAACAATCCAGATGTCTCTCAACAGAGGAATGGATACAGAAAATGTGGTATATCTACACAATGGAGTACTACTCAGTTATTAAAAACAATGAATTTATGGAATTCCTAGGAAAATGGATGGATCTGGAGAATATCATCCTGAGTGAGGTAACACAATCACAAAAGAACGCACATTGTATGTACTCTCTGAAAAGTGGATATTATCCCAGAAGATCGGAATACACAAAGTACAATCCACAAACCACAAGAAACAGGGAGAACAAAATACCTATGGAAGAAGTTGCAGACAAACTATGGAGCAGAATCTGAAGGAAGAACAATCCAGAGACTGCTCCACTTGGGAATCCTTCCCATGTACAAGCATCAAATCCAGACACTATTGTGGATGCCAACAAGTGCTGGCTGACAGGAGCCTGATATAGCTGTTTCCTGAGAGGCTCTGACAGTACCTGACTAATACAGAAGTAGAGGCTCACAGCCATCCATTGGATGGAGAACAGAGTCCCCAATGAAAGAGCCAGAGAAAGAACCAAAGGAACTGAAGGGGTTTATACCCCCTTAGAGGGAACAACAATATGTACTAACTAGTACCCTCAGAGTTCCCAGGGACTAAACCACCAACCAAAGAATACACATGGTGGGACTAATTGCTCCAGCAGCATATGTATAGCAGAGGATGGGCTAGTTGGTCATCAAGGTGAGGAGAGGCCCTTGGTCCTGTGATGGTTTTATGCCCCAGTGTAGGAGAATGCCAGGGCCAGGAAGCAGGAGAGTGTGGGTTGCTGAGCAGGGGGAGGTGGGAAGGAACAGGGTTTAATTTAGTTTAATTTAATTTAATTTTTTTGGAGGGGAAACTGAGAAAGGAGATATCATATAACATGTAAATAAAGAAAATATCTAATAAAATGCATACAGAGACTGGATGACAAATGTTATAGCTAGCTTTCTTAAGACTAACTTATTTTTTTCTAATTTTCTTGGCCCTTTCCAGAAAGAAATTCTTCACCCTAATTCAGCAGGAAGCAATCATAAAAATATCATCATCCCAATCACTTAAGTTGGGGTATCTGGTTTTGGTTATTTTATGCACTATAGCAATAATGTCATGTTAAGAGATAATTTACAAGTAATTATAGTTTTAGACAGGGAGGAAGATAAATAGAGAGCTTAGACACAGGTATTTCTATCTGTCCTTTCCTCTTCTCTATCCTTCTTTCTTAGGTAAAGTGAAGGGGGTCAAAATGAAATAGGAGGATTATAATAATATTATAAGAAATTGGATATAGATGGATTGTTAAATTTACTCTAAAAAAGCATTTTATATCTATAATCATATATACATGTAATATATATAATCATATATATTAAGATTTGAGTTTATATAGTGTTACATGGATACAAAATTTTGGATAATGATGAAGGTTTAAGGTTTTCATTAAAATAAATCTTTCTATATTGATATAAATTTAGTATTAATTTTGTTACTCTTAGGCATTGTACATATGCAATTCATTTAAGGATACTAGGCTTAGACCTAGTTGTTTTAGTAGCTTCTATTGTGAACTGTTTAGGATGATTAAATCATGAATGTTAATAGTCAGATAGTGAAACTCATGGACATATTAGATTCTAATTTAGTTAATTACAATAAAATATTTCAAGGTTATTCAAGTAGTAAATAGCTAAAGTAATCAACATTTAACAATTCAGTTATGTTATATATAAACACATGGTCTTCAAAAGCCTCAGAGAGCCACAGAATATGGCATTCAATATTATTGCAGTATTAAAAGATCTTTTAACTTAGAAGCATTTCTACTCCTGACAGTATCCCCATTCCACTTTAATGGTAGATATTGAGCATCAGTACCTATCTCCAAGGTGAGTGACTTTAACTCTGGTAAGCTAGAAACTGGGCAAGGAATGCCCTAATTATATCTACAGACAGAATGTTATCTAAAATGTACAAACTAAGGCAGTATATTTGACTCCTGCTTCACTTAAAGTCTATTAGATGTTCTGAAAGTCAGAAGGCTAAAGTTAGATGCTCCAATGTTATAAGAAGTGTTAGGGACTGTTTAGGTGGTCAGATATCTCTGTCATTTCTATAGTTTGGAAGCTGTTTCCTTGTGCTTCCTGCATAGTCAGGTAATATTTAATTTCTTCTCAAA
This sequence comes from Mastomys coucha, assembly GCF_008632895.1. NCBI lineage: Eukaryota > Metazoa > Chordata > Mammalia > Rodentia > Muridae > Mastomys > Mastomys coucha. Next base: position 71,416,701 of record NW_022196900.1, on the reverse strand, counting down.
TGTCTTACTGGGTTAAAGAATAGATAGTTGTAGTCTCACATTTAGACTTATAAAATAGTTTAGAACTGAATATGTTTTAGATTTCAAAAGCTTGCCTTATGATGATAATACAAACCAGAGTAGAAAATGTTTTAGGTACAGAATTGCAAACTCATTAAGAAATTCTAGATAGTGTAGTTCTGAAGAACTACAACATACAAACAGGCAAGACTTTTGAGTATAATTCATATTGAATAATTTTGGAATTTTTTCAAAACAGTTCCTACTGTGTATTGTTTATTACAATACACAGGCCTTTTTGTTGTTGTGTTTTTCTTTTTTAAGACAGAGTTTCTCTGTATAGCCCCAGCTGTCCTGGAACTCACTGTGTAGACCAGGCTAGCCTTGAACTCAGAAATCAGTCTGTCTCTGCCTCCCAAGTGTTGGGATTAAAGGCATGCACCACCACTGCCCAGCTCAAGAAAAGACGTTTTTAATCAGACAAAAGGGGAATATACAGTGGGTAGGCCAGATGCTGTTTGTATTCTAATGTTAATATTGGTTCCTCAAGAGGTGCTATCACTTATGAGTACTCTATCACTTACTTACATGATGCCATGTGAAACCTCTCTCCATCTTCTTTGTCTGAGATTCTCTTTTCTATCTCTTGTATTCTGTTGGTAATCCAATGAATCTATAAAACTAAGAGCTAGTTCTTTGAGGAAATCAACAAGATAGATAAACCATTGGTCAGACATGCTAAATTGCACAAAGACAGTATACAAATTAACAAAATCAGAAATGAAAAAGGAGATGTAACAACAAAATGGAGGAAATTTAAAAAAATGTCAGAACCTACTCTTAAAGCCTATATTCTACAAAACTAGAAAATGTAGATGGAATGGATTATTTTCTAGAAAGATATCACATTCCAAAGTTAAATTTGGGTTAGGTAAATAATATAAATAGTCTAATAAACCCTAAGGAAATAGAAGCAGTCAGTAAAAGTATCCAAACAAACAAACAAACAAAAAAGTCCAAGCCACATGGTTTGTGCAGAACTCTAAAGACAACAGAAGATGGAAAGATCTCCCATACTCATGGATCTGTATAATTGCCATAGGAAAAATGGCCATCTTACCAAAAGCTATCTATGCATTCAATGCAATCTTTGTCGAAATTCCAAATCAATTCTTCAGATATAGAAAGAGCAATTTTCAACTTCCTATGGAATAACAAAGCACCAAGGATTGTGAAAACAATTCTCAACAATAAAAGAACTTCTGGGGGAATCATCATCTGTGACCTCAAGTTGTACTGCAAAGCAATAGTGACAAAAACCAGATGGTATTTGTACAGACACAGACAAATAGATTAATGGAAAAGAAAAGAAGACACAGAAATAAACCCAAATACTTATGGTTACTTGATTTTTGACGAAGAAGACAAAACAGTACAATGAAAAAAAGAAAGCATTTTCAACAAATCCTGTTGGTCTAAATGGGCATCTACATGTAGAAGAATGGAAATTGTTCCATTTTTATCTCCTTGTAAAAAGCTCAAATCCAAGTAGATTAAGGACCTCCATATTAAACCTGATATGCCTAATCTAAGAGAATAGAAAGTGGGAAATAGCTTCAAACATATGGACACAGGTGAAATTTTCCTGAACAAAACACCTATAGATCAGGCTCTAAGATCAACAACTGACAAATGGGACCTCATGAGACTAAAAAGCTTTATAGGGCAAAGGACACTGTAAATCAGACAAAATGGCAACCTACAGACTTGGAAAAGATTTTTACCAACCCAAAATGTGATAGAGGGCTCATATACAAAATATAAAAAGAACTCAGGAATATACACTCCAGAAAACCAAATAATTAAATTAAAAATGGATTATAAATACCCACGGAAGGAGTTGCAGAGATTAACTATGGAGCAGAGACTGAAGGAAGGACAAGCCAGCCTAAATATAGCTATCTCCTAAGAGGCTCTGATAGTATCTGACTAATACAGATGTAGAGGCTCACAGCCATTCATTGAACTGAGTACACGGTCCCCAATGAAGGAATTTGAGAAAGGACCTATGGAGCTAAGGGGTTTGTAGCCCCTTAGGACAAACAACAATATGAACTAACTAGCACCTCAGAGCTCCCAGGGTCTCAACCACCAACCAAGGACTGCACGTGGTGGGTCTGATTGTTCTAGAAACATGTGTATAGTAGAGGATTGCAAATTCAGTCATCAATAGGAGGAGAGGACCTTGGCCCTGTGAAGGTTCTGTGCCCCAGTGTAGGGGAATGCCAGTGCCAAGAAGTGGGAGAGGGTGGGGTGGCAGGCATGGGGAGGGGGAAGGCACCAGGGTTTGTTCTTGGTGCTTTTGTTTGTTTGTTTGGTTGGTTTTTGGAGGGGAAACTGGGAAAAGAGAAATTTACATGTCAATAAAGAAAATATCTAATGAAAAAAGAAGAAAAAAGTTAAGGGAGAGGCAGGAGCATTACCTTGTGCTACTGTCATTTGCGGCTCTTAACAAATTGTTCATAGAACATCTTCCCTTCTCCACAAGCCCTCCACCAGCTCCCATGGTCTTCTCTCTACCCTAGGAGCAAATAATCCAAGGGTTCTCACTCTAAAAGCATGGAAATCTTGGTTGGTTCACAGAGAATTCTATATTCTTTTTGTTTGTTTGTATGTTTTTCTATATTCTTAATAGTGTTTCTTCATGTGCCCACATCCTCTAACTTTTATTACCATATCTCACAGTATCTTATTAGATCAGCCCCACATTTCACATTTACCTGGTCTTGCTGCTGCTTACCTGGTAGATATTGAAGACTGAATACTTTGTACCTAACACGGGGACTCTTTGCTATGTTATCTGCCAGTAACCATGGGAGACAGGTACCCTTGATACTTTCATGGACAAGTGCAGTGACTGATGGCCCCGAGTCAGATGGTTAATTATAACATCACATTAGAGCA
>NW_022196900.1:71399933-71413304 GCF_008632895.1 Mastomys coucha | reverse complement strand
GGAGGCTCTGATCCTACCACTGGAGAAGCAGAGAGAGGGATTCCCTGGACCCAGGCCAGTCTAGCCAATTTGGTAAGTTCCAAGTTCAATGAGAAAATCAAGTAGAAAGTGATCAAGAAGAACACCAGATATCCTTCTGTGACAAATGTTTTATAAATCTGTATTTCTCTGCTCTTGGGAAAGTAATACATCTTTATCTTTCTGTATTTCTTCCTTCTGAGTGGCCTGCTCAGACTTCCTTTTATTCGTTTCTATGTAGAATTTTCCGTTTCTCATACAGTCAGTATATTAATCATTCTCTATGAACTCAGATACTGTTTTATAAAAGGAAGAGTCAACTCATTGTTTTGTGGGAAATAAGTTTCCTTATTGGTATCATTTGAAATGCACACAAGGTTAAAACCAAGAAAAAAGGGCTTTATACCTAGAACAATTTTACTGGAATAAAATGAGCAAACCCTCCAAGGTTTTAAAATGCAAAAATAAAATGGATTACAGACCTAAACAAAGAATTCTCCACTGCAGAATCTTGAATGACCAAGAAGAATCTAAACAAATGCTCAGAATCCTTAGTAATCAAATGACCCTGAGATTCCACCTTACATCAATTAGAATGAATGAGATAAAAAAAAACTCAGGTGACAGCAGATTCTGTTGATGATGTGAAGAAAGAGGAACACTCCTCCACTGTTATTGGGATTGCAAGCTGGTGCAACCACTTTTGAAATCAATTTGGTGGTTTCTCAGAAAACTGGAAATAGTTCTACCTGAAGATCCACTATACAAATAGTAGGCACATATATAAAAAAATGTTTCAACATATCAAGGACACATGTTCCACTATGTTCTTCGCAGCCTTATTTGTAATAGCCAGAAGATGGAGACATCCCAGATATCCCTCATGGAAGAAATCATATAGAAATATGGTACATTTGCACAATGGAATACTACTCAGGTATTAGAAATGAGGAGTTTAAGAATTTTGAGGTCAAATGAACAGAACTAGAAAGCATCATTCTTAGTGAGGTAACTCATACCCAAAAGGACATATATGTTATTTACTCACTGATAAGTGGATATTAGCTCAAAAAGCTCAGAATGCCCATGATACAACTCACAGACCACATGAAGTTTCACAAGAAGGAAAGTCAAAGAGTGGATGCTTCAATCCCACTTAGAAGGGGGAACAAAATAATAATGTGAAGCAGAGGGAGGGAGGGAGGGATCTTGGTGGGAGGGGTGAGGTGCAGGGTAAATGGGAGGCAGAATCAGATATGGGAAGAGACAGGAAAAAACATTTAGAGGTCCAGTAAAATTCATAGATATCTTTAGCATTGAGTTGTAGGGAATGGGAAGAACCATTCCCAATTTTGCGTTCCCATGTTAGGAAAGCAAAAGGCTCCCAGGACCCAATGGGAATGATATTAGCTGAAGTACCCAAGAGCAGGGATATAGAACCTTAGGAAACCACCTTCTGTAAGTAGACATAGCCCTCTATTGAGGGATCAGCCCACCACCCATCACAAAAACTTTAACCAAGAATTATTCCTGACTAACAGAAATGCAGGAACACAAAATGGAGTGTAGACTGAAGGAAAGGCCATCTAGAGACTACTCTACCTTGGGATCCATCTCATTCAAAGACACCAAACGTTTACATTATCGGTGATGTCAACATGTGCTTGCAATCAGTAACCCAGTATGACTGTTCCCTTAGAGTCTCTGCCTGCACCTAAGATTGATCCAGATACTCTCAGCCCACCATTAGACTTAATCTTATGACCCCAATGGAAGAGTTAGCTAGTGTACAGAATGTTCTGAAGAGGATTGCAAGAACTTTCCACTGATATCTATTTTAAAGTTCAACATTGCTATAAGTAGGCACAATGAAAGCAAACCATTCCCTATCCTGCTCATGAAAGGGTATAATAGAAAAGCAGTCTTTCAAATAAATGATTATATAGGCCATAGTTTAGGTAGTAAAGAAGTTAAAGGAGTTTCATGGCTATAATGGACACATTCATTGAATTACTTTACTCCCAGCTCTAAAACCTCTTAACACTCTTGATTTTCTCTATTTCTTTTTCATAACAAATTCAGGAGTTGTCAATGGGCTGGCAGACCCCTCTATTTATTTGTCTTCCAGCTGCTCTTATACCAGATGTTCAAGATTCTATTGTATTTCCTTAGCCATGGGTCATTGATCTACCACACTGGCATGTGAGTTAACCATTTTCAGGGGATGGCTATCGACATTTTAGAAGTGGCTCCTCTTATAAATTTGTAAATTCAGTTCCTCTTCTGTCTTGTGATTGAAAAATTGGCCAAACCCGGGGTTTCTTTAGATAACATACACCAATACCTTTCTCAGGAACATCTACGATTTCACCCTAATTTTCATCATGGGATGTATTTTGGATCACTGAAATGTTAGCCCATGTACCCCACTCTTGTAAATGATCTGTTCCCCATAAATTTATTGGCACATCATCCTTATAAGACCTTAAATTTCATATTTTACTTTCTGTCTTTTCTTTTTTTTAAAAAAAAATCATCCCTCAATTATGTGAGTAAATTCTTTGTGGATATACAGACAAATCTTTTCATGTTTTACGACCAACATTAAAGACATGTTACCGTTGCTAGTGGTTTCTTATGATTTTCTGTGATATGAGTTTATTTCCACTATTGTAATATACAGTTAACCATATATTTGAAATTCATCTCTGTAATCCCATGAAACTGACATCATTCAACAACCCAGCTTTTCTACTATACTTTCACTCTAACAAGATCCCTTTCAAATGATGCTTTACTCTCAAATATCTCAGTCTTGGTTGCATGATTTATACCTCATCACATTGAGCATGCAACTGTTCACTACAGATAATAGAATCCTCATTCCATTTCATAAGGACAAAGGTATAGACATTGAGTTTTGCCAGTACAGAGTCTTACTTTCAGATTGGTTATCCTCACATTGCATTTTTAAAGGTAGGTGATGATTCCCCTGCAAATTGACCCAGGTTGACAAAAGAAAATTTATTTACTTCATCAAAGCACCCATGACAGACAGAATATTCCATGTAAGTCTACATTAGTGTGTCAGTGTTTATTTGAGATTGATTACTTGTGCCTGGATGATTCAAATATAGATAACTATATTTCTGAATAAGTTACTACAGTATGTGTGATTACATACAGAACTTATATGGCAATCACCACATATAAATGTGGTTTGAAGTTAATTAACATAAAGGCTACACCCATTTTTAAAAACAGCATTGTGAGAAGCTGCATCAGCAAAGCAGGAGATACAGGATCAAAAAATCGATAAAGACATATATGACATGTGACTCAGGAGTTTATGACTTCCTGTTACAACTGACTGGGGAAGCATTGATTGGCTAGCTTTAACTACTTCTTTTCCTCCTACCTAAGTTCCCCACCACTCAGCCCTACTTACCACACATTGAATGTAGTTTAACAGAGTAAGGTATGTAGAAGGCAATCAACACAATTGATGATATACTCAGAATCAGTATCCAAGCAGTTCTCCACGAAAACAGTTTACCTAAAACAATGAGTCACAAATCTTACCACTGAGAAAACTTAGGATGGACATATCTAGTTAGAAATGCTGGTTCCTCTGATGCATGTTACTCTTTAATATACTACCACATGGCAAATTAGTCATAGGCAAGTATGGTGAGATACTTATAATGAGTTGGGCTAGAAGCAGGTCATGACCTGAGAAAAAATAAGCCAGGTAGAATTTAGAGTGAGGCTGCTTTAAGGGTATGTAAAGTTCATCATCTTCCCATCCATACTGCCTCATAAGATTACTTGGTAAAATGAGGAGACTTTTCTCATCTTATAGTTTCTTAAGATCAAAATCTTCCCTAATGCTCAGATGTAGGCTTCCAAGGATTAGTATAACATCAGTCCAAATTAGTGCTGTAATACTCATGTCTGAAATATCACTATATGTACACTTCTCACTTTAATGTACTCATTGAATGTTGGGTACTGGTTTGTGTAAGTTTTTCTTTGCTGTTCCTCATATGAATTTCATATCTTTATTCCTAGATTAATATTCTACACTGTTTTAAACACTTCATTTTGTCCAACAGAATGCTGATTCAGAGACCACCATGAATTCTTCTACAACCTTTTAGATATTTCTTTCTTGTGGAATAAACCTGCACTTAGCTGATATTTTCTTATATTTAATTCATAAGAATTAGTTCTTTTCCAGACAAAGTCTTATGCCTTGAAACAAAATGAACTCAAAGTGGAATTTTGCCAGCCTACCAATCAGTCAGTAGCAAATTTCTATATGATTGCATGTGACCAAGACTTTTTTTCCATCTTCATTCTTCTTTCTTTGTGATTATAAAAATGTTTAAATCTCATATTTCCTAAACTGCAACACAAACTCCAAAGTTTGTGTTAACATTACTTTAAAGTATGTTGTTCAAAATTCACAAATGTGTAAAGATAATACTGCATAATAAACTATACCATTTGTTATTAAATGAAGGTATAAATTAACAAATACTTCAATTTTTAAAAATTGTGTGTGTGTACTATAGATTATTTATACATAATTGAATATATACACATACACACATATAAACATATCTTTCTACTAAATCATTGGATTTAGTCTTTATAATAGTCTCTTCCAAGTAGCATCTAGCTACTGCAGGGATGGAAACCAATACTGATGCATGCTTACAACCCATTTTTTTGTTTGTTTCATTTAATCCAAGCATCAAGTATTGTTTCATTAATTACAACATGACATCCAATATTTAAATCAGTTAGTAGGGAGAGTGTATAAAACCATCAAGAATTTAGTTTTTGCAGAAGACACAATCATAAAGAAATAGCATAATCCTACAGTTGCATAATGGATTAAAAAACTAATATGAAAGAAAGCAGAGTTTGAATAAATGGTAAAGAAACAGGTACTCCCTGGTGCATGTAAAGAGATGAGTTGTATGCTTTAGGTCAGTCATTAAGTTAATGCTTATTAAGGTATAAGATTTGAATATGGAATCAAAGTGGATAAGGAAAGTTAATTCAGTTTACAATATGCTGAAAGAGGAAACTACTTGATAAAAAGTCTTTAGGCAGAGCTCATTTACATGATGTATGAGTTTACAAGATGGAGATGAAAAACATTAGGAGGTGAGGCCATAAAGTTACCAAAGGAACAATGACTTATATATTGGGAGATGTTTAAAAATAAGTAAATAGAGAGTAATTTTAGGGTATTAAATACAGATATTTTAAGTAAATCATTCTAACTCTATGTTCAAAATAAACCATCTTAAACTAGTTTAGATCCAAGATAATTTTAAGGAGATATTTCAAATTCATAAATCATAATTTAGACTTAGATAAAAAGGAAAAGATGGTGAGAAGTGATGATTTAGGAGGATCCAGTTATTGTGATGATATTATCTCTCTGTCTCAGTTTTTTCTAGTTTTATCATCAGGTTTGACTCCTATTTTTCTTTTTCGAGTATGTGACTAAATTGGTATCATTATTACTACCTAACTTAGACAACTCTGGATATATTTTAATGAAGCTTGTATTATTATTTTGTATACATGAGTGAAATAGAAATCAGTAGTAAAGATTTGGTTCTGAGAAACTGAAATTATAAAATTTGATTACACAACAGTAAATTAAGCAATCTTGGGATTAACCATGAATTTAGTTTTTGATATGCTTATTTTATGAAATTTAATAGACTTTTGGTTTGACTTATGCACTTTCATATGATAGCAGAAGTGAGAGGAGATATAACTGTAGGAACTCTTAGAGTTCTGGTGGTATTTAAAGCCATAAGATAAAAGAAAACTGGAAGAGAGTAAGATGTCAATATACTAATTGGTCTCATTGACTTAAGACTAACTAGTGTCATCTGGGAAGAAGAAACCCTAATTGAGTAGTTGTCTTCATCAGTTTGCCATTGTCCGTTTCTTGATTAATGATGAACGTAGTAGGCTCATCCCACAAGGAGTGGCTGCTGTCATCTTTGGGCAGATGTTCATGTGTTGTTTAAGAAACTAAGCTGTGTGGGCTAGAGAGATGGCTCAGCCTTTAAAGGCTAGGCTCACAACCAAAAATATAAGAAACTAAGCTGTGAAAACCAGGGAGGAAAATCCAGTGAATAGTGTTCCTCTGTGGTTTCTGCTTCAGTTCTTGCTTCCAAATTCCTAATTTGAGCTCCTGTTCTGGCTTTCTTTGGTGTATAGTACTGTAATACAAATAGACTCTTTCCCCTCATTCATTTGTTTATGATCATGACATTTTATAGTGACAGAAAAAGAAACTATAATAGTCAAGGATACAGAGTGATAATTTTTTCATTTTTTTTGTTTTTGTTTTGTTTTCTTCAAGACAGGATTTCCATGTATAGCCATGGCTGTCCAGGAACTCACTCTGTAGACCAGGCTAGCCTTGAACTCAGAAATCTACCTGCCTCTGCCTTCCAAGTGCTGGGATTAAAGGCATGAACCAAAACTGCCCAGCTAAAGTGATAAAATTAATACATCAAAGAAAGTAAGTGATGTCATACTAAGTAATGAGTAAGACCATGGGAAAATAAGTCCTTACAAACTATGCCAAAGAAGAATAGAAAAATAAGAATGTGTGGAAATGGCTGTTACTGAAAAAAAAAAAAACATATTTTACCTGGTAGGACAATACTTATGCTTTCTTCTTGGTGAGTTATAAGGTTTTGAATGAAGCAGGTGACATTCCAGTGGGAGTTGGCTTTAATGAGAAGGGCCATTTTCATGGTGAAAATTTTGTTGTTATCTTGTAAATGGGATTCTGATGTAGCTTGAATGAAGTTTCCTTTGCTGTCTCTCCATTCCATGTGAGGCTTTGGGAACCATCCTTTTGAATGACACTCCAACATAACACCTTTGATATTAGGGGGATGCATAAGAATGTGTATGTCTGAGCTTGTGGCTGGTTAAAAACAAAACAGGAAAATACTGTTGTTACTTATACATGGAAGAAGACATGAAAGGAGCTAGATGGAAAGGGTTTAATATGCTGTCAGCAACATGTCCAAATTAAGTCAGATGAGAAAAGACGTTTCACTGATTCATTCATTTATTTAAAATGTCTTTGGTATTTACAAAGTAATAGAAATGTACCTTAATCTTTCAATTATGACAAACAGAAATAAATATTTGAACCTCACATATATTGTAATTTAATGTTTTTGCTTTAGAATTGTTAATAGTTACTTTTGAACTACTGAAAACTGATTATAAAGTGAGTTCCATTTTAAACACTATGGAACTATGTTGAAACTATGTGCATTTTAATTGTAGGTAAATTTATAAAAATGTGTTTTATATAAAACAGGTAATAAATTAATATTATGAAAAGTATGTATTTAATTAGAAAAATGAACATGTCTGAAAATGATTAAAGGAATATAAATTACATATAGCTGTCTTTACTTCCCATATGGCATTATATCTGAATATAGTGAAATTTGTTGCTAAAATTGTAAGATTTAGGAAAATTAATTGGGCATTTAGTAGTCAGTGAATTAATTTGGGTAGAAATAAAAAAAATTCTATCTGGTGATTATCTAAGGAGGGACAAGCCAGGAGCACACAGGCTGCAGGAGCATTACAACAGCTGGGACAGGATCCTTCAAGCCTCCATCTGCCCCCAGGAGCTGGAGCTCTCCCACAGCCCTCTGTGCATTGGTCCTGCCAGGGGAAAGATGGTCTCCAGGGAATTCTGACACAGGCTTACAGGCCCATAGGAGGGACAAGCTCAAGCCAGAAACAGCAAGACAGAGTAACATCAGAGATAACAAGATAGTCAAAGGCAAGTACAAGAAACTTAGGCTTGTGCAAGGCTACATGGCATCATCAGAACCCAGTTCTCTCGCAACAGCAAGTCTAGGATACCCAAACAAACCAGAAAAACAAGATTTGGATTTAAAATCCCATCTCATGATGCTGATAGAGGACTTTAAGAAGGATAAAAATACTCTATTAAAGAAATACAGGAGAACATAGATAAACAGCTAGAAGCCCTTAAAGAGGAAACGCAAAACTCCCTTAAAGAATTACAGGAAAACTCAATCAAACAGGTGAAGGAAATGAACAAAACCATCCATGATCTAAAATTGGAAGTAGAAACTAAGGAAATCACAAAGGGAGACAACTCTGGAGATAGAAAACCTATAAAAGAGGTCAGGAGTTATAGATGTGAGCATCACCAACAAAATACAAGAGATAAAATATAGAATCTCAGGTGCAGAAAATACCACAGAAAACATTGACACAACTGTCAAAGAAAATGCAAAATGCAAAAAGATCCTAACCCAAAATATTCAGGAAATCCAGGACACAATGAGAAGACCAAACCTAAGGATAAAGGTATAGAAGACAGTGAGTGAAGGTTTCCAACTTAAAGGGCCAGTGAATATCTTCAACAACATTATAGAAGAAAAACTACCCTAACCTAAAGAAAGAGATGCCCATGAACATACAAGAAGGCTACAGAACTCCAAATAAATTGGACGAGAAAAGAAATTCCTCCCATCACATTGTAATCAAAACACCATATGCACTAAACAAAGTATTAAAAGCAGTAAAGGAAAATGTTCAGGTAACATATAAAGGCATATCTATCAGAATTACACCAGACTTCTCCCCAGAGACTATGTAAGCCAGAAGATCCTGGGCAGATATCGTTTGGGCCCTAAAAGAATACAAATACTAGCCCAGACTACGAAACTCAGCAAAAATGCTCAATAACCATAGAAGGCGACACCAAGGTATTCCATGATAAAAACAAATGTATACAATATCTTTTCACAAATCTAGTCCTTCAAAGGATAATAAATAGAAAACTCCAATACAAGGAGGGAAACTACACTCTAGAAATAGCAAGAAAATAATCTTCTTTTTTTTTTTTTCATGCCTCAGGTAGGTCTCGTTTATTCCTGGATTTTGCAACTCATGTACAGAGTTAAATAAAAGAGTAAAATGTGGCAAGGTGGCTTCACAGGCTTAATGGCATTAATGGCATTATAAGACTGTTTTGCAAAGGGGCTAGCAGACAAGGAGCTAATAATAAATACATCCTTCTATCAACCTGCATGCTGCTTTGCTCCGTTTTCACTTTGACCCTTACCGTACCTGATACCAAAACAGAAACCCTTAACGAGAACGTGTGCACATCAGTTATCAAGTGATGAGGCTTTTCTGGAATGTTTCTACAGTACATATGAAGGGACATTTCCAGGTGCGCACACCTATGAAGGCAAGTTGGAAGACTCTCTGGCCCTGCTAAAACCTAAGTGTCTTTTGCCTCAGGCAGTTCCATGGTGATAGCAGAGACTGAAGGAAGGACAAGCCAGCCTAAATATAGCTATCTCCTGAGAGGCTCTGACAGTACCTGACTAATACAGATGTAGAGGCTCACAGCCATCCATTGAACTGAGTACATGGTCCCCAATGAAGGAGTTAGAGAAAGGACCTATGGAGCTGAGGGGTTTGCAGCCCCTTAGGACGAAAAACAATATGAACTAACTAGTACCCTCAGAGCTCCCAGGGTCTCAACCACCAACCAATAATCTTCTTTTAAATAACCAAAAAGAAGATGGCCACATAAATGTAATTCCAAATCTAACAACAAAAATAACAGGAAGCAACAATCACTTTTCCTTAATATTTCTTAATATCAGTGGACTTAATTATCCTACAAAAAGACATAGACTAACAGACTGGATATGTAAACAGGACCAAACATTTTGCTGTATACAAGAAACCCATCTCAGGGACAAAGACAGATACTACCTCAGAGTAAAAGACTGGGAAATAATTTTCCAAGCATATGGTCCCAGGAAACAAGCTGGAGCAGCCATTCTAATATTGAATTAAATAGACTTTCAACATAAAGTTATCAAAAAAGATAAGGAGGGACACTTCACACTCCTCAAAGTTAATATCTACCAAGATAAACTCTCAGTTCTGAACATCTATGCTTCAAAAGCAAGGGCACCCACATTCATAAAAGAAACTTTCCTTACACTCAAAGCACACATTTTACCTCACACAATAATAGTGGAAGACTTCAACACCTCACTCTCATCAAAGGACAGATCGTGGAAACAGAAACTAAACAGAGACACAGTTAAATTAACAGAAGTTATGAACCAAACGAATTTAACAGATATCTATAGAACATTTCATCCAAAAGCAAAAGAGTATACTTTCTTCTCAGTACCTCATGGTCACATTTCTCCCAAATTGACCATATAATTGGTAACAAAACAGATACAAGAGTATTGAAATAATCCCATGCATCCTATCAGATCACCACTGACAAAGGCTGGTCTTAAATAACAACAAAAATAATAGAAAGCCCACATACACATGAAGCTAAAGAACATTCTACTCAATGATAACTTGGTCAAAGAAGAAATAAAGAAATTAAAGAATTTTCAGAATTTAATGAAAATGAAGCAACAACATACACAAATTTATGGAACAAAATGAAAGCAGTGCTAAAAGGCAAACTCATACCCCTGAGTGCCTCCAAAAAAGAAAAGGGAGAGAGCAAACAATAGCAGCTTGACAGCACAACTGAAAGCTCTAAAAGAAAAAGAAGCAAATAGACCCAAGAGGAGTAGAAGGCAGGAAATAATCAACCTCAGGGCTGAATTCAGACAAGTAGAATTGAAAAGAACTATACAAAGAATCAAACAAACCTGGAGCTGGTTCTTTGAGAATTTAACAAGATAGATAAACCCTTAGCCAAACTAACCAGAAAGTACAGATACAGTATTGTAATAAACAAAATTAGAACTGAAAAGGGAGATATAACAACAGAAACTGAGGAAACCCCCCAAATCATCAGATCCTACTACAAAAGCATATACTCAACAAACTGGAAAATCTGAAAGAAATGGACAATTTTCTAGACATATCCCAGGTACCAAAGTTATGTTAGGATCAGATAAACAATATAAACAGTCAAATAACCCTTAAAGAAATAGAAGCAGTCATTAAAAGTCTCCCAACTAAAAGCAGCCCAGGACCAGAGGGGTTTAGTACAGAGCTCTATCAGAACTTCAAAGAAGACCTACTATCAGTATTCTTCAAATTATTCTATAAAATAGAAACAGAAGGAACACTACCCAATTTTTTCTAAGAAGCCACAATTACTCTGATATATAATCCACACAAAGACCTAACAAAGAAAGAGAACTTCTGACCAATTTCCATTATGAATATCAATGCGAGAAAACTGAATCAAATTCTCACAAACTGAATCCAAAAACATATCAAAATGATCATCCATCATTATCAAATAGGCTTCATCCAAGGGATGCAGGGATGGTTCAATATACAGAAATCCATCAACATAATCCACTATATAAGCAAACCCAAAGAAAGAAAAACATATGATCATCTCATTAGATACTGAGAAAGCATTTGACAAAATCCAAAACCCCTTCATGATAAAAGTCTTGGAAAGATCAGAAATTCAAGGCTCATACCTAAATATAGTAAAAGCAATATACAACAAACTAGTAGCCAACATCAAACTAAATGGAGAGAAACTTGAAGCAATCCCACTAAAATCAGGAACTAGACAAGGCTGCCCACTCTCTCCCTACCTATTCAATATTAAACCTATTAGACAACAAAAGGGAATCAAAGGGGTACAAATTGGAAAGGAATAAGTCAAATTATCATTCTTTGCTGATGATATGATAGTATACTTAAGTGACTCCAAAAATTCTACCAGAGAACTCCTAAACCTGATAAACAACTTCAACAAAGTAGCTGGATATAAAATTAACTCAAGCAAATCAGTGGCCTTCCTGTACTGTTTTGGCTTCTATAAGGCAAAGGACACTGTCAGTAGGGCAAAATGGCAACTCACGGATTGTAAAATGATCTTTATTAACCTTCCATCAGATAGAGGGCTAAAATCCAATACATATAAAGAACTCAAGAAGTTAGACTCCAGAGAACCAAATAATCCTATTAAAAATGGGGTTTAGAGGTAAACAAAGAATTCTCAACTGAGGAATAACCAATGACTGAGAAGCACCTAAAGAAATGTTCAACATCTTAGTCATCAGGGAAATGCAAATCAAAACAACCCTGAGATTCTACCTCACACCAGTCAGAATGGCTAGGATAAAATACTCAGGTGACAACATTTGCTGGCAAGGTTGTGGAGAAAGAGGAACACTCCTTCATTGCTGGTGGAAATGCAAGCTGGTACAACCACTCTGGAAATCAGTTTGGTGGTTCCTCTGAATATTGGACGTAGTACTACCAGAGGACCCAGCTATACCACTCCTGGGCATATACCTAGAAGATGCTCCAACATGAAATAAAGACACATGCTCCACTATGTTCTTAGCAGCCTTATTTATAATAGTCAGAAACTGGAAACAACCCAGATGTCCATCAACAGAGGAATGGATACAGAAAATATGGTGCATCTACACAATGGAATACTACTCAGCTATTAAAATGATGAATTCATGAAGTTCTTAGGCAAATGGATAGAACTAGAAAATATCATCCTGACTGAGATAACCCAATCACAAAAGGACACACGTGGTATGCACTCACTGATAAGTGGATATTAGCCCAGAAGTTTGGAATACCGAAGATACAATTCACACACCACATGATGCTCAAGAAGAAGGAAGAGCACTGTAAGTATACTTTGTTCCTTCTTAGAAGGGGAATAAAAATACACATGGGAGGAGATACAAAGTGTGGAGCAGAAACTAAAGTAAAAGCCATGCAGTGACTGTAGCACCTGGGGATCCATCCCATACACAGTTAATAAACCAGGACACTCTCATGGATGCCAAGAAATACATGCTGAAAGGAGCAAGATATTAGCTGTCTCCTGAGAAGCTCTGCCAGTGCCTGACAAAAACAGAAGTGAATGCTCACAGCTATCTACAGGACTGAGCTCAGGGTCTGCAATGGAAGAGCTAGAGAAAGGACCCAAGGAGCTGAAGGTGTGCAACCCCATAGTAGGAATAATAATATGTACTACCCAGTACCCCAGAGGTTCCAGGGACTAAACCACCAACCAAAGAGTACACATGGAGGGACTCCTGGCTCCAACTGCATATGTAGCTGAGTATGGACTTGTGGGACATCAATGAGAGGAGAGGTCCTAGCCAGGCAGTGGTGGTGCCCATCTTTAATCCCAGCACTTGAGAGGCAGAGGCAAGCATATTCTGAGATCGAGGCCAACATGGTTTATAGAGTGAGTTCCAGGACAGCCAGGGCTACACAGAGAAACCCTGTCTTGAAAAAACCAAAAAA
>NW_022196900.1:71354380-71399618 GCF_008632895.1 Mastomys coucha | reverse complement strand
ATATAAAGAAAATATCCTATAATAATGAAAAAGAAATAGAATAAACTCCTTCTTACTTTAATGATTTTTATACAATATATTCTGATAATTTTCCCCTCATTCACCTCCTCACCATATTTTTCCTACCTCTCTCTATACCTAAATTTTTAGTGAAATGCACATTTTTAAAATTCAGTTCTTCTGGAAATATACTAAAGTGTTGTCACAAATACTTGAAAGGATAGGAAAACAATCCAAAATGAATCTCATGATATTTTGAAATCTACAATGTTGTGTGTAGTTTTTTTCTATTCCCGAGTTATGCTCCTGGTGATTTGTGCTTCTAGTCACCAGCCCAGGGAATCTTTTGATCTGAGAGTGAAGGACACACACCCATTAAATTATTTTTAACATGCCTTACTAGCTCAGTGGCTGGGCACTTCTAAGCCTCCAATGGCTATCATGTCTTTCTCTTGGGTACTCTTGGCTCAACACCTTCTAAATCTACTTTTATCTTTGCTCTCCTGTTGCCTTCTGTAATGCCCATTGGTCTTTTCTACCAAAGAGGCTTCTGTGCAGTCCTTCCTTTGGCTGCTTTTCTTTACTCCTGCACTTCATTTGGTTTTTCCTTCTGTTGCTCTAATTCTGTTCTGTTTTCTTCCCCGAGACATGTTGATTTCCCTCTTCCTTCTCCTGCACCTTAGCTCCTACAGCTCTAAGAGTCCTTCCCCACCTGCCTTTGCCCAAACACTGGCTGTTGGCATCTTTATTGCTCAATCAAAACTAATTGTGATCAAGGACCTTAAGCATTTGTACAAGCACACTCCTGATTAGACAAAGCATCAGAACCAGTCCCCTACAATAACAAGAAAGTTTTTCCTGATAGAACTATTTTCTGCACTGTAGTAATTTTCACTTTTGATTTTCCATAACATCTAATTAAAATTAAATGCATATTGATCAACTTGTTAATCAACTAAGCAATAAGAGTTAAACACTAGGAATTTTCCATCTAGTCAATACTATATGGGATTTGAATAATGGGTACACAGCAGTGACAGAGGAATCCATGCCTACCTATGACCTTGACCACTGTGATATGCTCTTCATAGAAATTATCATGTTTGAAGAAGCAGCGGTAGGGCCCATCATCGGCAGCAGTCACATTAGAGATCCTGAGGGTTACTTTTCCATTTTCAATGTCATCTTTCAGGAGTTCAGTCCGCTCAACATACTTGGAAATAATTTCTCCAAGCAGGTCTTTACCTGTCCGATACAGGTATACTGGCTCTGTGTAACGATCCCGGAACCAACGAATTTCCATGTGCTTCGCTTGTTGTGGAGGAGACAACTCACAAGTGAGTTCTAATTTTCCACCCAATTGAGCCAAGATTGGACTCTGTAAGCCATTTACAGTGAATTGTTCTGTGAAGGATTAGAATAATCAAAAGACAAGAGTGTGAGTTAGTAAACATGTTCACACCTCCTGTTGAAATTATTCTTTCTGTTGATCGTTCTTCTGTCTTTTCTCTTCCACTCTCTCAAACATTCACATATACTTCACTTAAGATCACTTTGCTTATTCAGAATGTATATTAGTTACAATTATTTATATAATCAGAAACAGAAAATGTTACTGCAAATGGTTAGATAGGTTTTTCAGAAATTATTAGAAGTACTGAGCCACTTTAAGACAGGTTGGGTTCAAAGCAAATCAAGGTAATGTGCAAGACAGTACTGGAGAAAATAGCAGTATGAGTAAGCCATGTTATGTAGTGGAATTTTGATGAGTTAAGGCTGCAGGTACAGTAGAGTCCACAGCCCATGAGTCTTGTGGTACAGGCATAATGATTGTAGATTAGATTGTGGCAGGTCCTGTTACCCCTTTGTGTTAAATCCTCACCCTTTAAGTGACACAGATGATGGGGCTGTGATCTCCATAGTTCTAAGAGGTTCAATGATTGGTCCGGGCATAATAATATTTCTTGCTATGGCCATGTCTTCAGGTGTTCCTTATCAAACTCCAAAACTTAATGTGTGTCATGTTTTTACCTATATGATTAAGTTATGTGGAATTTTATTGCTCATGATTCATAAAGTGTTTGTAAAGATGGTTACTTGCACAAATGTATACAGTTATTTGAAAGCAGCATGTACACCCCTCAAAATGTAGCAAACTGCTACACTATAAAATGGAGTCACTCAGGGCAATACTCAGCTTGAAAGCAATTGCTCTACATAATATAGAGTAAAATAGAACAGGGCAGAGCCTGAATTTTACAGAAAACAGAAATGAAAAGTAGTTCAATATTGTACTGTTAGAACATTTGAAACTAAAATAACAATAAGGCATCAACTTATTATTAGAGTGGCTGAAATTCAAACCTCTGACAACACAAAATTGTGGCACAACATGAAAACAGTCAACTGTTATTTATGGAAGACAGTTTGGTACTTTCTAACAGTGTTAGATTGAACTTACTATACTTTTTCTTTTTCCTTAGTCATGATTTTAGATGTAGCGCAAATGAACTAAAGATTAAGTCTCTATTTAAATCTGTATACAATGTTAATAACATCCTTATTCACAGTTGATAAAAACTGGAAGCAATCAAAATGCCTTTCTACAGATGAGTCAAAAAATCTCTTTACATTCATACAATGAAATATTAGTAAACAAACAGGTGCAATAGTAGTACCCATTTTAGGGCAATAAGTAACCAATTTTGAATGGATTTAAAGCTTATTCCATGAGACAAAAAACATTCCTGACACCCCTGAGGGGCCAAGAAAGTGAGATTAAATGAGTCATGGATGGGAAAAACTCTAATACTAATATTTTGCTAAAGGGATATAATAATAAAATTACTCCTAATAACATATTTCTATACCATAGATCAGTGCTTAGCTCATCTCTTGTCGGAGAAGATTCTTCTTTCAGTAGATAGAAATTAACAGAGAGATCCTCAACATATGCAGAGAGTGAGGTACTTCAGTGTGGAGAGAATCTCTTTTGTACTGTATGTATATGTCACCTGTCAATAAAAACTGATTCAACTATAGATGAGTCAGGAAATAGGAGGGAATTCTAGTATAAAGAAAGATTCTAGGATACAGTCAGCTTTGGAGGGTTTGCCCAGGAACATGAAGGAGGATAGAGCATGAGATTAGAGCTAAGGTAAACAGCATGGCAGAACTTAGATTAGAGTAACAGAAATATTTATTTATGAGATAGTTGAATATCAAGCCAAAGTATATGGCCAAGTTGTTTGTAAATATATTTTGAGTTTCAGAGTCATTATTTCCAGGAGCTTACAGTAGGGAGAAAAAAATACATTTTACAGTTACTATCCAATATGATAGGCATGTTATCCAAACTTACAGCCTGAGAAGGCTGTGATGAAAGGTGGAGAAAAGTCAGGCCAGCCAGACAGGAGGACTGGTATGTTTTAAAAAGAGTGAAAGCAAACTTGAGTTTCAGGCATGCCACAAAGGTGGAAAGCTCCCTAGAACATCTGCAGGAAATGAGATTGGTAAAAGTGGTTGGTTAAGAGATTTTCTAATCAAAGAGTCAGAAAGGAGAAGAAAACAACAGACAGATATTATAGAAGGTGGCTCTTTTAAGAAGTCCCTACTGGGTTAATATTGAAATACCCAAGATACAATTCACAAACCACAGGAAATTCAAGAAGAAAGAAAACTAATGTGTGGATACTTCAGTCCTTCTTCAAAGGGGGAAAAAATCCCATGGAAGGAGTTACAGAGACTAAGTGTGGAGCAGATACTGAAGGAATGACTATCCAGAGACTGCCCCACCTGGGGATCCGTCCCATATATAGTCACCAAACCTAGACACTATTGTGGATGCCAGCAAATGCTTGCTAAAAGAAGCCTGTAATAGCTGCTTCCTCAGAGGCTCTACTAGTGACTGACAAATACAGAGGTGGATGCTCTCAGCCAACCATTGGACTGAGCACAGGGTCCACAATGGATGAACTAGAAAAAGAACCCAAGGAGCTGAAGGGGTTTACAGCCCCATAGGAGGAACATCAATATGAAGTAACCATTAACCCCAGATCTTCCAGGGACTAAACCACCAACCAAAGAATATACATGTTGGGACTCATGGCTCCAGCTTCGTATTAGCAGAGGATGGTCTTGTAAGTCATCAATGGGAGGAGAGGCTCTTGCTCCTGTGAAGGCTCTATGTCTCAGTAGGGGAATTCCAGGGCCAGGAAGCGGAAATGGGTGGGTTGGTGAGCAGGGGTGGGGATAGGAGGCTTTTGGATGGGAAAGGGCATAACATTTGAAATATGAATAAAGAAAATATCTAATAAAAAAGAAGTCCCTACTGATTAGTGTGGGGAAGGGAGAACCCTCTCAGAGGCAAAGGGGAATTTGATGGAACTGAAGAACTCTGGGATAGAAAAGCAGGAAGGGGACAACATTGGGAATGTAAATCAATAAAAAAATATTTTTTTTTTTATAAAAGTGCTGTCTCATATTGTACTCTCATGGCACAGTAGCTGAGGTTTCTGCCAAGAATAGCATAAACACACCAGAGAGACCTAGGTCGCCCATGGGAAGGCAACTTCCTAATTCAGGTCAATGTGGTAGGAGCACACAGTAGTCTGGAAGTCAGAATACCTTCATCCAGAGTTGGGATATAGACAAAGCCTGTAAGTTCCTTCCCTATAAGTGGAATAATTGGGATGGGCCCAAGAGCAGGCAGGATGTTCTAGTTGAACAGCTGGGGCGTGACTAATGATAGAACAAGTTATAAACTGAGGCACTCTAGTGTCTGAACAGATAAGATATTGAATTTGGAAAACAATAAAAGAGAAGGAATCCTGAGTATAAAAAAGTAATAGGAAGAAATATTTAGTTTTACGTAAGAAAGTAAGTCTTCAGAGAGAGGTTTTGGGATTTTAAAAGAAAAATATTTATTATGTTTAAAATGGAGAGAAAGAATGATACAGTGAATATAGATTCCATATGATCTGGTTTCACTTGTCACCATACAAATGACTACTTTTTTCAATAATTACTACATTTTTATATCAACTTTAGGAAAGATCAAAAGAAGGTAGACTTGGAGAAGGAAGAAATTTTAAAAAAATTGTTATTAGATTAGGAAGCAGAGAACAGAGATTGGAAGAATCTTTGAATCAGTATATTCAGAGGTGTCTAATATGGAAACTATGATAATATCAGAGAAGATATTTCCAGATAAGAGTTTACAAAAATTAGAATGTCAACTCATAAAGCAATCATGGAGGGAGGGGTGAGAGGGACCTTGGTGGGAAAGGGGATGTGAGAGAAGAGGGGAACTGGATCAGGTATTGAGGGGGGTGATAAGACGGGAGCTCTGAGTGACAGCAGAAATAATAGAAACAGGCAATCTCTCAGGAGGCAGGAGGTGTGGGGACCCTATAGAGTGTACCAGAGACCTGGGAGGTGAAAGACTCTCAGAACTCAAAGGGAAGGACCTTAGATGAAATGCCTAACAGTAGGGTCAGGGAACCTTTAGAGTCCATCTCTAGCAGAAAGACAGGGCATCAAGTAGAGGGATGGGTTGCCATTCCACTTTCAAAAACTCTGAACCAGAATTTGTTTCTCTCTGAGGGAAAGGATGTCCAGTGACAGCCCCAAATTGGAATCCAGCTCAAGGTGAGACCCTAAGGCCTGATACTATTATTGATACTATGGTGTGCTTATAAAGAGGAACCTATCATGAATGTCCCCCAAAGGCACAACAATCAGCTGAAAGAGTCAGATGCAGATATTTACAGGCAAACAATGTACAGAAGCTGGTGTCGCTTGTGGTTGAATTAGGGAAAACCTGGAAGAAATTAGGGAGGAAGGCAACCCTGTAGGAAGACCAGCAGTCTCAACTAACCTGAACCCCCAAGATCTCTCAGACACTGGGCAACAAACCAGGCAGCACACACCAGTTGATATGAGGTCCCCAATACATATACAGCAGAGGGCTTTTGGGTTTTCACTCAGTGAGAGAAGATATACCTAACTTTCAAGAGAGTTGAGGCCCCAGTGCATTGGGAGGTTTGATGGGGTGGATGTGACTGGTTGGAGGATTGGGCACACTCTCTTGGAGATGGGGGCAGAGAGGAGGTATGGTATGTGAAACAGTCAGAGGGAAGACCAGGAGGGGGATATAGACTGGACTATAAACATAGATTAAAGAATACAAAAGAAAAGAAAAATAAGATTAAAAAGATACAATATTTTGAGTTAAAATCCAACATTGTCTGAACAGATAAGGTATTGAATTTGGAAAACAATAAGATAGAAGGGATTTACATAAATGTCATACAGCAGATTAAGTGTTTTATATTGTAGAGATTGGAAAACTGAGTTATTTATATATGTATCAACATCATACTGTTGATACATACTCAGAATTCCAATGAACATTTGCCTTCTATTATGAAAAGGATGTTCTTGAGACTACACATTTATTAGAGATGATAGTCTTGGAGCTGCCTTTGTAGATTGGGTATGATAATTCTTTAGCATGTATATCCACTGGAATGCAGCATATTTTGGACAATAACACATAGAACATATTACAGATATGTCACAATCATACAGAACAAGCAATTAGGGGGAGATCTATCAGGAATTTAAAGAAGGTGTTCATAGAAAAGAAGAGGGATGAAGAATCTATCAGGAATAGATTAAATGGTGCTTTGATGATTTTGAACTGTTTAAAAGTCAATGAGACAGAAAGCATAGCTATTAAAAGCACTGAGTTATTAGACAGGACTGCTGAATTTACTAAGCCAGTAGAAGTCTGAATTTCAGAATGAAGAAAGCTGTATCTTCCATCCAAATTGTTATAAATAATATATGCCAGTGTGTAGTACTCTGAAGATTTTGTCTGCAGAAATAAAAAAGATTAACAAGACCAACAAGACATGTAATATATATGCTGATCCCTCTACATGAGAACAGCTCTGAGACTGGCTGGGACTCATATGTCTACCTATAGCAAATAAATTTTGTTGGCTACAGATACCTCATGACTTATTATATACAGTTATTTCACTTAGCATGAATAGAGATTTATATTGTAGTTTGCTATATAGTCAAAACTAGCTTGCAGAGAAATACAGATATCTTTTATGTGCTCAAACATGAGCAGAGAAACAACTTTAGCTGATCTGTGCATGTTGCACATTCCCTATATGTGTAATTACATAAATGTTTATTACTTGTGAAAGTTTATTAAGAGGACTAGACACCAATAAAATGGAGGCAGACTTGACAAAAGAAGTAGCCCAGGTGATCCAACCTCAAACTGCCTTAGTTGCTGTTTCATCAATACTTGCTTCTAGAACAAGTTCAAAGCAGTTAGCTTCTTTGCTAAAGCCTTTCAGACCATTCCAGTCAGGAAGTCATTTAAGCCTGCATTTTCACAGAACATAGAAACTGAAAAATAAATGTTGTATTTCACTTTTTAAAGATTTGTTCCAGATGCCAGGAAGCTTTCCCAGGACCCCACAGGAATGACATTAGATGAAGTTCCCCACAAAGGAGAGGGAGAACCTGTCAAATCCATATCCAGAGCATGGTCCCAGGTTGGGGGTTGGAGCCAGCCACTCATCTCCAAATTTTTAACCTAGAATTGTTCCTGTCTAAAGGAAATACAGGATCAAAGAGTGCAACAGAGACTGAAGGAAAAGACATTCAGAGACTGCCCCACTTAGGGATTCATCACACATGCAGACAACCAAACCAAGATACTATTGTTGATGCCAAAAGTGGCTGCTGACAGGAGCCTCTATAGATATCTCCTGAGAGGCTCTGCCAGATACTGAGGAATACAGATGTTAATGCTCACAGCCAAGCATGGGACTGAGCAGAGTGACCCCAATGGAAGAGTTATGGAAAGGACTGAAGGAGCTGAAGGTGATTTATCTGGCATCAATGGAAGGGGAGGCCCTTGGTCCTGTGAAGGTTTAGATACCCCAGTGTAGAGGAATGCTAGAGCAGTTAGGCAGGAGTGGGTGTGTGGGTGAGGGAGCACTCTAATAGAAGCAGGGTAAGGGGAGATGGGAGAGAGGTTTGCGGAGAGGAAACCTGGAAAGGGGATAACTTTTGAAATGTAAATAAATAGAATATCCAATTAAAAATGTAAAAAAAAAAAACAAAAAAGATAAGTCCATTTTCTTAATTTCTTGTGGGACTCCTAAAAGGAATACTATGCCTCAAGGATCAATTTTCTGAAAGCAGTACCCTATTCCAGTAAGGCAGGGTGCATAGGTTGTGGTCATTCTTTGGATGATGGATGCCTGTCATTAAAAAGTAGTTGCTTACAAGTTGTTAATAGTCTTCTTCAGTGAGAAAAGTAGGTATAGAATACTAAGTATAAAATGTTCTGCTGGAGGATTTTTGTCTTTCTTTTTCTTTTCTTTCTCCTTCTTTCCTTCTTGAGTAAAGGGGAAAAGGTTGATAAGATAAAAGAGGTGGGGGCAGATCAGGTGCTCCAGTCCCCCTCACTCCACCAACACTCAAAACTGCTTGACTCCCAAGTCTTTCACTACCAGCATCACAGGTAAGACAGCCCACCCCCACCCCATGCAGGAATACATGGCCTAACAGGGACCCACCCCCATCCCTGTCCCAATAGGCTCCAGAGGTTGCAGGACCTCATGTCCTGCCAGAAACACAAGTTCCTTCCTGGCTACAACTGTGCCTGTGGTTAGATCAGATGCTCAAACCACAACCCAACCCTGCCTACCCCCAGAGACAGCTTTGACTCTCAGGAAGGCAATTATAACCAGGATCACAGGTGAGATCCTCTCCTCCCTGACCTAATACCTGGCATAAAAGGGACACACACACACACACACACCAGGGCCTAGGAGTCAGAGGGCCTTCCACCCTCCAAGAGTCATATTTTCCTTCTGGTCCAAAACTGTGCCTAGGGACAGAATGGGTGCTCCAGTGTGCCAACTCCTATGCCCGCACACATCCAAAGACAGCCTGACACTCAGAAGCTCCTCAACAGATAGGCTAACAGAGCAGGTGCACCAGAACCCTCCCACACCTAGAAATAGACTAACACTAGGAGGTCCATCATAATCCAGCTCAAAGTTGGGCCTCAAACACATGAGCACAGGGTAAAATTTCCTGAACATAACAACAATGGCACAGGCTCTAAGATCAACCATTGACAAATGGGACATCACAAAACTGAAAAGCTTCTGTACGACACTGTCATTAGGACAAAATGGCAACCTATAGATTGGGAAAAGATCTTTACCTACACTACATCTGATAAAGGACTAATATCCAAAATTTATAGAGAAATCAAGAAGTTAGATTCCAGAGAAAAAATAACCTTATTTAAAATTGGGGTACAGTGCAAAATAAATATTTCTCAACTGAGGAACCTCAGATGGCCAAGAAGCATCTAAAGAAATGTTTAATATCCTTAGTCACCAGATAAATGCAAATCAAAATGATCCCGAGGGTCTACCTGTCAACAATAAGAGTGGATATGCTCAAAAACTCAGGGTATCTCAGATGCTGTTGAAAATGTGAATAAAGAACACTCCTCCATCCCTGATGGGATTGCAAGCTGGTACAATCAGTTTGAAAATCAATCTGGTGGTTTCTCAGAAAACTGGAAATAGTTCTACCTGAAGATCCAGCTACCACTAAGCAGTGTGTACCCAAAAGATGTTCCACCATATCACAAGAACAGATGCTCCACTCTGTTCATAGGGGCCTTTTTTTATAGTAGCCAGAAGGTGGAAACATCCTAGATGTTCCTCAATGGGAGAATGGATACAGACATGTGGCACATTTAAACAATGGAATACTACTCAGATATTAAAAATGAGCTTTTTATGAATTTTGCAGGTAAATGAATAGAATTAGAAAATATCATTCTTAGTGAGGTAACCCAGACCCAAAATGACATACATGGTATGTATTCACTGGTAAGTGGATATTAGCCCCAAAGCTCAGAATACTCATGATAAAACTCACAGACCAAGTGAAGCATAAGAAGAAGGAAGACCAAAGTGTGAATGCTTCAATCCTTTGTAGAAGCAGAAATAAGAAAACCATTGAAGGTAGAAGGAGGGAGGGACCTAGGTGTGGGAGGGGAGATGGAGGGAAAAAGAGAGGGCAGGATCAAGTGTGAGAAGAGACAGGTGAGAAGTCCAGAGGGCCACGAGAATGAATAGAAATATGTAGCAGTGGGGGAGTGAAAATCGGGGAAATCATTAGAAAGTGCCAGATGCCAGAGATGCAAGAGGCTCATAGGACCCAACTGGTGGTCACATCAGCCAACATACCCAACAGAGGAGAAATAGAGCCTGAAGAGACCACCTCCAGTAGATCAGCTTAGGCTCCCATTGAGTCACACACCCTATTAAAATTTTTAACCCAGAATTGTTCCTGTCTAAGGGAAGGAAACATAGGGATGGAAAATAGAGCAGAGACTGAAGGAAAGCTATCCAGAGATTACCCCACCAAGAGATACATTCTATCTAGACATCAAACTCCAACACTATTCCTGATGTCAAGAATTGCTTACAGATAGGAGACTAGTTTAGCTGTACTCTGAGAGTCTTGCCAGCAGATACTCATAGTCCAGCTTTGGACTAAGCAGGGACCCCAATAGAAGAGTTAGGGTTAGAACTGAAGGAGCTGAAGGGAATTACAATCCCCATAGGAAGAACAATATCAACTAACCAGACCTATCAGAACGTACAGGGACTAAATCACCAACTAAAGAGTATACATGTGTGGGTCAATGGCTCCAGCTAAATATGTAGCAGAGGAGTGCCTTATCTGGCATTAATGGGAGAAGAGACTCTTGGATCTGTCAAGTGTTGTTGCCCCAGCATATGGGAAAGCTAGAGGAGTAAGGCAGGAGTAGGTGGATGTGTGGGATAGTACTCTCTTAGAGGCAAAATGGAGAGGGTAGAGAATGGGAGGTTTGAAATGTAAATAAATTGAATAATCAATTAAAAATTAAACCAGAATCCATAATCCATAAATGGGTGATATATATATATATATATACATATATATGGCAGTGATAAAGTAATACAGGAATAATTAAAAGGGGTAAACTATTGAATCTACTATTAAACCAAAGACCATTTGATAAGCAAATAATCCTACAGTAGTATAGATTTTTGTATGTTGATACAATATTAAGGTTATATTTACTTACAGTGGTATTTATTTTTGCATATTGATATGAAGTTAAGGTTATTTTTATTACAGCATAATGCATATTATGTTTAAACTCTTCTGTAATGTATTGGACTTACCAATTAATTTCAAATGAAATGTTCCATTCCAGTTCTTTTTAAAAATACTATTGCTAACTTTTTGGATGATTAAGTAAGACAATTTAATAGGTGGACAATAAAGGTCATGGTTGTCAGGCAGTGGTGGCACATGCCTTTAATCCCAGCACTTGGGAGGCAGAGGCAGGTAGATTTCTGAGTTCAAGGCCAGCCTGGTCTACAGAGTGAGTTCCAGGACAGCCAGGGATACACAGAGAAACCCTGTCTGAAAAAACAAACAAACAAAAAAGTCATGATCATGTTTGTTAATAGTCTAGTTTATTATAGAAATATGCTTTCTAGATTGAATATATAGGAAATAGGTATAAACAACTATCATTTGCCTATTAATATGAGTTATAGAAAAATAGATTGTCTTCAAAATCCTCATAATATGGCATTTAATGATGTTTTATTACTTTAATGCTTTTTTAGCAATGAGACATGTCTGCTCATGGCAGTATTCCCATACAACTTCAAATAAGATGATGAACACTGAAGAATATTCTTATGGAGTTTGTTTCAAATGTGGCAAACAGCCATGTGCAAAAAAACTGCCCTTGTTTCAATTGTAGACAGCATAGTTTCTAAAATGTGCAAACCTGGTCTCAGGGACCTAGTCTCTGCCAAGCTTTGCAAGGACAATGGAAAGTAAACCCTTCATGGTCCCTGCTTCATGGAAAAGACCAGAAGACTGAAGATGGATGTTCCAATGATATAGAGGAATTTTGGGGGGTTGTCCAGGAAGCCAACTATTATCTGTCAATTTTATTGTATTTCATGCTGTTTGCTGAGTATCTATTTCCTGCAGGAATGTTTAATCCTTCTCAAGTTTCTGATGGGGTTGAAAACAAGATATAATCTCATAATTAAGCTTAGTTGTTTAAGATTTCAGAAAATATTTTTAGGTATAAGAAGTTATTTTCAAGTTAGAAGTTATGATAAAAATAATTTAGGTATAAAACTAGGAACTCACCAAGATAGGGTAGATAATAGGATAGACAGATAGGAAAGAATACTTTCTCTAAGTTGCCAAATACCTATCAACTGGATATTGTGAATGAATATCTTACTTAATAGTTTTCATAATTGACTCATAATTGTTATTATTGTATATAGATTATTCTTTTAAGAGAAATTCTTTTTATTTGACTAAATGTGTGAACAGTGGAGAAAATCTCTTATGTACTTTATGGATATGTCACCTGTCAATAAAAGATGATTGACCTATAGCTGAGGCAAGAAATAAGAGGGCATTTTAGTGGGAAGATAGAATCTGGGATAGATCAAAACAGGGAGGATTTTTTTCCCCAGGAACATGAAGGAGGACAGAAGCATGTGAGAAGATCTCAGGTAAATAGTATAGCAGAATTTTAATTAGAGGAATTGGGATATTTAATTATGAGATGGTTGGAGAACAAGCCAAATTTTACGGCCAAGGTGTCTATAAATATCCTCTGACTTTCAGATGCATTATATCTGGAAGCTTATAGCAGAAAGAAAAACACACCTTTTACACTTTGAAAAACTCAGTGTTAAATGAGATACCTTTATCAAATAGATGACTGCAAAGAAACAATATCCTTTAGATCCAACAGGACTGATTCAAAAATGGACTCACAGAAACTATGGAGAACACACAATACCTTCTCAGGTGTAAGCCAGATATGGCCCCAATACTAAGAGGGGACCTAGAAATCAGGACCTATCCCTAATGGAAGGTATCTGCAATTGATACCAACTGAAAAGAAGAAAATCATTTTTTCTCTAGTGGGATCTCAATGGGTATATTAAACACACTACAGGGTAGGCTTCAAGTTCAGGAATAGTTGGTCAACCCAAAACTAAATCAGTCACATTTTAGAGTATATTTTGTTTTGTTTTTCTTTGTTATTGCATTCTCTTTTGCCTCATTTGTCCTTTGTTTGTTTTATTTGATTTTCACTTTCGTGCTTCTTTTTCTATATTTTTGTTGTTTTTGTTTCTTGTTTTTGTTAGAGACTGAGAGAGACAGATATAAAGGTAACCAAAAAAGAACCAAAGCAAGTATGCTAGAGAGAGAATTAGAGGTAAAAGGAGATGGAGAGGTAGGAGGGGGAGGAGAGGAGGAAATGGAGGAGAGAGATGGAGAATGGGAATTATAAAGTTGGGGGGATGAGGAATACCTCATAGAAATAGGAGAAAATATAATCAAACTATATTGTATGTTTCAAATCAATTTTTATAAAAAAGTAATGACATGGATTTAGCCTAAAAAACCTTTATAAGTGTAAGAAAGAAGTTAAAAGTGGATATATGTGTATGATAGTAAGTTGTATTCTAGACAAAGCAAAGTCATAGATTTGGCACAAAGAACTGTAACCTCTTCTTTTGGGTAAGGGAAAGGGGAATGTATGGGTATAACTTATGAAAATTTTAGGATGATGAAGTTTTTTTCTGCATGATTCTGTAATGGTAGATAGATGATATCTGTATAATAAACATCAGGATTTTAGGGACTAAACCCATCATGGAAAAAAATCAAACTACATAGTTAAATAGGACATAAAACTATTTGCGTGAAGTATGTCAGCAGTTTCTTAGGAGATAATTCTCAAGGCTGAGGAATGAGGACTGTCATTCAGAAGAACAGAAGGACTAAGGAAATCCCAAAATTAGAGGTGTTTTTGTGTGTGTGTGTGTGTGTGTGTGTGTGTGTGTGTGTGTAAGAGAAAGAGAGAGAGAGAGAGATAGAGAGAGAGAGCTTTCTGCACTACAGAAGGGAGTCCCTGTTGAGAGTTCTGAACAGCATAAGTCATCTCAGTGGTTTGGTTTTGTTTGCTTTAACAGTGCCAGAGTTCACCTTGTCATATCCTAGCATGTGTTAGGAGCAGTCAGAAAGCATATGATGCAGGATGAAACTAAATCAATAAAAAACAACCTATTTGTAATATATCAAAACCAATTACTTATGCAAAAATATGAATTTACCCTAAGCAGGTTTTCACTAATGAGTCTTAGTTTTGAAGCAAGCAACACAATATCAGTAAGCAAATCCGTATTTCTCTTGTCAATAAAACATGTTAAGACTCAGTTGTACAACATGAGTGAACTGTAATTTACATTTGAATTTTAATTAGTAATATTATGTCTGTATTTATTCTGGTCTGATAATTGTGCCATACCAAGTCAAGATGTTAAATACATGGGAAAGTCTTTGATAGAGACAAATTTAGTTACTTGCTTTTCTATGCATTTTGTATATAAATTTTCTACAACTAGAAAGTACTTCAGACAGCAAAGTTGATTAAAATTAGAAAATATATTATTTTTATTTTATGTGGCAAGTACTTTGCCTGCAAGTATGTTTGTATAACATGAGTATGCCTGGTGCTTTTAGAGGCCAGATAAAGGCATCAGATCTGGAATTCAAGTCACAGATGATTTTGACCTCTCTTGTCCCAGCTGTGAATTAAAACTAGGTCCTCTTGAAAAACAGCAGACACTGTTGAACCAGCTCTCTAGCCCCAAATTTTATTAAAAAGTAGAAGTCATATTGATATGTATTTACAGTTAGAGACATAAAACTCCTTGGTTGAAAAAATAATCAAACTGGAATATAATTCACAAAACAAGACAAACAATAATACAGGAAGAAATCAACGAATCCATTAAGCTTAAAGAGTGGTAACGAATCCAAGAGAAAAAAAAAAGCTAAAGAAGTGAAGAAAATTGTTCAAGATATAAAAACAGAAATAGAAACAGTAAAGAAAACACATACTGAATACATTTTGGAAATGGAAAACCAAGCCTTCAAACAAGAACTAAAGAAATAAGCATGTCTAAAAGAATACAAAATACACAAGAAGACATTTCAGAGTATGAAGAAACAATTGGAGAAATAGGTTCATCAGTCAAAAAATGTTAAATCTCATAAATTTAGGAAATCTGGGATACTATGAAAAGACCTAATATAAAAATAGTATGAATAGAAGATGGAGAAGAATTCAGGCTCAAAAGTCAGAAAATATATTTAATACAATAATAGAAGAAAAATTTCTAAATTAAAAAATATTCCTAGACTACAAGAAGCTTTCAGAACACCAAATAGAGGGGCCAGAAAAGTAAGACCCCATACCACATAAATATCAAAACACTAAACATAGAGAACAAAGAATATTAAAAGCTTTAAAGGAAAAAAGTCCAACTAACACATAAAGGCAGAACTGTTAGAATTACATTTGATTTCTTTGTTGTTGTTGTATTAGTTATTTAATCTATTTGTTTTTGTTTTCTTTATTTTTTCTTCCTTTTTTTTTTGATTGGATATTTTCTTTATTTTCATTTCAAATGTTTTCACTTTTCCAGGTCTCCCCTTCTGGAACACCCTATCCCATGCCCCATTCCCATGCCTCTATGAGGAGGCGCTCCCACCTACCCACCTCCTGCCCAGTTATTCCTCTACACTGGGGCATCAAACCCTCTCAGGCACAAGGCCTGCTCCTCTCACATATGACCAAGAAGGTCATCCTTTGTCGCATGTGGTCAGAGCCACGGGTGGCTACATGTTTATTCTCTGGTTGGAAGTCCAGTCCCTGGGAGCTCCAAGGGTTCTGGCCTGTTGATAATGTTGCTCCCTCCATAGGGCTGCAAACCCATCAGCACACACAGCATTTTCAACAAATGGTTCTAGTACAACTGGTATTCAACATGTAGAAAAATGCAAATTGACCCATTCTTATCTCCCTGTACAAAGTTCAAGTCCAAGTGGATCCACAAAATAACAGATACACTGAATCTAATTGAAGACAAAGTGGGGAAAGTCTTTAATACATGGGCACAGTGGAAAAGTTCTTGAACAGAAGAGCAATGGCTTATGCTCTAAGATCATGAATTCACAAATGGGACCTCATAAAATTGCAAAGTTTCTATAAGGCAAAGGACACTGTCAATAGGACAAAATGTCAACCAACAGATTAGGGAAAGATCTTTACCAATCCTACATCCAATAGAAGGCTAATATTCAATATATACAAAGAACTCAAGAAGTTAGACTTCAGAGAACCAAATAATCCTATTAAAAGTGGGGAACAGAGCCAAATAGAGAATTATCAACAGAGGAAACTTGAAGGGCTGAAAAAATCTAAGGAATGTTCAACAGCCTTATTCATCAGGGAAATGCAAATCAAACAACTCTGAGATTCAGTCAGAATGCATCTGACTTCTTAATGGAGAGTTTAAAACCCAAAATGGCCTTGACAGATGTATTGCAGAAGCCAAAATTACATGGATGCCAGGCCAGACTGCTATACCCAGCAAAACTTTCAGTTACTATAGATAGAGAAACAAGACATTTCATGACAAAGTCATATTTAAAAAAAACTATTCACCAATCCAGAGCTACAGAAAATACTAGAGTAAAACACCAACCCAATTAGGCTAATCACATTCATGAAAACAACAACATTAAATAGTCTCATGCCAGAAATACCAAAAGAAAGGAAACACACACAGAGATGCAGAAACACACACACATACGTACACACCACAAACATCACTATAACTACCATCACTACCAATATCAAAATAACAAAAATCAACAATCATTGGTTGATCCTGCCACCTCTCCTCTGACTTTCATCTGACATGCTGATTCAGAAGCATATAGATAGGTTAGATTAGATTCTCTTCCTCCACCCATCTTCCCTACTGGGGCACATCCAGCAGATCTGACCCAGCTACTATCTTCATTGAAACCTCATTCTCCTACCATGTATAACCCCAACTACATCAGACTTATGGATCCTGAACAATACAGCCCATGAATATGCATCTGAGGCCTGGAACACCAGGATATTTGAATTGAATTTAGCCTCATATAACCTACTACAAAAGGAATATTCAGGGACTAAAGCAATCTACATGGCTAATGGCCCTCTAAGGGGCACAATCTAGAAAAACTAGGGTTATCTTTTCTCAGCTTTTTATCTCAAAAGTGGCCTCTGTGTTTTTCTTTATTGTTTTTATTTCCATTTTCATGTCTTAAAGTTTCTTGAGTTCTTTCACCTATTTGATTGTACTTTTCTGTATTTCTCTATATTTATTTGTTTCATCTTTAAAGTCCTCTTCCTCTTTGGTTGTATTTTCCCATATTTCTTTAAGGGATTCATTTATGTATTCTATGAAAACATCTACCATCTTTGTAAGATGAGCTTTAAGGTCATCATCTTGTTTTTCAGGTGCGTTAAGATATCTTGGGCTTGTAGTAGGAGAGCTGGGTTCTGATGGTATGATAGTGCCCTAGCTTTTGTTGACTGTATTCTCGCTTATTCCTTTTGCCATCTTGTTATCTCTGTTGTTGGATGACTGGGTAGTCCCTGGTGGTAGCAGGCCTTTGAAATTTTAAACCACCATACCCCCTACATATAAATGAAAGCAACAATGAGAAAGACATCAGGCAAATATACCCTTCTAATCCCCCAAATAACATAAAACTTCTTCATGTTGCCCAATCCAAGAAAGAAAAAGACATGTATCATAAAAACTTCAATGGTTTGTTGAAGAAAATAAAGAAAATATCAGAATATAAAGCAACCTCCCATGCTCATGGATCATTAGAATCACCATAGTAAAAATAGTAATTCTATCAAAACCAGTCACCAGATTCAATGCAATTCTCATCAAAATTCTAACACAATGCTTTGCAGAACTTAAAAGAACAATATACAACTTCATGTAGAAAACAAAACAAAACAAACCACAGGAAAGCTACAACAATCGTATACAATTAACAAGTTCTGGAGGTATCATCATGCCTGATTTCAAACTTTACTCCAGAACTATATTAATAAAAAAACTGCATGATATTGGCATCCAAAGGGACAGACTGAAAAATGGCATTGAATAAAGGAGCTAAACATAAATGCACACATATAGGGACACTTGATTTTTGATAAAGAAGCTAGAAATATACAGTGGAAGAAAGAAAACATCTCTAACAAATGGTGCTATTCTGGTACTAAGAAAAATGCAAATAGATCCATATCTATCATCCTGTACAAAATACAGTCCAGGTGAATCAAAGATGTTTACCTAAATCCAGATACACTGAACCTGATGGAAGAGAAAGGGGAATAGCTTTGAATATATCATCATAGAAGATAACTTCAGAACAGAACATCAATAGCATAGACAATAAGAACAACACTCTACAGAATGGGAAGATTCTCTCCAGCTCCATATATGGCAGAGGGCTGATGTGTAAAATAAATAAAGAACTCAGATAGCCATAAAACACCAGACAAAAAATACAATTAAAAGTGGAGTACATATCTAAACAGAGAATTATTAACAGAGGAATATCAAATGGCTAAGGAACACTTAAAGAAATGTTCAACATCATTAGCCATCTGGGAAATACAAATCAAAATGACTTTGACATTAAGTCTTACTTCTATCAGAATGGCTAAAATCCAAAACATAAGTGACAGTTCATACTGGTAAGGATGTATATCAAGGGGAAGAAACCTCCACTGCTTTTAGGGGTACAAACTTGTACAGCCACTTTGGAAATCTGTATGGCAGTTTCTAATTCAATATCCAGCTCTATCACCATTTGGCATATATCTAAAGGAATTTAATTCTATCATAAAGACACTTATTCAACTATGACCATAGTAGATTTATTTATAATTGCCAGAAACTGAAAACAACTTAGATGTCCCTCATACCAAAGAATGTACAAATAATATATGGTACAATTACACAATGGAGTAATTCTTGGCTATTTAAAACAATAACATCATAAAACTTAGAGACAAATGGGTGAAACTAGAAAGAAAATCATGAGTGCTGTAACTAAGATCCAGAAAGACAATCAAGGTATATACTCACTTATAAGTGGATATTAGCTCTAGAGTAAAGAATGGTCATTCTAAAATCAATACATCCAGAGAGGCTAAGTAATAAGGACAGCTTAACAGGGAATGATCTCTCTGAGTAAAGAAAATAGAATATATTTTCTAGATGACAGGGTTTGGTGGAGTTTGGAACAGGAGCTATCAGGTGCAAGGAAAAGGGAAAAAATACTTGGAGAAAAGACTGAGTCATGAGGATGCAAAGAGGTCAGGGAGCTTGTAAGGGTCTGACCCAAGTCATATGCATATCCTACTGATGAGTAGCTTGATTTTCTCTTGAGATTCCTAACTGTGGGAGCAAGGCATGGTCTGATTCTTGTCTACTCTTTGAGCTCTTTTTCCCCTTACTTATCCAGCCTTGATGTGATGGCATGTTCCTAGTCTTATTATAAATTGATATTCCCTGTTTTGTTGCTATTCCTGGGAGGCCTGACCTTTGGGATGATTATACAACAGAAGAGTGAAAATAAAAATTAAAAAAAGAGGTTTGTAAGTGATCAAAGTACTGCAAATAAATGAATGTTTAGTAATCAACCACAAATAAGTCATTTATGTCAATGCTCTTGAGTCTCGGGAAATATTGTAGAGTGGTAGAAGGACATAAAATGGATATAAGAGATGAAAGATAAGGGAAGCATGCTGTATCATGCTATATTTTAGACATTCCATGGCTGTTAAACTCATGAATTATAGCAGCTGATATTACCAGCAGAAGAACTACACAAAACAAGCCAGTCAATAATCCAACTCATGAGGCCTCATCACTAGCTGAGAAAGTTATTACTAAATAATGCTGTTGAGGGAGTGGTAGAAATTTTTCTTGAAGTTGTAGCAGCTAGCTGGTTGTCCATGCTACACTGGATTTGCATGCTTCATACCTGTGTGCATGCCAACAATACTAACTGGATTCAGAAAAGAAGAAGATTTAATGATGAAGGGGAATGTGTTGATATGATGTGAATGGAGTAAGGCAGAGATTTTGTTTAGACATAGTCAAGATACATTGTATGGATATATGAAAGTATCAAAGAATAAATTTTAAAATTATACATAACTAAAAATCAAGTAGAAAAAAACTGAAAGGTGTATTATAAATATGTGGCTGGCACTTATAATTCACAAAATAAAATGAGAGAAAATATAAAATGATTCCATACCTTCAAAATACATTTAGTGGGTATTTTAAAATAGTATCTTTCAAGAAATTTGTAGTAAATGTATAACAAAGCAAAAACATAATTCTTAATATCAATGACTTCTTTAAAATCTCCATCTGTTGCCCACCAGACATAATTCTAAGACCCTATTGCTAACAATAACCCAAACACTGGTTGCAATATGTAAAGCAAACAAAATAGAACTAAACTGGAAGCTTCTTTCCTTGTTTGGAAGCTCTCACAATGTCAGAAGGTTCAATGCTCTCTGCAGGGAGTAGAAAATGCATAAGAGGTCTAACACAGCTGTGACTTATAATCTGAACACACCAGGAAAAATGTGACCATTGATTTAATAATGACATGTTTGTTACTGGGCTACTGATTACTCTCCAATTGGCTTCATAGCCTATTGTGCAGAAGTAATTTCAAGCCTGATATGTAAATCTGGTCAAACACTTATGGTTGAAGAGGTCATGTGTCCTATGTGGTAACTTACTACTTCTGTTTACGTAAATTGGTGATGTATGAAACTGATTTTAAACATCTAAGTTTATTCCCTAGAAAAATATATTCATCAGTTTTTCTTCAATATCAGGGAATGCTATAGGAGAAGGTATAGTAAGACTATACAAAGTAAAAGACAAAGAGAAGAGTGGTCAAATGTTATTGTCTGGGTAAGTCATGGATACACAGCAGGTGAGCTTGCCAAATTAGGGCCTATACACAACTAGATCTGTTAATATTTGCTCTTGGATATAAAAGAGGCTCATGGAGCCATTTCCCCATAACTATGGTGAACTATTGGCTATTGAAAGATACTTAGGTTGGAATAATTATTATCTTATGATATGTACCCATTGTTATAATCATGAGTAAAAATTGTCAGAGTACAAATTTATTACATAAAGAAGCAAAAAGAAATAAATACAAACAAAAAAATAGCTATTTAGAATATCAGCTACACTTAGAGGAAAAAAAGATATTTTAAAAAGTGTTCAACCTTACCCATCAATATAAAAGTAAAATGGAGTAAATGTTAAGTGTGAATCCTAAAAGCTAAGAAAAAATAACCCCTCTGTTTCACTTACCAACTCCCTTAGGCATTCCCTGGAAACACACTTGTAGGCAAATCAAGTAGGAAAACTTTAATCTCTCTAGTTACCTATAATCCTAATCTTCCAGGCTTATGCTCAGCTCAGACTAAACCATTCTTCATCAACTAGAATAACAATCATCCTAAAAATGTTTACATAAAACATAATTAATAATTGTGAAGACTATGTCTCCTCTAGAGCCCAATAACCCTACTAAATAGGCCTTGATGAAGCACAAAACAAGCCACTTCAAAATAGCTCTTTTGAATATGTTGAATATCTTTAAAGAAGAAATGAAGAAATCCAACAATGAAATCTGTAAAAATACAAACAAGATAGTGAAATGAAGAAAAGAGTCAAGTCATAAGAGTGAAATAGAGTCAAAAATTATCTAAACTGAGGGAAAACTTGAAGAGAAAAATTTAGGTGGTTGAACAAGAAGCACAAAGGTAAGACTCAGCAGCAAAATAGAAGAGAGAGATGAATGGATCTCAGGTATTGAGAATATAGAAGTAATGGATACATATTTAAAAAAAATTGAATCTAATAGCATTCAAGTAGAAAGCACCCAAGAGAGTTTGATCACTATTAAAAAAAAGAAGAATGAATATAGAAACAGTAATAGGGATAGGAGAAACTCAGGTCAAAAACAGAAAATATTTTAAACAAAATCCAACGAGATAAAATTTTAACTTAAAGAATGACAAGTCGATCAAGGTATAAGAAGTATACATAACACAAAATAGACTGGACTAGAAAAGACATTCCACATTGCCCATAATAAATCAGAGCACAAAATGTACAGATAAAGATGCATATAGGAAGGAATAAAGTTTAAGTAATTCTTCTTTTACAGGCAATTTGACCGTGAAGATATATTTAGCCCTGAAAGTATAACCAGGAAACCTCTATAGATGATAAACACTGGGTACAAAATTCAGCAACAAAAATTACCAGCCCTCCTATACAAAAATATCGAATGGACTGAGAAAGATATCAGGTAAAATACACATATCATATTAGCCTCAAATAATATAAACTTTTGTGATAAATTTGTGTGATAAAATTTTAAGACATTGAAGAAAGACACCAGAGAAAATGGAAGGTAGGAAGTTATCCCATGTTCATGGATTAGTAGAATTAACATAGCAAAACTCACCAGCCCACCAATTGGTACCTATATATTTAATGAAATTCCCAAAACATTTCTGCATGGATCTTGAAAGGATAATTTTCAGCTACAAAGGGAAATGCAAAAACTCAAGATAGGTATAATACTCTTGAATAATGAAAGAACTGTTGGGGGCATCACTACTCTCCTTCTTTTTGGCGGATGGGGGATAATAATCGGAATGATCTTTTTTTTTTTTATTTTAAGGTTTATTTCAGATTACCAAGTTTCTTTTCTTTAACTAGATATTTCTTTATTTACATGTCATATGATATCTCCTTTCCCAATTTCTCCTCCAAAAAATAAAATAAAATAAATAAAATAAAATAAAATCCCTGTTCTCTTTCCCTCCCCTTGCTCACCAACCCATCCTCTCCTACTTTCTGGCCCTGGCATTCCCCTACACATTCCCCTGGGGCATAGAACCTACACAGGACCAAGGGCCCCTCTTCCCATTGATAACCAACTATGCCATCCTCTGCTATGCATGCAGCTAAAGCCATGAGACCCACCATGTATACTCTTTGATTGGTGGGGTTATTCCCTGGGAGCTAGTTAGTTCATATTATTGTTCCTCCTAAGGGGCTATAAACCCATTCAACTCCTTGGATCCTTTTTCTAGTTCCTTCATTGGGGACCCTGTGCTCACACAAATAGATGGCTGTGAGCCTCTACTTCTGTATTAGTCGGGCACCGTGAGAACCTCTCAGGAGACAGCTATATCAGGCTCCTGTCAGCCAGCACTTGCTAGCATCCACAATAGTGTCTGGGTTTGATGACTGAATATGGGAAGGATTTCCAGGTGCAGCAGTCTCTGAATTGTCCTTCCTTCAGTCTCTGCTCCATATTTTGACTCTACAACTCCTTTCATGGGTATTTTGTTCCCCTTCTAAGAAGGGGACTTTGGTCTTCCTTTTTCTTGAGTTTCTTGTGGTTTGTGGATTGTATATTAGGTATTCTGAGCTTCTGGGCTAATATCCACTTATCAGTGAGTGAATACCATGTGTGTTCTTCTGTGATTGGGTTATCTCACTCAAGTTAATGTTCTCCCAATGCATCCATTTCCCTAGGAATTTCATAAATTCATTGTATTTAATTGCTGAGTAGTACTCCATTGTGTAAATGTATCACAGTTTTTGTATCCATTCCTCTGTTGAGGGACATCTAGGTTCTTTTCAGCTTCTGGCTATTATAAATAAGGCTGCTATGAACACACTATGGAAATCAGTTTGGCAGTTCCTTAGGAAATTGGACTTAGTACTACCTGAGGACCCAACTATCCCATTCCTGGGCATAAACCAAGAAGATGCTCCAAAATGTACTACTCTCCTTAAACTGCACTAGAGAGAAATAGTAACAAAACCATCTTGGGGTTGGAACAAACACAGACATATTTATCATTGTAATTAAATTGAAGACTCAGACATAGGTAGTTTGTACACTTACAGATACCTGCTTTATGATACCACCATAAATACACATTGGAAAAAAGACATCATCATTAACACATGGTATTGTTCAAAGTGGATGGCTATTCATAGGATAACACAAATTTATCTGTACTTATTACCTCTCATAAACTTAACTGCAAGTAGATAAAAAATATCACCATAAGCCCAAATATACATAATCTGCTAAAAGAAAAAGTGAGAAATTTTCTTGAAAGTACTCACAAAGAAAAAGACTTTCTGAACAAGACACTATTAACACAAGCATTAAAATCAGCAAATAATATATGGGACTTCATGAAACTGAAACAACAAATGACCTTATCATCTGTAAGAAGATTTTTTACCAGCTCCACATCTTATAGAGTTAATATCTAAGATATATAAATATTTAAAAAGCTATAGATGAAGAAAAGAAATAATTTAAAAAGGTGTGCAGAGCTAAACAGAGAATTCTCAGAGAAAACTCAAATGGCTTTAAAAGCACTTAAAGAAATACTATACTTAGCCATGAGTAAAAGGCAAATGAAAACTTCACTGAAATTTCATCCTATAGCCACCAATTGGACTTTTCAATTAAAAAAATGACAGCTCATACTGGTAAAGTTGTGAAGTAAGAGGTACATATATCCATTACTGGTGGGAGTCTAAACTTATACATCCACTGAAGAAATCAGGGTGGTGCATTCTCAGGAAACTGAAAATAGCTCTGCCTCAAGACCTAGCTATTCTACTCCAGAGAACATACCCAAAGGATGTTTTACTCTAATGCAGAGATACTGTTCAATCATGATAAAGACTGTATTCAAAATATTTGGAAATTATAAACAACTTTACATTATTTACATCTTTACATTGAAGTATTATTACCTAGACATCTAAAAATATGAAGTCAAGAAGTTTGCAGGTAAATGGATGGAACTAGAAAAAGACTCAATCTAAGTAAGGTAACCAATACATTTCCAGAAGAACAAACAGTATACATCGACTTCTCTATGAAAGTTAGCTTTTAAGTCTTCGATAAAAACATAAAACAACAACAACAACAAAAAACTACAATCCATACAATTACAGAGGTTATGTATAGAACAAAGGGCTACAGGTAAAGATGGAACTCACTAGGAAGGGAAAATAAAACATGAAGAGATGTATGGACTTGAGAGATCAAAAGGAGAAGGAGAGTGAAGAGAAAGCAGAGGGAGGAAATACAGAGGACAGATAAATCTAAGACACATTTCAGAGTTCAGATGGAAAACTAAATGAGTAGAATATTATTAAAATTCTCTCTCTCTCTCTCTCTCTCTCTCTCTCTCTCTCTCTCTCTGTGTGTGTGTGTGTGTGTGTGTGTGTGTGTGTGTGTGTAAAGGAATTTTATATATTCAAATGAAATCACCAAGTAAATGGAGGAGACAAAGAAAAATATGGACATCTCTCCCCACTAAATGAACTTTCCAGTATCAGGTAGAACACAA
The DNA here is from genome assembly GCF_008632895.1 of Mastomys coucha. Taxonomy (NCBI): domain Eukaryota; kingdom Metazoa; phylum Chordata; class Mammalia; order Rodentia; family Muridae; genus Mastomys; species Mastomys coucha. The sequence continues at coordinate 71,374,066 of NW_022196900.1, read as the reverse complement.
GTAAATGTGCATCAGTGAGATTTTCTCATTGGACAATTACTTTTTCCTACATACCAAATTTTATATCTTTATGTCATTTGTTGTCTAATATTTTAAGTCTCTAAGTAATCTATATTTACTTGTACTTTGGACAGATGTCCCTACAAGATCAAATTCTTGTTCTATTCGCATATTTCATCCTTCCCTCCTCTTTTTCCATTACTGTTTTGTTAACTCTGAATGATTCTAGTATGTATCTGAGCCTGCAACAATTCTTCAGTGTAAAAGTGATATGCAAGTTCTGCACATTTAATACAAATATTGAGTCTTTAAAGCAAGTATTTGATCTCTTTCATTGTGCCTTCTTTCTGGAATCTGAAAGAATCCCATGGAAAAAATATTTGCTGATTAGACATAATGACATGTACCTCTAGGCTGAATATCCTTGTGCTTTCTTCATTTCATTGCTACATTCACATTTTAGGAACAATGGTGTAAATACTCTGACCTTTTTATCATATCTTTATTTCCCTAGTATATTTGACATTGATGATGTTCATAAAGGCAAGCAAAAGATGTATACCTGAACTCAATGCTACCGTCTGGAAGATGCACGAGATAACAAAGTGTGCAGTAAAAAGTTCTCCTGTATCTCCCATTACACCTGTAATAAGACACAAGATAATGACTGGTAAAAGCATAAATTTGCAGAAGTAATGTACTTCCATATTTTCTGGAACAAGTGGTTTCCATGCAAATTTACCCACTATTGGGCCTCATTTTCTGATGATAAATAATTTTAATATACTCTTTTATCTCAGTTTTCTCTTTTTTCCTAAGACTTTTATTTTATTAACCATTCCATTCATTGGCATCTCAAATGATATCCCACTATTTGGTTACCCCTCCATAAACCTCCACCCCATATCTGCCTTATGTCTCTCCCCTTTACCTCTATGAGGGTGCTCTCCCACCTACCCACCTTTTCTGCCCAACTGTCCCAGCATCCTCCTCCCCCAGTGTGTAGCAGTGGTCTGTTCAGGCACATTAGGCTGTTGAGTAATTGTCCTTGAGCCCTGGAGCCTCAGTGGGCAGTTTCTGCCTGCATGTGGCAGAAGGAGCTCAGCTATATTTCCTGAGTCTTTTGCTCCTGTTTCAGTCACAACCTCTCACAACTGCCCCTGCAGGAAATGTGTGCTCTATCAGGCAGACAATGCCCCAAGCTCCCAGCATTCTAGCTGGACCCTACCCCCAGTGTCTGACCACAGCCAGGCATGCCTTGCCCCAAAGACAGATAACCATGCCCCATACAATATAAGTGGTGGTTTGCCCCTCCTTCTTCTCTTGCCCTCTTCCTCCCTTCTCTTGCTCTTTGTCTCTTCTCTTGCTCTTGCTCTCTTGCCCCTTCCTCCTCTCTCTTGCTCTTTGTCCCCTTTCTCTCCTTCTTCCTCTTTTTTCCTGCTCTTTGTTCTCTTCTCTTGCTTCTTGATCTCTTGCTTTCTTCCTTTCCTTTCTCTCTCTCCTTATCTTCTCCTCTACTTCTCCTTTCCTTCTCTCTACTTGACTGGCCTATTTCCTCTTTCCTATAATAAAGTATCTCTTTTATACATTGCTTCCCATTTAACTAACCCACTGCTCAAGCAACAGACCTCAGCAGCAGGAGAGAGAGCTCCTGGCTGCAGCAGTAGGCCCACCCCCAGTACAACATACCAAGGCATCAAACCTCAAGAAGACCAAGGGCCTCCCCTCCCATTGATATCAGGCAAAGCTATTCTCTGCTACATATGTATCTTGAGCCCTGGAGCCCTCCTTGTACACACCAAATATGACATTTTTGTTTGTTGTATCTGGTGATTCTTGCTTTAGGAATGTTCCATGTGATGACTAGATTCATCCAGATGCTTTTTCCACATTAGAGGATCACATACTCCCATGCTTGATGTATGTTTTCTGGATTTGCAAACGTTATCAGGTCACCTGTCTCTTTAGACAAGTTTATGGAATTGCCAACCAGATCCAAGTCTCAAAGGCCTTGTTGTGTAAGTGGTTGCCATATTTACCTATATTTATTTACAGAAAAGTTAGGATAGAGATTTAATCTTACAATTTTTACAGTAACTATGTGAGTCTTTTAGAATGCTCTGACTTTCTTGTAATCATTATTGAATTTCATTCTTATGGAAAACTCATAATTAGAATATGTTTTGGAAACTTATGATTAGAAAAAAGTTAAGGTAAAACTAAGTTATCATACTCAAATGTGAAAGTTTTAATTAGTTAGTATTTTGATATTTGATAAAAATCAAATGTGATAGTTTTTATTTCTATTACACACATAACAGGCTAGGTACTAGGGTTATAGGGAAATGGAAAATTGAATGAAACATTAAAATGAATTTAATTTATGCCTTCGTATGATGTATTATATATTTTGAAGAAATATCAAGACATTTATGGTATAGTGTTCTTGAATTTTGAACAAAAGTTAAAATGTTTTATATATGTCAAATATGTTCTACAAACTTTTAAAAAGTTATTTCATTTGTGTTTGTGAGTGTAAGTGTGTGTGCTTGTGTGTTTTACCTGCATACATGTATGTATACCACTTGTTTTCATGGCACACAAAAAGACCATAGGTATAGAAGAGAATGAAGATTCCCAGCTTAAAAGGCCAGTAAATATCTTCAACAAAATTATAGAAGAAAAATTTCATAACCTAAAGAAAGAGATGCTAATGAACATATAAAAAGGTTACAGAACTCCAAATTCACTAGACCAGAAAAGAAATTCCTTCCATCAAATAATAATAATAAAACCAAATTCACAAAACAAAAAAGAATATTAAAAACAGTAAGGGAAAAAGGTCAAGTAATCTATAAAGGCAGGCCTATCAGAATTACACCAGACTTCTCACCAGAGACTATAAAAGCCAGAAGATCCTGGGCAGATATCAAACAAATCCTAAGAGAACACAAATGCCAGCCCATGCTTCTATACCTGGCAAAACTCTCAATTAGCATAGACGGAGAAATCAAGATATTCCATGACAGAACCAAATTTACACAATATCTTTCCACAAACCCAGCCCTACAAAGGCTAATAGGTGGAAAACTCCAACATAAAAGAGGGAAACTACAGCATATGAAAAGCAAGAAAGTAATTTTCTTGCAATTTACCAAAAGGAAGATAGCCACACAAACATAATTTCACCTCTAACAACAACAACAACAAAAAAAAAGGAAGCAACAATCTATTTTCCTTAATATCTCCTAACATCAGTGGACTAAATTCCACGATAAAAAACATAGACTAACAGACTGGATACATAAACAGGACCCAGCATTTTGCTGCATACAGGAAATATAACTCAGTGACAAAGACAGACACTACCTTAGAGTAAAAGGCTGTGAAACAATTTTTCCAAGCAAATAGTTTCAAGAAACAAACTGGAGGAGGCATTCTAATATCAGATAAAATCGACTTTCAAGCACAAGGTTTTTCTTTGTTTGTTTGTTTGTTTTTTTGTGGGTATGTTTTTTTGGGGGGACACGGTTACTCTGTATAGCCCTGGTCTCCTGGAACTCACACAGTAGACCAGCTGGCCTTGAACTCAGAAATCTGCCTGCCTCTGCCTCCCAAAGGCATGCACCAACACTGCCTGGCAAAAGTTATCATAAAAGGTAAGGAAGGGCATCTCATACTCATCAAAGTTAAAATCTACCAAGATGAACTCTCAATTCTGAATATCTTTGCTCCAAAAGTAAGGGTACCCAAATGTTGCTTGTTCAACTGTTGGTCAGCATATAGAAGAATTCAAATTGATCCATTCTTATCTACTTTTATAAAGCTCAAGTCCAATTGGATCAAGGACATCCACATAAACCCAGATACACTGAAACTTATAGAAGAGAAATTGGATAAGAGACTCGAACACATTGGCTTAGGAAGAAATTTCCTGAACAGAACACCAATAGCTCAGACTCCAAAATCAATAATAGACAAATGGGACCTCATACAATTGTAAAGATTATGTAGGGCAAAGAACCCTATCAATAGGGCAAAACAACAACCAACCTCAGTGATGTTATCCATCCCAAAAGAATACACATGGTATGCAATTACTGCTAAGTGGACATTCTGCCAAAAGTTTGCAATACCAAAGATACAATTCACATACCATATGAAGCTCACAAAGAAAGACTAAAGTATGGATGCTTTGGTGCTTTTTAGAAGGTAAACAAAATACTCATGGGAGCAAATATGGAGACAAAGTATGGAGCAGAGACTGAAGGAAAATCCATCCAGACTGCTCCACCTGGGGATCCATCCCATATATAGTCACCAAATGCAGACAGTATTGTGGATGCCAAGAAGTGCATGCTGACAGGAGACTGATATAGCTGTCTCCTGAGAGGCTCTGCCAGAGCCTTACAAACACAGAGGTGGATGTCAGCAGCTAACCATTGGACTGAGCATAGCGTCCCTAATGGAGCAGTTAGAGAAAGGATTGAAGGATCTGAAGGGTTTTGCAGTCCTATAGGAAGAACAACAATATGAACTAACCAGTACCCTCAGAGCTCCCAGGGACTAAACCACCAACCAAAGAGTATACATTGAGGGACCCATGGCTGTAGCTGTGTATGTAGCAGAGGATGGCCTTGTAGGATGTCAGTGGGAGAAGAGGACCTTGGTCCTGTGAAGGCTGAATGCTCCAGTATAGGGGAATGAGAAGGCAGGAAGGTGGGAATTGGTAAGTGGGTGGGGGAATGCCCTCATAAAAGCAGGAGGAGGGGAATGGGATAGGAGATTTCAGCAGGGTGGGGCAGGAGAAACCAGGAAAGGCAATAACATTAGAAATGTAAGTAAAGAAAATATCCAATAAAAACAAAGAGGAAAGCTCCATCAAAACACACACACACACACACACACACACACACACACACACACACACACACACACACATGTATTAGACAAAGGCCCAGGGCTTCCCAGTGTCTGAAGCACTTAGCATGCCCTGTTTGCCACTCTGATATGTCCTGATATGTCACTGTGTTTTTGATTTTCATTTCACTAGTGAATAATACTTCCCAGTATTTTTTAATTTTTCGTTCATTTCTCAATGTTAAATTTCTTAACAACTTTTTAAAAACCTTCCCGCCAGAACTAATTCTGAATTCAGCACAAGAACATAAAGTTAAATACTTACATTTCTCTCCATCCCTCCTTTTTTATATTTTATTAATATGTATCAATTATACATAATGGATACAATCATGACATTTTCATGCATGTACATTCGTTGTATCCACCTTCATTGCCCTCTGCTGTGTCCCCCAAGTTCCCACTAATCTTCCTCTTTCCAACTACTTTTCCTTAAACTTTGATGTCTGTTTGTTTTATTGTTTTTGAGGATCCTAATCAAACTCAAAGTGTTTGATAGGATATATTGCTGGACTGTGGTAAAGAATAATGTATCAGTGGCTACACCACTGAAAATCATCTTTCCACCTACTGGCAAATACTAGCTTCATAGAAAGCCTCAGAGTAGGAAGATATTTTGTGAGTTTCTCCCACTTCCACAATGTTAAATGGTGAAGCTGATCCTATGCAGGTCTTGTATAGGTAATCACAGTTTCTGTGAGTTAAAATATTTCCAGCAGAAATTTAATATTTTTTCAGAAAGTCTACTTCTCATTTCCTTTAGCACTCTGTTAATTGAAATGTGATAAGTGTGCACTTTATGTCCTACAGTGTGATATGTCAGTATGTAAATATTTTAAGTTAAAACCTTTTGATGATCTCTTTTAGTTCTTTTAAAAACTACACTAAATTGGTGATTTCTATTTTTTCAAAAGAGGGATACTCTGTATCAGAACCATGGCTATTATGGAACTTGGTCTGTAGGCCAGGCCGGCATTGAATTCACAAAGACACTCTGCTGGGATTAAAATCATGTACTACTTCATCTGGGTACAGTAAATTGTTTTAATCTAGAGTATCCCTAACTTACATTTCTTACTCCTAGAAAATTATACTTTCATAAATTCTTAAAAGAACGTATATCTCTGACTCCTTCATCTCTTTCCATTTACAGGATCCTACTGATAAGTTTTGCTCTCCTCTATGAAATCAACTCTTTTAAAATATTTGAATTTAAATAGAATTATATTACATTTTAACTCCTCTTCCTCCCTCAAACTTCTGTTACACCACCCACACTCAAGCCAAAGGATCTTTTTCTTTATTATTTGTACACACCTATACCCCCCATATACATTTTTATACATATGTATGTGAATTCAAGGCTGACCTGGTCTATAGACCAAGTTCCAGAATAGCCATGGTTCTGATACAAAGTAACCCTCTCTTGAAAAAATAGAAATTACCAATTTAGTGTAGTTTTTAAAAGAACTAGAAGAGTTCATCAAATGGTTTTAAATTAAAATGTTTACATATTGACATATACATATGTATGTATATACATATATATGTGTAACATCATTATTGTATTGTGCTGTACAATAACATTATTGCAACAATAATGCATGAATGTGTACATTTGAAAGTATATATGTGTATATGTATGCATGTATGTATATTTGTATATATGCACAAATATATATATATATATATATATACTTCCTGCTGAGTCATTTGTTTCTTGTTTGTATGTATATGGTTTGAAGGTTGACCACTCTGCATTGGACAACCACTAGCATGTTCATTTCTGGGAGAGAAAAATTCTCCATTTGCAAGGAGTCATTACTTGTCTGTAATTCCTTGTCTAGCATTGGAACCCCTGGAAATTTTTTCCCTTCCACATTAACATATCTTTTATTTCCATTGATCCAGTCCTGTTTATATAGTAATTTCTATGAAATCAGCTTTTAAAACATCTAAGCATGAAAAAATCATTAAGTAAATGTCCCTTTTTTGCTAGCTTATTTTAGAAAACATATTTAAAAAATCCATTATGGCCAGGTGGTGGTGGATCATGCCTTTAATCCCAGCACTTGGGAGGCAGAGGCAGTCGGATTTCTGAGTTCAAGGCCAGCCTGGTCTACAGAGTTAGTTCCAGGACAGCCAGAGCTATACAGAGAAACCCTGTCTTGGAAAAAAAATCCATTGCAAAAACTGAAAATGATAAACTCATATATTCTATCCCTTTCTTCTTTTGTTCATTACAACTAAATACAATAGAGAAGATATTCTGATTGAATTCATGGGACAGACCTGAGTTTCATTTTATGTAGCTGAGAAATAATAATCAAATATATATATTATCATTAACCTGATCAAAGAACAAGAGAGAACCTGAGCTCAGTATCCACTAGGATTCAGCTTCACAGAGTCATTTTCAGATTTCAAATGACCCATAAAAAAACTTGATATTTTTCCTGCCCCTTGCCAAAGGCACTAACTCTCCACCTTTCTGAATGCCAAGATCTATTAAATATTATATACTTCTGTCTAATTCCTTTGAATTTGTTTCTAGGAGGAGAGCTTTCCTCCCAGGAGGCACAAGGAAGAAGAAAAAGTAGAAAAACAATAACAATTATCTGTGAAGTTAGAACCATATCCTAAAAGCTTACTAAATCCCCTTACTTACCTGTGTTTATTGATCCTAAGTCAGCTCTCTGTTGTTCCTATGAAAGTAACAACTGTGTCACCTGTGTTTCTGATAATGCTTCAACACTTTTCTGAATCGAAAAGCATTAGAGACAAATGGAGATCAGGGTAACTAAATACCAACGCCCCTTTTCTACCCTGAAACTCTGGCCACATAGTTTTGCAAGCTTGAAACTTAAGATGGGCTGGTCATACCAACCCACAATTAAAAGTTTTGTTTGCGTCAGTGACTGAATTTGGTATTACTCAAGTTCTAGAAACAATTGCCTCACCTAGTGAAGTAGTAAAATGAAACAGGACACATATCTGTCATATATTAAGTGCTGAATGAGAAGCTGTGTTGAATGCATTTTGAATGCTAGACCTATACATATAAAGGGGAGAGAGTTTTAGAACACAATTAGTTCTGATGATTCAAGGAAGTTTTGTACAGTTAATGATCTCAAAATAATAATAATCAAAATAAGATAATAATCTCAAAGTCAAAAACCCAGTTAGCCCAGTTAAGCAAATGAGGCACAGTAGTTGAAAGAGTACCCTAACACATGGAAAACAAATCTTCAAGGGACCTGGTATTTGGTCCAGTCTCCATACATGGCACATCTTAAAGACACAAAAGAAAGTAATCAATTAAAAACTCCATACATATGATATGTATAATGTTTATTCAATTATTTTAATATGTAATAATATGTAGAGATACAAAACAATATTACTTTTACTCTAGAAGCTAGAATTCACTAGATATAACTATATAACTTTTAGGGATATACCCAAAGAACTTGATATCGCATTAAAGAGGTACTTGCTCAGGGCTGGAGAGATGGATCAGTAGTTAAGAGCACTGACTGCTCTTCCAGAGGTCCTGTGTTCAATTCCCACCAACCACAGGGTGGCTTACAACAATCTGTAATGGAATCTGATACCATCTTCTGGTGTGCCTGAAAACAGCTACAGTATACTCATACATAAGATAAATAAATATAAAAGAGAGAGACACTTGCTCATTCATTGTGTTAGTTAATGTTTCTATTGCTGTAAAGAGAAACCATGACCCTGAAAACCCCCTTTTCCAATTAATTTATGTATTTATTCATATTGCATTTCAATATCTACCCCTTCTTCCCCCAGTTCTCCCTTCACAGAATTTTCCCCTACCCCCCTCCACTTCTCCTCTGAGATGAGGAAGAACACCCACGATATCACCCCATCCTGGCACATCACTTCATTGTAAGACTAGGAACATCCTCTAGCACTGATGCCATACAAGGTACCCCAGTTAGGGGAACAGGATAACAGGAAGGCAACAGATTCAAGGTCAGACCCCACTTCATATGTTGGAAGACCTGCATAAAAGCCATGCTGCACATTGGCTACTTTGTGCAGGGGTCCTAGGTCCAGTTGAAGTTCACTATCATTGATGGTTCAGTCTCTGGAGGTCTGTATGGTAAAGGAGTCATGTGTCTGCTCTGCCAAAGGGCTCAACAGCTCAGAAAGGCAGGACATGGGAAGTCAACCAACTGATCTTACCCCATGCTGTAGCCAAGTGGTGTTGGGCTGTAGGAAAGCCTAAGGACACTTTTCCTGCTCCTGGTGTGGGAAAGCACAGTCTAAGGCTTGGGGGTCCCCAGACCTGTGACAAAGCCAGGGGCACCTGGTTGTCAGACTCTCAGACACCCAGGCACTGCTGGATGTCGTAAAAGAGATGAGAACAGAGTAGGGGCCCTGTGGGCTGGATCTAGCCCAAGGTCAGGGAGAAAAGTGGGGAGCACTGGCTAGTCCCTCAAGGGAGAAAGCATGGCTTGAGCAGCAGGCTTGTGATTGGTGGCTGGGAAGGAAGAGAGGCCTTCTATGTAATATCAGACTGCTGGTCTGTAGGTGAAAGATCTCTCCAGGGCTCCCCACATCCGATTCTGATGAAAAGAGGCAGTCCATGGTTTTAGGATATTTATTGTCATGGCAGAAAGTGAATGAATGAAACCATACCCACTTCTCAGGGCGAACCTGAGGTTAAATATCTTTTTCAGGGAGAAGTATCTGGGAAGGAGAGTTTATTGGTTAAGTCCTCCAGTCCTTTAGGTACCTCACTAAAATGGAGATCTCTGCAACTACTTCCATGGGTATTTTGTTCCCCTTTCTTTTTTGTTTTTTATTTTATTTATTTATTTATTTATTTATTTATTTATTTATTTTAGATATTTTCTTTATTTACATGCGAATTTCTCCATTCCCAGTTTCCCCTCCAAAAAACAAAGAAACAAACAAAAACAACAAAAACAAACCCCTGTTGCCTCCCCCTTCCCCATATCTGCCACCCCGCCCTCTCCCATTTTCTGGCCCTGGCATTCCCCTACACTGGGGCACAGAACCTTCACAGGGCCGAGGTCCTCTCCTCCTATTGATGATCGATTTTGTAATCCTCTACCATACACATGCTGCCTGAACAATCAGACCCCTCCATGTGCAGTCCTTGGTTGGTGGTTGAGACCCTGGGAGCTCCGAGGGTAATAGTTAGTTCATATTGTTGTTCCTCCTAAGGGGCTGCAAACCCCTCAGCTCCATTGGTCCTTTCTCTAATTCCTTCACTGGGGACCCTGTACTCAGTTCGATGTGGTGGCGCACGCCGGTGGGATTTGCTGAAGGAGGCAGAGGCAGGAGGATCACGAGTTTGTTCCCCTTTCTAAGAAAGATCGAAGTATTCACATTTTTGTCTTTCCTCTTCTTGAATTTCTTGTGGTTTGTGGATTGCAGCAGAGACTGAAGGAAGGACGATCCAGAGACTGCCCCCACCTGGGAATCCATCCCATATCCAATCACCAAACCCAGACACTATTGTGGATGCTAGCAAGTGCTGGCTGACAGGAGTCTGATATTGCTGTCTCCTGAGAGGCTTTGCCAGTTCCCAAGTAATAAAGAAGTAGAGACTCACAATCATCCACTAGACTGAGTACAGTGTCCTCAATGAAGGAGCTAGAGAAAGGATCCAATGAGCTGAAGGAGTTTACAGCCCCTAAGGAGGAACAACAATATGAGCTAACTAGTACACTCAGAATTCTCAGGGACTAAACCACCAACCAAAGAGTATACATGGTGGGTCTCATGGCACCAGCTACATATGTAGCAGACAATGGTCTTGTCAGTCATCAATGGGAGGAGAGGTCCTTGGTCCTGTGAAGGTTCTATGCCCCAGTGTGGGGAATACCAGGGCTAGGATGTGGGAGAGGGTGGGTTGGTGAGCAGGGTAAGGAGATAGGAAGCAGGGCTTTTTTTGGGGGGAGGGGAAACCAGGAAAGGAGAACTGTAAACTGAACTGTAAATGAAAAAAAATCTAAAAAAAATTTTTAAATGGAGATCTGTTTGAGCCTCCTTGAATATAGATCATATCCTCTATAAGTTGAGGTATTGCCCTTACATGACTGAAGTCCACAAACCTAAGGAGAGCTTCAGCTAGTGATAGGGACTTAGCACCTGGGAACCAGCTGTAGTGCCTACTGTCCCTTCAGGGTCACTGGGGTTTTGAGCCTTAGATCAACCAGAAACAAGGCTACTTTTCATGGTTCCACAGGAATCCACAGGAATTTGGATTAGTTGACCTTGTTTGTCTTCCTGTGGAGTCCCTCTCCTTTCTGGGTCCCACAATCCTCCCCCTCAACTATTCCACAAGATTCCCCTAGCTCCATATACTGTTTTACTGTAGGTCTCTGCATCTGTTTCCATTGACTTTTGGGTGGAGCCTCTCAAAGGACAGTTATGCTAGCTTCCTGTCTGCAAGCACAACAGAGTATCTACAAATATAATACAATCAGGAATTATTTCTTGCCCATGGGATAGGTCTCAACTTGGGCCAGTAATTGGTTGAACATTCTCTCTATCTTTGCTCTATCTTTGTCCTTTCATATCTTGTAGGTAGGACATATTTTGTGTTGAATGTTTTGTGGGTGGGTGGCTTTCATTTCTCCCTCCATTAGAAAATGTGTCTGGCTACATGGTGTAGCCACTTCAGGATTCATATCCTCTATTGCTAAGAATATCAGCTAGAGGTTCAACCATAGATAGCCTGGGATATCTCCCTGTCCATGGTCTCTGGAACATCCTAGAGATGCCCCTCAAGCAGTCAACATGCAACTTCCATTTATCTCCCCTGTACTCCCAATCCCACTCTGCTCTACTACCCATCCCCTCTCTCACTCAGTTTTTTCCCTCCAACAACTTCCAATATATATTTTATTTCCTTTTTGGAGAAAGACTCATCCATCTACCCTTGGGCAGTCCTTGTTATTTTGGTTTTATTCATCTATAGACTGTAGCATAATTACATACTATGCATATCCTTTTGTGTTTGGGTTACCTCACTCAGGACGATATTTTCTAGTTCCATCTATTTGCCAGTTAAAATCATTTTGCCATTGTTTCAATAGTTGAATAGTATTTGTATATTGTATAAATGAACTACACTTTCTCTGTTCATTCTTTAGTTGAGGGACATCTAGATTGTTTCTGTTTCTGGATATTATACATAAAACAACTATGAACATACTATAGTTGAGCAAGCTTAACTTGTGGTATGGTAGAGCATCTTATGGCTAGTTACCAAGGAGTGGTATACCTGTGTCTTGGGATATAACTAGTCCTAATTTTGTTAGAAATTGTTGATTTGATTTCCAGAGTGGCTGTGCAAATTTGCACTTTTACTAACAATGTAGGGGTGTTCCCCTTGTTCTATATTTTCACTACCATGTACTGTCTCTTGAATATTTTATCTTAGCCATTCTGATATCTGTAAAATGGAATCTCAAAGTCATTTTGATTTGCATTTCCCTGATGACTAAGAACTTTGAACATTTCTTTAACTATTTCTTAGTCATTAGAGATTCTTCTATTCATAATTCTGTTATGATCTGTTTCCAAGCTTTTAATTGGGTTATTTGTGTCTAATTTCTGGAGATTATTTGTTATATATTTTTATGTTAGTCAGGTTTCAGATGTATGAATGACAAATGTTTTTTCTCAATGTGTAGGTTGGTATTTTGTCCTATTGATGGTGTCCTTTGCCTTATAGAAGCTTTTCAGTTTCATAATATCCCATGTATTAATTGTTGATCTTAGGGCCTGAGCTATGGGTCTTCTGTTCAGAATGTTGTCTCCTGTACCAATGAGTTCAAGGCTATTCACCATTTTGCCTTTTATTAGACTTACTCTATCTAGTTTTTTTTTTTATTGAAGTCTTTGATTCACTTGAACTTCTGTTTTCTGCAGGGTGATAAAGTATCGACCTATTATCATTCTTCTACCTGCAGATATCCCATTAGTCCAGCACTATTGTTGAAGATGCTCTCCCTTTTCCATTGTATGGTTTTGGCTTCTCTGTCAAAAATCAAGTGCTCATAGGAGCATTGGTTTATTGGTGTGGTTTTGATTTGATTCCATTGATCAGTCTGTCTATTTCTATACCAAGTTGTGTAGATAGGAATAGGGGATTTCTCTTGAAGAAGTAGGACTGATAGACCAAAATGATCTAAGTATAGTATAGAAACAAATCTCAAAGAAGTAAGAAAAATGAGAACTATATTTTATATACTCTATAAATAATACAAATGAATGTATTAAATTGTGTAAATAATTGTCTTGAGTGAGATAATCTGGTAAAGGAAAGGTAAACTTTTTTTTTTCTTATCTATGGATATAAACTTTGATTCTTCCAGGAAATTTGTAAAGGACCATGGAAGAGCAGATTTCTTTAAAAGGAGGGGATGTTGTATAGAATATTCATATAAAGAAGACAAATGATGGAATAGGAAGGATTATATTAGGGTGAATGTTGAGAGGTAAGGCTAGAGGAAGAAGTATGTAAGAGATAACTAACAGTAAAGTGTTATTTTTAAAGACATTGCAGTCTATTACTGTAGAAACTTTCTAAAATATATACACATGTATATAGCAAAAAGTGTTCAAATTAGAATACCCTATAATGATGGGGACAATTCCTAATTGGATACTTTATAATAGTTAATAGAAACTTCAGTACTGGGAATAAGCAACCCTTTTTGCATTGGTGGCCAATGAGGCTGATAGACCTCAAACTTTATAGTCTATTCTATTCTGAACCCTATGAGTCACAATAAGAATAGAACAAATAAAATGTATATTAATGATGAAATAGAATTCATTAAATTGGTTTACATAATAGGATCTAGATTCTCAATACATGCATCTTGATATCTTTACAGTCATAATCCAGTGTGGAAGTTTTGGAACTTTCATGGAATATTATTGATACTCAGGTTATATTAGTCAGCCAAGTATGATTGAGTGTATTATCATCTGATGGTGCAGATGTACTAGTATAGATATATGGGCTCAGGAAGAAGCAATGATAAGCAGGTATCAATGTTTATTCTTCAGACTTTGAATGTGAGACCTACTTAGATGACAATCTCTCCCTTTCACCCCAGTTGGTTAGATATTTTTAAAAATTGGTAAATGTACAGGTTAGCCCACTGTTTCTAGGAATGTGGTCTGGAAGGAGTAAATGGCAAAGCAAATCCTTTCTCATAATTGTTAAAATAAACTTGTGAAAATAATATAATGAAATAATAATAATGGATCTATGTCCACATTATATCCATGAGGGCATGCTCAAAATCATCACCTACTGGTAGTCACTTCTTAAAGTTTCACTGTCCTTCAATATCACCATAGAAAACTAAGATTTTACCACTTAGACCTTTGAAGGACACATAAAATGTGAAAAAAAAAAGCAAGGAGCATATCTTAAACGTGTCTTAAACTGTTGACTCGTCCTTTCATTCTATCTTCTAAGAACGAACTGAAGAATCTGGAGCATGAGTTTAAACTTTTTTGGTTGTATCTCTGTTGATTTTATTTAGTACATTCTTTTATTCTGTAAATAAAGGGTAGACTACAGGCTAAATCATCATTTTTCCAATTCTCTCATCAGAATCCATAATACATGTTATAGTGCAATAGAAAATTTTTCTTATCTCTATCAAAAACATAAGCTTTTTTGTGTTAGCACCAGAATATCTACTGATATTTGTGACCTGTCTAAGAATGTACAACTACAAATTTGAAATTCATTGACTTTGTCCTGAATACAGAGTTACAAATTTGTACTTATGGAATATTGGTTCCAGGACCCTTTTGCTGTTCCTTCACAGGAGAGACATAAAATATCTATCAACTCTTCTAAGGTCCCAAAGTAAACCAAGTCATGATCCCATCAAGGGTCTTTTTGGAAACCAATGAGATTATTGAGTTTCCTAATAGAGCCTAGGTAAGGCTTAATAACAGGGCTGTGGATTCTCCTGCTTCTCTCTGCAACAAGCTGTACTTGAACAACCTTTAACCATAAGGGATTTGGGCTTCCCCTTACCCTTTCAGATGAAACATTTCCCTTCTTTTCTCTCTTGGTCTATTTTCTCCGGGCACAAGCAGTCAAGGAAGACCTGCTATAACATGTGGGAAGAAGTCTCTAAATACTTCAGTGAAAATCTTATGACCTTCTTCATCCCTCACAAGCAGGCATAAACAGTAAGCAAGCCTGTGTAGGAAAATGTTTTGCAAGAGGGTAGGTACACCTAAACTCCCCAAGGTTGCTGTCCCTTGACTTAGACTTTAGTCACTCACAACCCCACAGATAGAAAAGTTTGTTGAATGTTCAAATACTTTATATAAAATGTTATAGAATTTGTTCATTTCAAGTAATCATTCTCCTGGATACTTCATTAGATAAATCATCTCAAAACTTCTCAAAATAATAGAATGAAAATGCTAAACAGATGTTCTATGATTTTTTTCTTATTTTTCTTTTTATTTATTCTTCTTTCATATAATACATTCAAACTGCATCTACCCATCCACTGAAGGTCTATGATATTATTTAGAAATTTTTGCTAGCTCTTAAAATATATTTTCATTAATTATGTTATAATTTCATACCTCCTTTTGCATATTTATCCTCTACTTGCAACTGTTCTCAATCTACCCCTTTATCTCAATCAACTTAAGTTTGTATCCTTGTCTTTTTTATTTAAAGTCACTTCATTCTTCCTAAATATTTTTGGTTTTATGTTCTTGCAATTTAGCATTAGCATCTTATTAGCAACTATCATCTTTAAAAAAAAATCTTCCTTCCAATAGCATCTAGGAGTAGCCAATAGCTCTTCTGCTAGGGGTGGGAGTTTATACTAATATCTCCTACTCTTTCCAAGATTTTGTCTGACTTAGGCTTGCACAAGTATTAAAAATGTTGTCAAAACTATTGTGAATTCCTATTTGTAGCTGGCCTTCTACATATAGAAAACTTATTTTACTTGTAACACTCCTTTTTTTATAGCCTTTATAATCTCTCCACCCTTCTCCTTAAATAATCTGTGAGTCTTAAGAGGAGAAAATATAGTATGTATTTTCTCTTTGTGGGCAAGGATTGTGTAGGGTATTCCTTGGTTGTTTTAAGGACAAGAAAAAAGTCCTCATATGTTCAATATAGGAACAACTTTTTACAAGTAATTTTGATCTACAGTAATTCAAATCTAAGGAGGTATACTATGCAAAGTACGAGGTCCAAATTGATTTTATGTCTGGCAGCTATATAACCAGCAACTATGATTTAATTTTTATAATAATATTTCAAAAATATACTAATGTATATTTCTTACATATTTATATTTTCATCTTCCCTTATTTCCATTTGAAGGAAATGGTTCACAAATGACTTCACATATTCAGTTGTATTAATGTATTTTAAAATCTTTAACTATGTTTTATTCTTATGAGAAACTATTTAGAATGGTTAACATTATGTGCTCAAAAAATCTCTTCACAGAATTTGATACACTGTTACTTTTCTCCTAACATTTATTGATAGTAATCAGCTATTTAATAATGGTTTAAACGTATTCTACTGAATAAAGCAATAAAATCAAATACTATAGTATGAATTGTCATCTGCATATAAGAAGTGTAGGAGGAATAGTATATATCTGAAGATATTCTGACTCATTATATCAATAACAATATTTTGATGATAATATCAGTAGTATCTCTAACTTAATAATTTTACCTTAAATTTTCTGGCTGCACAAAAACAGAAAAGAGTAATCTTTCTTTACATGTATCTTGAAAGAGTTAAAGAATATCCAAGGAGGATTAAATGTTAACATTTCAGTTAGTGAAATATATATGAGTGGGACAAAATTATCTATATGGAAAAAATCACCAAGATATTGTGAAGGAGCAATCTTTTCTACTTTTTAAGGTACCATGAGTATCAACAGAAATTTGTTCATTCATTGAGACACGGGGTGAAAAAATTTGAGCAACACAATTAAGATTCTTTGTTCTATTGCTATGAGAACAAATGATGCTTACTACTTTAAAATTGTCTTCAAATTTATTTTATTACTACTTACATAGATTGTTTGGCGACATATAGATATATACACTATAAAGTACCCATGGAAGATAAGTTGATCCCCTGAAATGAGCATGACAGACAGTTATGAGTCATCATACATTGTTGTGGTAAATCTCCAATGCAAATAAGTCTGGGCAATGTAAACACAACTCAATTAATATGAATACATGCTGTGCACCTCGGGTGGGCAGATCTACCACTACACTATCATCTTCCCCATATGAGACCCCTTATAACTTGTGGTTTCTCCAAGCCAGGTGTTTCTGCTCCACTTTCCTTCCTCCTCCTCAGTTATCCTCTCACTCTCTCTTTTTCTTCTCCAAAACCTTCAGCTGTACCTTCCCCTCTTTCTTTCTGGGAGAGAAGGAGAGAGAATAATGGGGGATAGAAGAGGACGTGAAAGTAAAGCAGATCATAAGCTAGTTGCCTAGAGAGACTGTAAGTGTTAAGGGGTCTCATAGGTGGGGAAGATGGTAATGTAGTGGTAAATCTGCCCAATCTAAGCAGACAGCTTGTATTCATATTAGTTGAGTTGTATTTTCATTGTTGGGGCATATCTGGGTTAGAAATTTACTGCAACAATACATATGCTGGGGGAAAAAATCTATGTCCTCTGGAAGTGTAAGCAGTACTCCTAATTAATGATCCATACTACCTTTTATTTTGTGATTGTACACTTGAGTTATAAACAAATGAACTCATGCTACTTTATCTTAAAATACTAATGTATAACTTAAAATAACAGTCTGAATGTGTTCTCTCAAGAAAGCAAGAAAAAATGAACATTGACTAGTAATAAATTATAAAACAGAAACTCCAAGAGAAGAAAATATCCATATTAATCTTAGTGAAATGATTCTTTTTGTCTACTTACTTTTTAATATGTGTCAATAACATAAAATAAATGAGCAAGGGATGGATAACAAAAGTCATCAAAGAGAATCCAACAAATTATTAGATCTTACTTCAAAATCAGTATTTCACAAAGTTGAAAAATCTAAATGAAATGGGTAATTTTCTTGGTAGATACTAATTACCAAAGTTATATCAGGATCAGAGAAACATTCTAAATATACCTATAATCCCTAAGAAAGTAGAAGCAGTCATTAAAAGTCTTCTAACTAAAAAAGCCCAGGGGCCAATGGCTTTACTCAGAATTCTACCAGAGTTTCAAAGAGCCAATACCAATATTTCTCAAACTATCATTCAAAATAGAAACAGAGGCAACATTTCTAAACTCATTCTATGAGAGTACAGTTTTCCTGATATCTAAACCACACAAAGACTGAATTATTTATATCCTTCTTAAAGTACTCTTTTATATTCATAGTATAGGATTTTAGGTCAGCTTCCTGATTTTCAGGTGTGTTGGTGTATTCATGGCTTGCTGTGGTGATAGAACTGTGTACTGATGATGCCCATGCATATTGGCTTCTGTTGCTTGTGGTCTTGTAATTGCTTCTTGCAATCTAGTTATCCCTGGTGTTTGCTTGTCTGGGTGTCTCTGTCTGTGTCCTGCCTCTTTTGTCCCTTAGTTCCTTCAGATCTCCTGGTATGTCTGCAGTCCTGGATGTAGCAGACCTCCTGTGGGTCTTTCAGACTGTGGGATATTCAGAGGGGCATATAGAAGCCGCTGATCTGTTGCCCTGGCTGCAGCAGATCTCCCAGGAGGCCTTCAGACTGTTAGGTCTTCAGAGGAGCAAGCTGTTGTCCTGTGTAAAGCTGTTCTCCAAAGGTGGGGGGGTATGGACTATATTTTCTGTGTCCCTGTGTGCAGCAGAACTCCAGGTAGACTTTCAGTCTATTGAGTCAGTTGCCCTACATGCAGTGTAGCCCATGGAAGGTCTTCAGATAGTAGTGTTGGTTGCTATGTTGCCTTATGTGCAGAGGTACTCCTGGGATACCACAGGCTGTTGTATCTACAGGGGGAGCAGACTAGCTGGCAGTCTGCCCCAGAAGAAGTTGCAGGCTGGAGGGGGAGTAGAATTCGGGGGTCAATGATTTTGGGGAGTGATAGGTCCTGAGACCACTGGGCTTCCAGAAACACTTGTGGGCCTTCAGGAAAGTTCTTTCAGGTTGTCCTGCATGCAGCCAATATCCTGGGATACCTCAGGCTGTGGTATCTTCAGGGGAACAGTCTACCTGTCAATCTGCCCTGGGAGAAGGCACTGACTGGAAGGGCTTCTCAAGATGTTTAACATGAAGGGGTATTGGATTTTGTCAAAGTCATTTTGTCATCTAATGAAATGATCTTGTGAATGTTTTTCTTTGAGTTTGTTTATATATTGTCTTATATTGATGGATTTTCATATATTGAACCATTTTTGCGACCCTTGAATGAAGCATATTTGGTCACAATGGATGATCATTTTGATGTGTACTTGGATTCAGTTTGTCAAAATTTTATTGGGTATTTATATATCGGTATTCATAAGGGAAATTGGTCTGAAGTTTTCTTTCTTTGTTGGGTCATTGTGTGGTTGAGGTATTAGAGTAACTTTGGCTTCATAGAATGAATTAAGTAGTATTCCTCTTCCTATTTTGTTGAATAGTTTGAAGAGTATTGGTACTAGGTCTTCCTTGACAGCCTGACAGAATTCTGCACTAAAATCATCAGGCCCTGTTTTTTTTTTTTTTTTTTT
>NW_022196900.1:71351677-71354363 GCF_008632895.1 Mastomys coucha | reverse complement strand
TTTTGACAGACTTCTAATGAATGATTCTATTTCTTTAGGAGTTATTGCACTGTTTAGATGGTTTGTCTATACCCAATTTAATTTTGGTACTGGTATCTGTCTAGAAAATCACTTATTCCATCTAGATTTTCCAGGCTTTTATAAAAAGATTTAACTTTTTTTTTTAAATTTTCAGTTTCTGTTGTTATCTCTCCCTTTCATTTTTGATTTTGTTAATTTGGATACTGTTTCCATGCCCTTTAGTTAGTTTGGCTAAGGGTTTATCTATCTTGTTGATTTTTCAAAGAACCACCTGTTAGTTTTGCTGATTCTTTGCATTGATCCCTATGTTTCTCATTGGTTGATTATAGCACTTATTTTTACTATTTCCTCCCATTTACTCCCCTTTCCTGTGTTTACTTCTTTTTGTCCTATAGCTATCAGATGGGGTGTTAAGTTCTAGTGTAGGATCTCTCCAATTTCTTTATGAAGGCACTTAGTGCTATGAATGTTCCTCTTAGCACTGCTTTCATTGTGTCACATAAATTTGGGTATGCTATGCCTTCATTTTAATCAAATTCTAGAAAGTCTTTAATTTCCTTCTTTATTTCCTCCTCCACCAAGATATCATTGAGTAGAGAGTTGTTCAGTTTCTATGAATATGTTGGCTTTTTGTTTTTTTTTCTTGTTATTGATGTCCAGCCTTATTGTGTAGTGATCTGTAGAATGCATGGAATTATTTCAATCTTCTTGTATCTGCTGAGGTTTGGACCTGATTATATGTTCAATTTTGGAGAAGTAACATGCGGTGCTGAGAAAGTATATTCTTTTGTTTTAGGGTGAAATGTTGCCCTGACCTGCAGGACTTAGGGCAACATTTCACCCTAAATTCTTCCTTAGGACTTAGAAAACATGAGGGTTTTTGAGAAGAGGATAGTACAATGACAAATTTGGGATCAGGAGATGCAAAGGAATGAGACAAGACAAAAAATTCTGATCAAGTCTCAATCTACTCTAGGGAAATAAGGGGCTTTTAAAGCTAAAGACCACAAAGGTATTTGTCCAGGTGCATGGGCCAAACTAGTATTATTGCTTGGTTACACATTAGCATAAATGGAATGTCTACATCTTAAATAGTCTGGAATAGAGTATACTCATTGTGAAAAGTCTGAAAAGGACTGTTCTCATTGTAAGGTGTCCAGAAAACTCCTTATTATAAAATGTCCTAAGTCAGTTGCAGGAACAGAAACAAGATAGTGGAAGAAACAAAAAAGTGTTAGTTAATAGATGGTGGCCCAGGTACAAGATAGAGACTGAGATGCCAAAGGCTTTTAGGCCCTAACAAAATGTTCTGTAGCTTCTATTAGTTCCATTTGGTTCATAACTTCTATTAGTTCCTATTGGGTAATATTTTGCACCAGTTTAGACCTTGAGGGCAAACCCAAGCCTGACTTGAGTTTTGAGGCAGGTGTCAGTCACTCCATATCAGGGTAACTCAGCGAGACCTGTTTGGCCCTGGCTCTGCCCTACCCTTGCTGAGGTAGAGCTTTGCCATTGGCCCTGTCAACACTCCATACCCTTCTTCACCCTTCTCTGCCTCCTACATCATCTTACCCTACCAAAAATACCCCTCCCTATGTTCCGAACTTATATAAGTGAGAGGCTGATGCCATAAATTTCAGTTCTTGCTTAGATGAGTGAGACTCCCAGTTTGGCGTGTTTATTTTGGGCTATTGACCCCAGTCTCTCTCCTCTTACCTGGTCCTACCAGCAAGGAGCAGTCAAGTTCCATTGTGTCTCTGTTTAGTTTCTGTTTCAATGACCTGTCCATCGAAGAGAGTGGGGTGTTAAAGTGTTCCAATATTATTGAGTGAGGTTCAATGTGTGATTTTAGCTTTAGGAATAATGTTAGTGTTTCTTTTAAAAATGTGGGTTCCCTTGCATTTGGGGCATAGATGTTCAGAACTGATAGTTCATCCTGGTAGATTTTTCCTTTGGTGAGTATGAAGTGTCTTTCCCCATCTCTTTTGATACCTTTTTACACTTTATTTTATTGAATATTAGAAACTAATAATTTGGAGTAACTGGGACCTGTGGGACCAGACACACAGGAACTGCACCAGCCCAGTGACTTGGGTTCCTTCAGGTCTGCTGGGCTGGGGTCCATAGCAGACCTTGGGCGCAAGCTCCACAGCCAGTCCCACAACACCCAGAGGAAGCTCCACTCCCAGGCGCTCTGACACACCCAGGATCAGAGGTCAGCAGGAACCAACATCTGTCCCAACAGTGGGAGTAACAGAGACCAGCAGGACCAGGCACACAGGAACTCTGCCAGCCCAGTGATTCCAGTTCCTTCCGATCTGTCTGGGTTAGTGTTCTGAGCAGACCTTGGGCACAAGCTCTGCAGCCAGTCCCACAACACACAGAAAAAGCCACACTCCCAAGTGATCTAACAAGCCCAGGATCCCAGGATCCCAGGATCCCAGAATCACAGGATTACAGAAACAGCTTGACTCTGAGGAGTTCTGAGACAACCAGGATCACAGGAAGGACAGGCTTCAGTCAGATTTAGCAAGGGGAGGTAGCACTAGAGTTAACCAGATGGTGGGGGGCAACCATAAGAAAATAAACAACACAATCCAAGGTCACTTGCCATCATCAGAACCCAATTCTACCACCATAGCAAGTCCTGGACACACCATCACAC
>NW_022196900.1:71340189-71350568 GCF_008632895.1 Mastomys coucha | reverse complement strand
GGAGAAATAGGTCCAACATTGTACAATCTATATACACTGTCAGCTTGTTTGTTTGTGACAGGGTCTTGTTGTATACAACATAAGGGTCTTGAAATCTTGCTTCTCCTATATCAGCCTCTCTATTAGTAGTATTGTTTTTTCATGTTTTTCACTATACTATGGTTTTCAGAACAGCTTATATATTTCAAAAGTATTTATATACCCAAATGAAACATAGATGATTAACTAGGGAGGTGGCTTGTAAGAGAATAACAAAGTGAGACTGATTGCTTTGCTTGACATTTGTAAGTCTTGTATCAAGTTTGAAGAAGAGGACTTTATAAGTTACTTTTTCTCTGAGATGAATGCTTTTCCAAATTATCACAGGCAATGAACCAAATTCTTACCCTCACCTAATGTCTGTGCCACTCTCCAAGCAGAACCATTGTTCATTGAAACAGTTGGTGAATGACTTTACGTATAGATCATCTTAATACCTACAGCATTTCTTAAATGAATGTAACCTGTTCTCTGTGGACTGAGAATGAAGCCACTCACTCAAGTTAAATAGCTTTGACCATAGCAGAAAGTCTGTATCCAAAAATTGAAACTACAATTCATTTCTTGGTGCAGCAGAACTATCAACTCTCAGCTTAGCTATGATGGAAGTAAAATCCTTTGTTGATGTGAGGGTCATTGAAATACAGCCTTATTACAATGAAACCCAATGTATAAAAATTGTTCTTATTTTGGGCTTGTACCACAGTAAGAGTCAAGATTTTAAACTCTACTAAATACAAAACAAACAAAAAGACTTTATATATCCATATTCATTTAAGAAAATACTAATAGTGATGTATTATTTTTAGGTATACAGCTAATATGTTTGGAGTTATTTAAAATTTATATTGAGGAACATGTATTTGCACTATGGCTGTATATGAGCATCTACATAAGACTGTTAAATTGATTGTTGTTCTATATCAAGAAACTTTTATAATATTTTATTGTTATAATATTTTATAAATTTTAAGGAATATGACAAAAAAAGGTATTATAGGTATTGAAGGGGAGTTCTATGTTAGGAGTGGTGGTACAAAGGGGGAACAAGAATGTGATTCAATTCTATTTAATTAAAATATGTTTTTAAATGTTAACAAATTCAGATAAATTGAAATCATGTAATTTTTCTCATCATAATGCAATAAAATTAAAAAAAAAAGTAACTAATAATTTTTGACAGGTGGTCATATATATATATATGTTTATATATGTCCTAGAACAAAGAAAGTTAGAATTAATAAAAGGAATTTAGAATATGAAACAATATCCCAAGGACAGATACCTAAAACCGTGGGCCTCATTATTCCATTCCTAATGGAATATGAGTATGAGCGGACCATTGATAGTTTGTCTATGAGCATCAGGCTTATTTTGTAACAAATAAATTATTAGAAAATACTTAAATGATAGTTTACTCAGAAATATTTTTGAAGTTATGTTTCTTCTTGTGGCAGGAACAGAAGGATCTGGTCCCAAAACATCTGAAAACACTGTCAGCTTTAGTGTCTGCCTTCAACAGCAGTCTGTTATAATATGATCCTTTAAGATTATTCCCAATCCACAGACTCACTTGGTGATGAAGAAAGTTTCACATAAATAAAAAAAAATCACATAGTGACACTAGTATATGAAGGCAAGAGAACTATAGATGTACTAATATTTACCTTTGTTCTATAATTGTAGATACATAAGAAGGATAGTTGCAAAGGAGACTATGAACCACTGAAATTGGGATACTATCACTATTATGATTAATTTGTGGGCATGTGCTTAGAACATGATCATAGAACATGTCCTAGAACAAAGAGAGTTAGAATTAATAAAAGGAACTTAGGAATATGTATGTGTGTGTGTGTGTGTGTGTGTGTGTGTGTGTGTGTGTGTACAGTGTATTAAGACATAAGCTGAGACATAGGCAAACTACCAATGGTCCGCTCATATTCAACAATTCCTAATACCTCTTCAGATAGAATCAGAGCCTTGAAACCTCCCATTCTTTTAATGTTCCAACTTTTAATGCGCTCCTGTCACATAATAATCAAAGCACCAAATGCACAAAACAAATAAAGAATATTAAAAGCAGTAAATGAAAAAGGTCAAGTAACGTATAAAGGCAGATCTATCAGAATTCCACCAGACTTCTCACCAGACTCTAGAAGCCAGAAGATCCTGGGCATACATCAGGGAAACAATAAGAGAACACAAATGCCAGCTCAGGCTACTATACCCAGCAAAACTTTCAATTACCATAGATGGACAAACCAAGATGTTCCATGACAAAAAGAAATTTATACAACATCTTTCTATAAATCCAGCCCTTCAAAGGATAATAAATGGAAAACTCCAGCACAAGGAAGGAAACTACACCCTAGAAAAATACAAGAAAATAATCTTTTATAACAAACCAAAATAAAGATAGCCACATAAACATTAATCTAAGTCTAACACCAAAAATATCAGCAAGCAACAATCACTTTTCCTTAATATCTCTTAATATCAATGGACTCAATTCATCAACAAAAAGACATAGATTAAAAGACTGGGTATGTAGACAGGACCCAACATTTTACTGCATTCAGGAAACCCAACTCAGTGACAAAGACAGACAAAAGCACAAAGTAAAAGGCTGGAAAACAATTCTCCAAGCAAAGTATCCCAAGAAACAAACTGGAGTAGCCATTATAATATTGAATAAAATCAACTTTCAACCTACAGTTATCAAAAAAGATAAGGAAGGACGGGTCATATTCATCAAAGGAAAAAATCTACCAAGAAGAACTCTCAATTATGAACCTCTATCCTCCTAAAGCAAGGACACCCACATTCATATAAGAATTTTAATAAACCTCAAAGCACACATTGCACCTCACACAATAATAGTGGGAGAATTCAACACATCACTCTCATCAATGGACAGATCATGGAAACAGAAACAAATCAGAAACACAGTGAAACTTAACAGAAGTTATAAATCAAAAGAATTTAACTGATATCTATAGAACATTTTATCCTAAACAAAAGAGTATGCCTTCTTAGCACCTCATGAAACCTTCTACAAAACTGACCATATATTTGCTCACAAAACAGGCCTCCACAGATATAAGTAGATTGAAATAGTCCCATGCATCCTATTTGATCATCACGGAATAAGGCTGGTCTTTATTAACATTATAAACAATAGAAATCCCACATACATGTGGAAGCTGAACAACACTCTGCTCAATGATAACTTGTTCAATGAATAAAGAAAGAAAGAAATTAAGGACTTTTCAGGATTCAATGAAAATGAAGCCAAAACATATCCATACTTATGGAACACAATGAAAAAAGTGCCAAGAGGAAAACTCATGACTCTGAATGCCTCAAAAAAGAAACCAAAGAGAGCTTACACTAGCAGCTTGACAGCACAACGGAAAGCTATAGAACAAAAAGAAGCAAATACACCAAAGAAAAGTATACAGCAGGAAAAGTATACAGCAGGAAACAATGAAACTCAGGGCTGAAATTAACTGAGTAGAAACATGAAAGAACTATACAAAGAATCAACAAAACCAGGAGCTGGTTCTTTGAGAAAATCAACACGATACATAAACCCTTAGACAGAGGAATCAGATGGCTAAAAGAGAATATCTAAATTAACAAAATCAGAAGAGAAAAGAGACATAACAATAAAACAAGGAAATCAAAAAATCATCAGATCCTAAAACAAAAGCCTATACTCAACAAAACTATAAAATCTGAATGAAATGGACAATTTCCTAGATAGATGCCAGATACTGAAGTTAAATCAGCATCAGCTAAATAATCTAACCAGTCCCATGTCCCCTAAAGAAATAGTTGCAGTCATGAAACAAAAAACAAACAAACAAACAAACAAACAAAAAAAACCAGGAGCAGATGTGTTTAGTGCAGAGTTCTATTAGACCTTCAAAGATGACCTAATACCAATACTTTTCAAAGAATTCCATAAAATAGAAACAGAAGGAAGATGAAACAATTTTTTTCTATTTTTCTACAATTACTATCATACCTAAACCACACAGAGACCTAAATGAGAAAAAGAACTTCAGACCAATTTCCCTTATGAATATGGATGCAAAAATACTCATTAAATTTCTTGCAAACAAAGTTTAAGAACACATCAAAACAATCATCCTTCTTGATCAAGTAGGCTTCATACCAACAATTACAGGGATGGTTCAATATGTGGAAATCCATCAACATAATCCACTATATAAACAAACTCAACGGGGAAAAACACATGATCATTTCATTAGATGCTGAGAAAGCATTTGACAAAATCCAACACCCCTTCATGATAAAAGTCTTAGAAAGATCAGGAATACAAGACCTATACCTAAACGTAGAAAAATATTATACAACAAACCAGTAACCAACATCAAACTAAACAGAGAGAAACTTGAAGCAGTCGCACTAAAATCAGGGACTAGTAAAGCTGCCCACACTCTCCCTACCTATTCAATATAGTACTTGAAGTCCTAGCCAGAGCAGTTAGACAACAAAAGGACATCAAATGGATACAAATTGGAAAAGAAAAAGTAAAAATATCAGCATTCGCAGATGATATGATAATATATTTAAGTGACCACAAAAATACCAGTAAAGAACTCTTAAATCTGATAAACAACTAGAGCAAAGTGCCTGGATACAAACCTAACTCTTATAAATCAGTGGCTTTCCTCTACTCAAAGGATAAACAGGCTGAGAAAGAAATAAGTGAAAGCATAACCTCCACAAAAGTCACAAATAATATAAAATGCCATGGTGTGACTCTAATTAAGCAAGTCAAATATCTGCATGACAAGAACATCAAGTCTCTAAAGAAAGAAATTGAAGAAGATATCAGAAGTTGAAAAGATCTCCCATGCTCATAGATTGGTAAGATTAAGATAGTAAAAATTCTATCTTGCTGAAAGCAATCTACAGATTCAATGCAATCCTCTTCCAAATTCCAACTCAATTATTCATAGAGTAAGAAAGAGCAATTTCTAAATTCATCTGGAATTTTAAAAAGCCCAGGATAGCAAAAACTGTTCTCTACAATAAAAGAATTTCTGGTAGAATTACCATCCTTAACCTCAAGCTGTACTACAGAATAATTCTGATAAAGACGGCATGGTATTGATACAGTGTCAGGCATATAGATAAAAGGAATAGAATTGAAGATGCAGAAATGAACCCAAACACCTATGGTTACTTGATCTTTACAAAGGAGCTAAAACCATTCAATGGAAAAACAACAGCATTTTCAACAAATGTTGCTGGTTCAACTGGCAGTTAGCATGTAGAAGAATTCAAATCGATCCATTCTTATCTGTTTATACAAAGCTGAAGCAAAAGTGGATCAAGGACCTCCACATAAAACAAGATACACTGAAACTAATAGAAAAGAAAGTGGGGAAGAGCCTCAATCACATGGGCACAGGGGAAATTTTCCAGAACAGAACACCAATAGCTTATGTTTTAAGATCAAGAATTCATAAATGGAACCTCATAAAATTACAAAGATTTTGTAAGGCAAGGGACACTGTCAATAGGACAAAATGGCAACCAACAGATTGGAGATTGGGGAAAGATCTTTACCAATCCTATACCCTATAGAGGGCTAATATCCAAAATAAATCAAGTGACAGTAGATGATAGTGAAGATGTAGAGAAAGAGGAACACTCCTCTATTGGTGGTGGGTTTCTAAGCTGGTCTGGTAAAGTTTATTTTAGAAATTATACAAAAATTGTCATTTTAAGGGATAATTTGGGAATGGTCATAATTTTGAACAGGGAGGAAATAGGTGGGATAGATTGTGTTGCCATAATCTTAATTGGTATAAATCTTTATAATTGATGCAAAGTTAAATTTATAATTTCCTACATTGGTACAAAATTTATTTTGATACACATATAAGATTTCCATCGGTATGAATTTCTTATATTTATACAAAAGTTGAGATTAACATTGTTGCTCTTAGACAGTCATTGTGCCTATGCAACATCATTTAAGAATACAAAGCTTAGACCCAGCCCTTCTAATAACTGCTATTACAAACTGTTTTTAAATGATTAAGCAATAAAAGTTAAGGGCCATATAGCAAAATCATGGTTATGTTAGAATCTGATTTCATTATAAAAAGGGTGACTTTGTTATATTTAAATTATAAATACCTAAGAGTAGTCAAGGTTTAGCAGTTCAGATTACCATATATATTTTTCAAAACATCAGAAATCCACAGGATGTGACATTTAACGTTATTTAATCATTAGGCAATGAAACATGTTTGCTCCTGACAGCACTCCCTTCTTGGTTCAAAGAAGAAATTGGGCATATTTTCTCTAGGCAAGGTTTCTTATCATGGCAAGGTAGCCACCAGGCAGAAATAGCCTATTTCATCTGCAGAAAAAATAATTTGCAGAAAGAAGACAAATTATACACAAGAGTAGACTGTTGGCTCTGCCAAGACAGACAAAGCAGTCCTTAAAAATTTCTCTTTGCAAAAGTCTATAAGATGATTGGGAGATGTCCAGGTTGTCAGCTATCTTTACAATTGGTTAAGTTTGAGAAGCTATATTTGGTTCTTCCTATATACCCAGGTAATATTTAAATCATTCTTGGATTTCTGATAGGGTTGAAGATTAATTTAAGTATCATAATCAAACTCAAGTTTTTTACCATTGAGAGATAGATTATAGAGCGGAAGATATGATTTTCAGATTGCACTACAGGCTAATATCTAAACATAATCTAGGGATAGTACTATAATTCTTTATGTTAGGAATGGTGGTAAAGCACTTTATCTAATTGGCAACTATGATGGACAGGATGTCATTGTATATCATACTGTGTAATTTACATGATTGTTATGGTTTTGTTCAGTTTATGTCTGAGAGAAGAGGTTTCTTTTTTTAACACAGAAAAGGTGAGGTATAGGAATGGTTCTAAGACTATCCTGTTTCCGAAATGGTTGTTAATCTATCTGTAAAGAAGCCATGGGCTGACTTTGAGGCAGAAGAAATAGGCAGAACTTCTGTGTCCTGTAGCAAAAAAAGACAGACTCAAGGGAGAAGACAGCTCATCAGGCTTCTAATGGAGAGAAGTTTACCAAACCTGTGAGATTTCTTTTGGAGTGATGGCCTGTGGTTGCTCCTACAGCAGGCTGGGGTCAGGAATGTAACTGAGTAACTATGTTTAGAGCAGGCAAAATGTGCAGAGGTAGGAATATTAATAAGAGCACATGCTTCCAGGTGTGAGATAGAAGCACCCAGCAATTGTGTTAGAAGGTAAATTGAAAAGGAGCACCCTGTGTATGGGTCTTTAATTTGTGGATTCAAGGGAAACTGGGTGGAGGCTGGTAGAGCTACCTGTCCCAAGATTTTGACAACATGATCATTTAGCAAAATAACAATAGAATGTTCTACTCTAGGATTTGTGACATCCCTAGTCATGGATTTTGGACCAGGATTAACTAGACTAGGCATAAAATACCATACAATGTATCAGGCCTCAAACTTTATTAGAAAGTGGTTAGTTATCCCATAATAGACATGACACTATTATTCCAGTATATCTTGCTAGGCTAGTAGATATTGTGACACTCAGGAACCATCTTTAGATAAGACGATTGATGTCTTTTCTCTCCCACCAGCTTGCATAGCACCTTCCAGCACTATGAAATCTAGGCAAGGTGGGGAGGTTGTTTACCACCTGGTTTGAGATTGAAATTTCTATGTCCTGCAGCCAAAAATGTGTTATGTCTTAAGCAATAAGGACTTACCATATAGTTATGGTAAGTGAACAAGTTCAATCTGTGTTGCTTTAGAGACCTTTGTGGCCTTTAGGATTAATAACTCAGGAAGTATCTCACACTGTACACTGTTTTTTTTTTTGTTTGTTTGTTTGTTTGTTTTGTTTTTACAGAACAACCCCTATCTTTTGGGAGCAGAATTGTCCATCCATGTAGGATATTTCAGTTCAAACTCTTATCTTAATGCTATATTTTTGGAAATAGCTTACTAACAAGTATGTTTCTGTAATACTTTTGCACACATATTGAATTTTGTTAATCTACCCACTGCCTCCTCCTCTGTGGGAACCCTGTCCCCCACCTCTGCTTAATCCTTCAATCCCCAGTATTTCCCCCTCTTCTTTAATATCACATGTATTCTATTATTCCTCCACTTGTACTTTGAGTTGGGTTTTGATATAGTAAGCTTTCATATGACTTTTAATATACCCTTCTTTGTGTTAGCCCTTCCCCCATATAACTACATCTCTCCCTGCTTAAGTCTTTCCATGTCTAGTATTCTAATTTTCTGCTTTAAAGTTGACATAATCTATTATCTGCAACTTAACAGTCCTTAGAAAGTCTTTTGGGGGTGGGGGGCAGGGATTAGGCCTTATCATGGAACAATGATGATGTGCAAATGAAGTGTCTGGCCTATGCATTTTGTGTATACAATCAAATCAAATAACATTAGCATCTGCAATAATAGCAATAGTAAGTCCCAGGCGCCTCTCAGCAGGATAAGGTAAACATTTTCTCAGTTTGATTTAACACCTTCCCAGGGGGGGAAGGTGGTTGTAAAACATTTTCTGGGGAAGTAAGTGCCTGGTTTCCAAGTCTCTTGGCTCCAGGTGTCTCTGCCAGAGTTGAGGTCAGCAGTGGGTCAACCTGTGGAGTGCTCGGAGAGTGCTTTTGGTTTCCAACACTTAGGACTCAAAGGGAAGAACCTCATCTGAAGTGCTCTACAGTGAGGAGAGAGAACTTGTAGAGTCTACCTCCAGTGGAGAGATAGGGCATTAAGTGGAGGGATAGGCTTGCCATCCCACGGTCAAAAGGTCTGACCCAGAATTGCTCCTGTCTGAAGGAACTGCAGGGACAAAAATGTAGAAGAGCATGAGAGAAAGGAGGTCCAGTGACAGGCCCAAAGTGCGATACATCTCAAGTGGGGGCCCTGAGGAGGTTCCTAATGTTGTGGTGTACTTTCAGACATAAGCCTAGCATGGCTGGCCTCAGAGATGCCCAACAAGCAGCTGAAAGGGTCAGATGCAGATACTAGCACCAAGCCAATGGACAGAAGCTGGGGACACCTGTGGTTGAATTGGGGAAAAGCTAGAAGAAACTGAGGAGGAAGATAG
The DNA here is from genome assembly GCF_008632895.1 of Mastomys coucha. Classification (NCBI taxonomy): domain Eukaryota; kingdom Metazoa; phylum Chordata; class Mammalia; order Rodentia; family Muridae; genus Mastomys; species Mastomys coucha. The sequence goes on along the minus strand of NW_022196900.1, from coordinate 71,341,375 downwards.
CACCATGGGAAGACCATTAGTTTCAACTGACCCAGACCCCTGGGTCAGACAATGAGCCACCAACCAAGCAGCATACACAGCTGATATGAGGCCTCTTACACTTAAATGGCAGAGGACTGCCTGATCTGTCCTCAGTGAAAGAAGATGCACCTAAAATTCGAGGCTTGAGGTGTGGTGGGATAGGGGAGGGGATGGAGATATCTTTTTGGAGCCGGTGGTAGGGATGGAGGCATGGGATGGGGAGCAGTCCAGAGGCAGACCAGAAGCAAGATGAAGTCTGGGTGTAAAAAATGATTAAAGACCAACACTGGGAGTAATTGGGACCAGCGGGACTAGGCACACAGGAACTCTGCCAGCCCAGTAGCTCAGGTTCTTTCCGGTCTCTCTGGACTGGTGTCCTGAGCAGACCTTGGGTCAAGGCTCCACAGCCATTCCCACAACACCCAGAAGAAGCTATTGTATTCCCAGGTGCTCTAACAAGCCCAGGGTCATAGGATCCCAGAATCACAGGGTCACAGAGACAGCCTGACTCTGAGAAGTTCTGATACAACCAGGATCACAGGAAAGACTGATTCCAGTCCAATTTAGCAAGGGCAGGTAGCACTAAAGATAACCAGATGGCAGGAGGCAAGCCTAAGCAAAAGAACAACACAAACCAAGGTTACTTGGCATAATCAGAACCCAATTCTCCCACCATTGCAAGTCCTGGACATACCATCACACCAGAAACACAAGATTCAGATCTAAAATCACTTATCATGATGATGATACAGGACTTAAGAAAGACATAAATAACACCTTCAAAGAAATACAGGAGAACACAGGTAAAGAGCTTGAAGCTCTTATAGAGGAAACACAAAAATCCCTTAAAGAACTACAGGAAAACACAATCAAACTGGTGAAGGAAATGAGCAAAACCATCCAGAATCTAAAAATGGAAATAGAAACAATAAAGAAATCAGAAAGAGAGACAACCCTGGAGATACAAAACCTAAGAAAGAAATCAGGAGTCATAGATGCAAGCATCACCAACAGAATACAAGAGATAGAAGAGAGAATCTCAGGGGTAGAGGACACCATAGAAAACATTGACACAACAGTCAAAGAAAATGCAAAAAGCAAAAAGCTCCTAAGCCAAGACATCCAGGAAATCCAGGATGCAATGAGAAGACTAAACCTAAGAATA
>NW_022196900.1:71319364-71340179 GCF_008632895.1 Mastomys coucha | reverse complement strand
AAGAATTTTAAAAGCAGTAAGGGAAAAAAAGCAAGTAACATATAAAGCCAGGCCTATCAGAATTATGGCAGATTTCTCACCAGAGACTATGAAAGCTAAGATTTCACTGATTCTGGCTGCAGATGGAGATCTTGGATCTGAGGTGGATTCAGCTCAGAATTTCTGTAAGCCCTCATGGGCTTCTCACAAAATCTGAGACCAAGGCCTCACTTTGCCAACACTTGTCTAAATCACTTCCATGGCTTTAAAGGCCTATTTTACCTTCCCACCTCTCTCCACAGCCAGAAGAATCTGTAACTAATCTGGGAAGAATCAAGCATCCCAAATGGCAACCCTGATAGATATGGGGTTTGCCTGCAAGAGGGGAGAGAACTCACCTTTAGCACTGAGAGGAGAACTGCCCAAATGTATAGCTGTAAACAGTTTTATTAACTCTGGACATAAAGTCTTGGTTCTATTTTTCTATTTATCCTCACTTGTGACACAAGTAATATATTCAATTGGAGGCTATTAAACTTGTCCTCACTGTTTGTCTGGGCCTAAGGAAGGATGTAAGATGTGGCTTCTCTTGGAGTTCCATTTAAAATAAAGGTTAATTTCTCTCCCCTTCACTCTAGTAGTTTAGCATTCTTGCCATACAGCCATATTTCCAACTGAGACCCATCACTCCCTCCTGCAGCTTGCTCACATCCAACTTCCCTGGGTGCTTCTTCATTTGGATCCTCTGATAACAGTTTTCTGGCATTGTTCATTGTCTTGGAAACACAGTGTTTCTGAATCTAAAACTTAATCTGTCTGGGCTATTAATGTCTAAAAATCATAAATTATAAAATAAAACAAACAAACAAAAAACCCCAAAACTCATAATTCTCCACTGTCTGAAAGTTGGCAACAAGGAAAACCAAGATACTGAATGAAAAAATGTGAAGCAGTGAGGAATTCAGCATGCGTGAGGCCTCTGCAGTGAGAATCAGACCAGTCCAGGAATATTCTGCTAACTGGTGATGATTAACAGCAGGGGCAGTTAGAACCCCTGGTCAGAAGGGTAGGGAGAGGGAGGAGATGTGATTTAGTTGGCCACACATACTCACAAGTCCCCTGTTCTGTCTTTGTCATGTCTCCTGGGCACAGTGGTCAATGAAAAATTGATCTAGTGCCATTATACAAACAAATATTTATAATTACAGATTTGGACTCTGGGCTTTACAATTTAAGATTTCTAGAATTTTAAGCTATCAGCTTTTTAGAAAATAACCTAGCATGTTATAGGTTAGCAGAATGATAAATATTGAAAATTGAAAGCTATCATAACTGAAGAGACCTCTGACTATATCTAGCTGAGTTTTTCCCTAATGGAATAGATTAAGGTTTGCGGAAAGACTAGGTTACAGAAAGCTTACTGGAGGCCACTGCAACTTTTATAGAGCATTGCAATATATGAAGATCTAGATGGATGTGGCAAGAGACAGGGAAAGAGAAGCCACAGCACATGGCTACCAGTGGGCATACCAAAAGCATCTCAACCAAATCCTCCTCAGTGCAATTACCATAATATTAAGAGATGCCCAGCTTGGTGTTTCTATTTGTCATAACCAATTTCCATCTCTAACAGAATATATGGATAATTTATAATGAACATAAACTTTATAGTTATGGAGGCTGAAAAGTATAAGAGCTTAGCACTGATATCTGATAAGGGATTTATATTGCATCATTCCATGGAAGAGAGCAGAAGGGCAAGAGAGGAAGAGAGAAGGAGAGAGAAGGAAATCAAGGTAGTCAGGTTCACTCACATAACAAATTCACAAATGTCAGAGTAAGTAGGCTACTCCTGTAATAATGATGTCAATCCATCTAGGAAGGCAAAACTCTTATGATCTGGCTACCTCTTTGGGGGCTTTACCTCCAGGTTCTGTTGCATTGGGAATTAAGTTTCCAGCACTTAAACTTTGAGAGACACATTGAAGTTATAATATAATGTTATGTTGAGGAATCATAGATCTTGAAAAGGAAAGATATTTTCTCAGTTTGAAACAACTAATACATGACAGATATAGCCTGGATCTATCTATATTGCTCAGCTTCCATCCAGTTATTTCCCATCCCCAATGACATTCTTGGACTAAGGACTCTCATATCATACACTTGACAGCTTTATAGGAAATAGCTAATATATCATTAAAATGGACCGACTAAGGACAATGAAGAAAGGAAACAGATTTTGTGGAGAAAACTCTGTACAGAATACATGTTGAGGTTTAGGTGTATGTGTGTGTGTGTGTGTGTGTGTGTGTGTGTGTGTGTGTGTGTGTAATTTTCTTTAATGTAGTTCTGTTTTTCTGTCAAAAGCTATATTTAACATGTTCTTCATAGGCTGACAAAAAGACCCTTTGTGCAAAATAAGACTTGTGTTGAGCCTCAGACTAGCCTTCAACCCTGTTCAGAGACTGATCCTCAGCTTCAACATCAAAATAAGCTAACATAATTAATTATGGCAACACTGGAGATATTTGATGTGATTTAGTCGATAGGCCATTTTCTGTACTAAGTCAAACCTTGAATTGTGAGAAAAAAAACAGTAGGCACTTGTGTCCCCACAGCAGAGAATACTGATATTATAAGGAGAGAGTGCAAGAAAAACTGCATTTAAATTTTCTCTGCCATGGTAGATGAGAAGTGACTTAAGTGGCTGATAACTTTTAGGTATAATTTTAGGGTATATAGAGCACATTCTTCTACTTTTATTATCTTAAGGCTATATCCTCACAGGAAACCCCAAACCTACTTTCTTCCATGACTTTTTCTTTGTTGGCAAAGGAGGCCTCCTATTTGCCTGGCTAAATAAATGTTTACTTATGGGGATAATAGTCACACTATATCAGTCAAGTTAGACTAATTTTTGAACAAACAGCTCACAAATTGCAGTAAAGTTAATTTCTTCCTTATGCCACTGACGTGCTCTCTTCTACATGGTCCTTCAGAACCCAAGCTCCTTCTATTATTTGGCTTTGAAATCTTTTACAATAATGGTTTTCAACCAGGATGATTATTTACTCCCTGCCTTAACCAGAGGTTATCAGGAAATGTTGAAAGGCATTTTCATGTTACTTCTACTAAGAGTGGAAACACTATGATAGTGTAGTATGTAGAGAACAAAGATGCTGCCTGACATCCTATAGTGTACTAAACATCCTCCAAGGATTCCAAATGTCAGTGGTGCTAAGGTTGAAAAGTCCTGAGGTATGATCTTCTGGGATCATTCAATAAGAAGATGAATAAAAGAGAAGACTAGAGAATGGTATCTGGCAGGTTATCCTGCCTAGATTTACATCAACTCAACAAAGGTTAGAATAATTTGTGAAGAAGGAACTTCAGCTGAATAAAGCTCCCACTGGACTTGAGTGAGCCTATGATATAATTTCTTGATTAATAGTTGATTTGCAGGACACAGCTCCTTGTAGTGAGGGACTGATTGGACTAGTAGTTCTAGGTGCTGTAAGAAAGGCTGAGAAAGCAATGCCAGTAAGCAACCCTCCTCCGTGACCTATACATAAGTTCCGGAATCTAGGTTGATTTTCTGCCCTGATTTTCCTTCCAATCATATAAGATGAAATAAAGCATTTCCTCCACAGGTTGCTTTTAGTCATAATGTTTTATCACAGTGATATAAAGCCATACAAAGAGAGGATTTTATGTGTCTTAACAAAATGTGGAGTATAGCCCTTCCACTGGAGTAAATCAGACTGGGCAAAGCATTATAGCTGGTGATGAGAGGCTTGCTGAACATCTATCCAGCTCTACTACAAGACTATATTTCTCTAACTTTTATCCATAAAGGTACTATTTTGGCCTGCCTCTGTAGTCTCTGTAACTTCTCAGATAACTCAGATTTGATTAGTCATGGGCTCTAGCACTGGATAAACCAAACTGATTTAGCTCTTTGTTTCTCTATGTGCTATCCTATCACAGAGTTAAACTTGACCACATGAGGGTGGCGACAAGGGTCACTTCTATTCTGTTTTGAATCTACATTCTGAATCCTTTTAAACTACAATAAGTTTCTCCAGTACCCAGTTCCAGAAAAGGAAATTTCATAGTCATTATAGAACTCAATTCTCCAAGAGAGGAAACAAAAATTGTCACAAGGGTTTTTAACTCCTAGATTGGTAAAAGTAGGATTTTGAGAACTTCTTGTTACTCAGAAATCCTCCCTGGTCCCTACCATGAAAATGGCTGCAGAAAAGGACCTTTGATTAAGATGAAAGGCACTCAACCTCAAATCTTAGACCTGCTTTTCAGTGGTTATGTGCACCTTGGATGCAATCCCTCTCAGGATCATAGGGTCCTTGTTATAAAGTGGGCAAGGTGACTTTTTTGTTAACCCTGACTTGACAGAGGCTTACCTATTGCTTACTTCTCTTTCTCCATCCATTTCCACCCTATGAGTTAATCCCCTTTTCTTGGCATCAGCATCCCTTTAAAGAATGGGGTCATTTTTGCAAGGGAGGGCACAGTAGAGGTGGTTGGGTTAATGACCATCTCCTCTCCTGGGAAGAACAGTTGGCAGAGAGAAGCACTCAGGAGGTTGTCATAAATAATTAGGTCTTTGTTCTCACTCTATCAGGAATAAGCCTGAGCTGTGATTTATGTGGGAAGCAATGAGAGCCTGGAAAAACGCTCACTGTCATATGTGCTTGTAAAGATTCACATAAACTCCAGCCTGGCTGGAAGCCAGGGTCTTGATTATCCTTGCAAGGTTTGCTCTGAAGTCTCTAAGAGGAGAAATTTTTTGCCAGGTGAGAAGTGAGAGGCTGGTTTATTGGGATGCACAGTTGAGAATAGGCTCTGGATAATGGTAGGGAGGGAAACTACCAGAACTTTCTGTGGAATTTCTACAAAGTTCACTTTCTCTTTCCTTCTTTTTTGTCAGAACATCCAGGAGTGGACTCAGCCTACTCAAGGATTGCGAAAATCTGCTTGAACTGGCATGAACCACACAGGAGTTGAATATTTCACTTGTTGGTCAAAGCTAAATAATTGTGTGTTATAGATTATATTCACCCCAGAAAAATATTACACATAGAGAACTGTCTGTATCTCTTTGGTTAGCAACAGTGGATGTTGAATTGAAGAAGAAAGGAGGAATGATGTGGGGAAGAGCCTTAGACAAAACTGCTGACTTCAAGGTCTGGCTCACCCAACTCTTAATTCCCTCAAGAGAGAAGTCATTAAAGATTTGTTAATCTTTAGCTCAAGATACAGCTTAAAGCTTTTTGGGCCCATGGCCACCTCTACCCACTCTCCACTTGTGAAGCTGCTTCAAATCATTAGTCCATCGGTAAGTCCCCTCTCCTCTGCTGGTCTTTTGTCTAGCTGAGCTGGAGGTTGCCCTATAACTGTCAGTATGTGGGACCTGATAATTACTGAGGAGGGAATTAAAAATTGCAGCCACATATCACTTTCTTCACAGTATTCAAGCATCTCACCTCAACATCTTTGCTAGTAGAGAAGTCAGGATATTAGGGAAATATTCCATAGTCTTTGCAGAAAATAAAGACTTTCCAGGAGACAGTCACTCTTCTTTCCTTATCTTTCCTACCTTGATCTCTTTGAGAGATAAGAAAAGGGTGAAGGAGAGGGAGAGAAAGAGCAACATGAAAAGAGATGAGAAATGCCTAAAAGAAGATGGAACCTAGAAAAAGAGCATCAGAGAGAAGTTTACTCTCAGATCAGAAGCTTCTGATATGCTGAATCTGCATCGCCATACTAGACCTTGATTGCAGTGTAATGAAATTCAGTGGACTCCTAGAAAGAGCTCACCCTCTGTTCACTGGGATTAGAGGGTGTGCATGTACTTGAGACTGGGAGTTACTGTAACATGTTTAAAAAGAAATCAACCTTATGGAATAGAATTGATTTATTATACATTTATATTGTCCAGTTTTACAAGTGTTAACATTGTCTACACTGTTGTCTCTATGGAGATAATGAATAGATCCATTTCCTCTGTGATTCTTTTGTGAAATTGTTTAAACTTTTTTATTGTAGTGAGATTTTTATAAATGAGAACTGTACTCATGGTATCTTGAGCTTTCCATCTTCCCCTCCAACTCCTTCCACATTCCCTTCTGTAAAAATTGCCTATGACTCTTCCCTATGCATCCACTATCAAAATTATGTTTGAATACCTTCTTTGATACAGTAGGAATATTCAGAGATTCACTCATGCTGCTGCTTTACTACAAATTCATTTCTTTCTATAATAGGGCTTTATAACCTTTATACAACAATTTATACACAATGTTTAACCATCCTGGGTCATTTGTGTTATATCTGGATTAAAATTATTACATATGAAGTTTGGTATGAATATTTACACTTAAACTACTGTAGGGTCATTTCTATATACTCAGTGGACTAGCTACCAAAGTCATTGTATTATTTCATGTTCTCTTCAGTAGAATATAGAAATTCAGGTTCTCCAAAATCTTGCTAATGATTAATATTTTAATTATAGCCATTTTAGAATGTTTATTGTTATCCCATCATACTTTTAAAACCACTAATAATAAACATGCTTTTATATACATAGTGACTATTCATAAATAATTTTCATAAAATGCCTCTTTAAATATGTTCCCATATGTTCAAATATGTTCAAATAAGTTTTTTATTGTTTGAGAATTTCATACAGGAATATAATGCATTCTGATCAAATTTATCCAACATAGCCTTCTATATAATTCCTCCACTATCCCCTATAACCTTTGCCTTCAAGCTTTATATGTATGTTTCTAAACCTGCTGGACCCACTTAGTGCTAACTGTATGGACATAGGTGTCTGTCCATCTACTAGAGCATGGGTAGCCTATCAGGAGCCATATTACTGAAGAAAACTGAATTTATACCAGTATCCAACAATTGCCTGTATCTCCTAAGCTAAGTAGTGGGTCTTTATGAGTCTGTTCTTGACTCATGATGTGAATTTTCCTGGCCTCATCTTGTGAAAATCTTATACATGTAGTCAAGAATACTGTAGTTTGTGTCTATAGTGACATTGTTATATCTGACAAATATTGTTTCCTGTAGTTGTCCACTACCTCTTGTTCTCATAATCATTTTACCTCCTCTTCCAAAATGATCCATGAGTATTGACAGGGGTAATATATATATATACCCCATTTAGAGATGGCTATACCACAGGCTCTTACTCTCTGCATATTGACCAGTGAGTCTCTCTATCAATCACCATCTACTATTCTACTACAACAAAAATGGTTCTTTAATGAAGATTGAGAGATTCAATAATTTATGACTATAAAGATAATAGCTCTCTTGCCTATCTTGCCTCTCTGGCCTCTCTCTTGCCTCCTGCCCCCTTGCTTTGTTTCTCTTCCCATCCCCTTCCCCCTTCTCTCCATGTGGTCATGGCTGGCCTCTACTTCTCTTCTCTCTGCCTTCTCTCTGCCTTCTCTGCCTCTACTATTCTCTTAACTTCACTCCATATGCCCTGAATAAACTCTATTCTATGCTGAAAATGATAATCACTTAGGGAGAAGTTTAATACTGTGTCCATTAACATATTATAAGTGTATGCAACAATAGTATAAGGGCGCTTCTTAGAATCTATGATCTAGCCAGTCACAGGCTTTTGGCCCACTTGATAGCATGAGACATGAGTTCCAAATACAATCATAAACTGGTTATTTATTTTCATAGCATTCATGCCAATATTATACCAGGGTGCTATGCTATCTTGCTAGGCATGTTGTTATTGTAGTTCAATGAGTTCAACCACTAGATAAAATTGTTAATAGCTTTCCTTCTCTGAAAATACTACATACAATGTTCTAGCATTGTGAAAGTTAGCCGGAGGGATGTAGCCTCCAGGTTGGTACAGTTTGATTTCACTAGATCCTACTACTCAAGTATGTGGTATTTGTAGCAATAGGTTCTTTCAAAAAGTTCTAAAGGGTACCCAAGGCAATAAGTAAGAGAAGGAATTTAAATGGTTAAAATATGGAAAAATTTCAAACTATTATTTGCAGTTTTAACTACTTTTACATATACAGCTCAATAGTTTAAAGTATATTCACATTGCCAAGCAGCAGATTTCTTCAACATTCATTGAGATTTGAATGTGATACTTACTCTACAATATTTGGAAAGTCTCCACTTGGCCCTCATATAGCAAACTCTTAATATATTGGATTTTATTTGTTAAATTTTAATATAGATTTGATATGCTATTTTTCTGATTTTGCATCTGTTGTTGGAAGACATTGGTTTGTAGTTTTCTGGTATCATTATCTTGTTTCAGCATCAGGGAAATGCTGGCATTAGACAATAAGTTGGGAAGCATTTCTCCTTCTGTGTTCTGTGTAGGAGTAGTAATGCTCCTTTCTTTAATTCATGATAGAATTCAGCAGTGAAGACAGTTGAGTTTTCTCTGTGTGAAAATTTTAAGCTTTAAATACCATGCCACCAAATAGATATAGAGATATTAAAGTTAACATTATCTTTTTTTCTTTTGTTTTTTTATTAGATGTTTTCTTTATTTACAATATCTCCTTTCCCAGGTTCCCCTCCAAGAAAAAGAAAAAAAAAGAAAAGAAAATTAAAAAAACAAAAAACCAAAACTAAAACAATCTCCTGTTTCCTCTCCCCTCTCCCTACTCACCATCCCACTCCCTTCTGCTTCCTGGCTCTGGCATTCCCCTACACTGGGGCATAGAACTTCACATGGCCAAGGTCCTCTCCTCCTATTGGTGACTGACTTGGCCATCCTCTGCTATACACATGCTGCTGGAGCCATGAATCCCCCCATGTGTACCCTTTGGTTGGAGTTTTAGTCCCTGAGAGCTCTGAGAGTACTAGTTAGTTCATATTGCTGTTTGTCCTAAGGGGCAGCAAACCCTTCAGCTTCATGGGTCTGTTCTCTAGCTCCTTCATTGGGGACCCTATACTAAGTCTAACAGATGGCTGTAAGCCTCTACTTCTTTATTAGTCAGGTATTGTCAGAGCCTCTCAGGAGACAGCTATATCAGGCTCCTGTCATCCAGCACATGCTGGCATCCACAATACTGTCTAGATATGATAATGGAATATGGCAAGGGTTACCAGGTGGACCAGTCTTTGAATTGTCCTTCCTTTAGTCTCTGCTCCATAGTTAGTCTCTACAACACCTTCCATGGATATTTTGTTCTCCCTTTTAAGAAGGAATGAAGTATCCACATTTTGGTCTTCCTTCTTCTTGTGTTTCTTATGGTTTGTGGTTTGTACTTTGTGTATTCCTATCTTCTAGGCTAATATCCACTTACCAGAGAATGCATACAATGTGTACACTTTTGTGATTGGGTAACCTCACTCAGGATGATATTCTCCAGGTCCATCCATTTTACCAAGAATTTCATAAATTCATTGTTTTAAATAGCTGAGTAGTATTGATTGTATAGGTGTACCACATTTTCTGTATCCATTCCTCTGTTGAGGGACATCTGGGTTGTTTCCAACTTCTGGCTATTATGAATAAGGCTGCTATGAACATAGTGGAGCATGTGTCCTTATTACATTTTGGAGCATCTTCTGGGTATATGCCCAGGAGTGGTGTAGCTAGGTCCTCTGGTAGTACTATGTCCAATTTCCAGAGGAACAGCCAAACTAATTTCCAGAATGGTTGTACCAGCTTGTACTCCCAGCAACAATGAAGGAGTATTCCTCTTTCTCCACAACATCTCTAGCATCTGCTGTCACCTGAGTTTTTTATCCTAGCCATTCTAACTGGTGTGAGGTGGAATCTCAGGGTTGTTTTGATTTACATTTCACTGATGACTAAGGATGTTGAACATTTTTTAGGTGCTTCTCAGCCATTCAGTATTTATCAGTTGAGAATTCTTTATTTAGCTCTGTGCCCCATTTTTTAATAGGTTTATTTGGTTCTCTGGAATCTAACTTCTTGAGTTCTTTGTATATATTGGATATTAGCCCTCTATCATATATAGAATTGGTAAATCTTTTCCCAATTTGTTGGTTGCTGTTTGTCCTATTGACAGTGTCTTTTGCCTTACAGAAGCTTTGTAATTTTATGAAGTCCCATTTGTTTATTCTTGATCTTAGAGCATAAGCTATTGGTGTTCTGTTCAGGAAATTTTCCCCTGTGCCTATGTGCTCGGGGCTCTTCCCCAATTTCTTTTCTATTAGTTTGAGTGTATCTGGTTTGATATGGAGGTCCTTGATCCACTTGGACTTGAGCTTTGTACAAGGAGAAAGAGTGGATCAATTTGCTTTCTTCTACATGCTAACAGCCAGTTGAGTCAGCACCATTTGTTGAAAATGCTGTCATTTTTACACTGGATGGTTTTAGCTCCTTTGTCAAAGATCAAGTGCCCATAGGTTTGTGGGTTCATTTCTGGGTCTTCAGTTCTATTCCACTGATCTACTGCCTGTCACTGAACCAATATCATGCAGTTTTTATCACAATTGCTCTGTAGTCCAGCTTAAGGTATGGGATGGTAATTCTACCAGAGGTTCCTTTATTATTGAGAATAGTTTTGGCTATCCTGGATTTTTTGTTATTCCAGATAAATTTGCAAATTACTCTTTCTAATTCTGTGAAGAATTAAGTTGGAATTTTGATAGGGATTGCAGTGTGCCTGTAGATTGATTTCAGCAAGATGGCCATTTTTACTATATTAATCCTACCAATGCATGAGCATGGGAGATGTTTCCATTTTCTGAGATCTTCTTCAATTTCCTTCTTCAGAGACTTGAAGTTTTTGTCAAACAGATCTTTTACTTGCTTAGTTAGAGTCACACCAAAGTATTTTATATTAGTTGTGACTATTATGAAGGGTGTTGTTTCCATAATTTCTTTATCAGCCTGTTTATCCTTTGTGTAGAAGAAGGCCAATGATTTGCTTGAGTTAATTTTATATCCAGCTTCTTTGCTAAAGTTGTTTATCAGGTTTAGGAGCTCTCTGGTGGAATTTTTGGGGTCATTTAAGTATGCTATCATATCATCAGCAAATAGTGATAATTTGTCTTCTTCCTTTCCAATTCATATCCCTTCGAACTTCTTTTGTTGTCTAATTGCTCTGGCTAGGACTTCAAGAACAATATTGAATAGGGAGGGAGGGAGTGGGCAACCTTGTCTAGTCCCTGAATTTAGTGGGATTGCTTCCAGTTTGTCTCCATTTAGTTTGATGTTGGCTACTGGTTTGCTGTATATATTGCTTTTACTATGTTTAAGTATGGGCCTTCGATTTCTAATCTTTCCAAGACTTTTATCATGAAGGGATGTTTGATTTTGTCAAATGCTTTTTCAGCAACTAATGAGATGATCATATTTTTTTTCCTTTGATTTTGTTTACATAGTGAATTACGTTGATGGATTTCCAAACATTGAACCATTTCTGAATCCCTGGGATGAAACATACTTGATCATGATGGATGATCATTCTGATGTGTTCTTGTATTCGGTTTGCAAGAATTTTATTGAGTATTTTTGCATCAATACTCATAAGTGAAATTCTTCTGAAGTTTTCTTTCTTTGTTAGGTCTTTGTGTGGTTTAGGTATAAGAGTAATTGTGGCTTTGTAGAATGAATTGGGTAGAGTACCTTCTGTTTCTATTTTGTGGAATAGTTTGAGGAGTATTAGTATTAGGTCTTCTTTGAAAGCCTGACAAAACTCTGCACTAAACCCATCTGGTTCTGGGCTTTTTTTGGTTGGGAGATTATTAATAATGCCTGTTTCTATTTCATTAGCAGATGTGGTACTGTTTAGATCGTTGGTCTGTTCTTGATTTAACTTTGTTACCTGACATCTGACTAGAAAACTGTACATTTCATCCAGGTTTTCCAGTTTTGTTGTGTATAGGCTTTTATAGTAGCCTCTCATGATTTTATGGATTTCCTCTGTGTCTGTTGTTATGTATCTCTTTTCATTTCTGATCTTGTTAATTAGGATAATGTTTCTGTGCCCTCTAGTTATTTGGGCTAAGTGTTTATCTATTTTGTTGATTTTCTCAAAGAACCAACTCCTGGTTTGGTTGATTCTTTGTATAGTTCTTTTTGTTTCTATTTGGTTGATTTCAGCCCTGAGATTTATTATTTCCTGCTTTTGACTCCTCTTGGGCGAATTTGCTTCTTTTTGTTCTAGCGCTTTCAGATGTGCTGTCAAATTGCTGGTACATGCTCTCTTGAGTTTCTTTTTGTAGGCACTTAAAGCTATGAGTTTTCCTCTTAGGACTGCTTTCATTGTGTCACATAAGTTTGGGTATGCTGTGGCGTCATTTTCATTAAACTCTGGAAAGTCTTTAATTTTTTTCTTTATTTCTTCCTTGACAAAGTTATCATTGAGTAGAGTGTTGTTGAGCTTCCACGTGTTTGTGGGCATTCTATTCTTTATGTTGTTATTGAGGAGCAGCCTTAGTCCATGGTGATCTGATAGGATGCAAGGAAATATTTCAATCTATTTGTATCTATTGAGGGCTGATCTGTGACCAATTATATGGTCAGTTTTGGAGAAAGAACCATGAGGTGCTGAGAAGAAGGTATATCATTTTGTTTTAGGATAAAAAGTTCTATAGATATCTATTAAATCCATCTGTTTCATAACTTCTGTTAGTCTCACCGTGTCTTTATTTAGTTTCTGTTTCCATGATCTGTCCATTGCAGAGAGTGGGGTGTTGAAATCTCCCACTATTTTTGTGTGCGGTGTAATGTGTGCTTTGAGCTTTACTAAAATTTCTTGTGTGTATGTAGATGCCCATGTATTTGGAGTATAGAGATTCAGAATTGAAAGTTCCTCTTGGTAGACTATTCCTTTGATGAACATGAAGTGTACCTCCTTATCTTTTTTGATCACTTTTGGGTGAAATCCAATGTTATTCGATATTAGAATGGCTACTCCAGCTTTTTTTCTTGGGACCATTGGCTTGGAGACTTGTTTTCCATCTCTTTATTCTGAGGTAGTGTCTGTCTTTGTCATTCAGGTGTGTTTACTGTATGCAACAAAATGTTGGGTCCTGTTATGTAGCCAGTCTTATAGTCTATGTCTTTTTATTGGGGAATTGAGACCATTGGTATTAATAGGTATTAAGTAAAGGTAATTGCTCCTTCATATTATTTTTGTTGTTAGAGTTGGAAATCTGTTAATGTGGCTATCTTCTTTTAATTTTATTGGAAAATTACTTTTTTTCCTTTTTCTAGGATGTAGTTTCCCTTCTTGTGTTGAAGTTTTCCATTTATTACCCTTTGAAGGACTGGATTTATGGAAATATATTGTGTAAATTTGGTTTTGTCATGGAATACTTTGGTTTCTCCATCTATGGTAATTGAGAGTTTGCTGGTTATAGTAGACAGGGCTGGCATTTCTGTTCTCTTAAGGTCTTTATGATATCAACCCAGGATCTTCTGTCTTTCATAGTCTCTGGTGAGAAGTCTGGTGTAATTCTGATAGGTCTGCCTTTATATGTTACTTGACCTTTTTCCCTCACTGCTTTTAATATTCTTTCTTTGTTTTGTGCATTTGGTGTTTTGACTATTATGTGGATGGAGGAATTTCTTTTCTGGTCTAGTCTATTTGGAGTTCTATAGGCTTCTTGTATGTTCATGGGCATCTCTTTCTTTAGGTTAGGGAAGTTTTCTTCTATAATTTTGTTGAAGACATTTACTGGCCTTTTAAGTTGGAGATCTTCACTCTCTTCTATACCTATTATCCTTAGGTTTGGTCTTCTGATTGTGTCTTGGATTTTCTGGATGTTTTAGGTTAGGAACTTTTTGTATTTTGTGTTTTCTTTGGCTGTTATTTCAATATTTTCTATGGTATCTTCTGTACCTGTAATTCTCTCTTCTATCTCTTGTGTTCTGTTGGTGATGCTTGCATCTATGGTTTCTTACTTCTTCCCTAGGATTTCTATCTCCAGTGTATTCTCTCTTTGTGATTTCTTAACTTTTTCTACTTCCCTTTTTAGGTCTTGGATGGTTTTGTTCTGTTCCTTCTTCAGTTTGTCTGTGTTTTCCTGTAATTCTTTAAGGGATTTTTGTGTTTCCTCTTTAAGGTCTTGAACCTGTTTACCTGTGTTCTCCTGTATTTCTTTAAGGGGGTTATTCATGCTCTTCTTAAATTCCTCTATCACCATCGTGCATTATGATTTTTAGATCCAAATCTTGCTTTTCAAGTGTTTTGGTATATCCAGGACTTGCTGTGGTGGGAGTACTAGGTTCTGATGAATCTAAGTAGTTTTGTTTTCTGTTGGTAAGATAAGAATCATTTGTCTTTTGCCATCTTTTGATCTTTGGTGTTAAATGTTCTTGGTGTCTCTGGTTGGAGCTTTTTCCTCCTGTGGCTTTGTAAGCCTGTGTCAGCACTTCTGGGAGATCAACTCTCCTCAAGTAAGACCTGTGTGCAGTGAGCTGTGGATCAGTCATCCCTCCTGAGTCCTGGGGTCAGAACAAATCCTGGAGACAGGCTCTCCACTTGTAGGGAAGGGACAGAGAAGGCTGTGGATCTGCAGTACCTCCTTCTAGGTGAAGCAGGAGGTAGAAAGGATCCTGTGCTGGCTGCCCTGCTAATTCTGAGGCCTGTGCCTCCTGGCTGTTTACATTTTAGAAGGTCACTGGAGAAAAAATCAAGTTACCATTATCTTAATGTCTTTATCTTGGAGTGAGACAAGTAATATTGTTCAAATATTATAATATATTCAATTAGTTGGATGACTAAAATGGACCAGGTCCTTAAATTACACACACACACACACACACACACAGACACACACACACACACACACACACACACACACACACACACACACACACACACACACACACACACACACACACACACATTTTCTCTCAAATATAACCTGTTCATTTCACATGTTACTTGTAGGTATGTTTCAGAGCTGAACATTTGGTACTGGGCAATCAGTTGGTATTCTCTTCTCTGGGAAAGACCACATCTCCTGTTCCCAGATTTCTTCAGTTTCATTTAGTTCTTTGTTAAAGGTTGAGGCCTTTGGGGATTTTTCTGGTCTGTCTTGTCATGTCCATTGGTGTCATCCATGTTTATTTTACATTTGGGGAGGCATGTTGGTGATTCTTTATGAGTGAAGCTTCAAATATTACTAAGAGAAATGATCTTACAGCAAAGTCCTTGATCTGATTCTTATCAACTTTCTATTATCTCTTCTCCAGTGTTCCTTGAGCTTTCCATGTGGGAGTGTTTTGTAGATTTATGCATTGAGACTTAGCCCCAGAGCTCTGTATTTTGATTGGTTGTGGTCTTCTGTAATGGTCTCAGCCTATTTCATAGATAGTTTTCCTTGATGAGAGGTGAAGAATACACTTATCTGTGGCATAAGAACAAACATTTATAGTACAGTTGGGGATTATCCTCTTTTAGAAAGTAATGGCTACAGGTTCCCCTTTCAGATTCATAAATTCAGTAACACTGGGTAGTTAACTTTTGAACAAATAGAATACAGTTCTGTTAACTATTTCACAACCTAATTTACTAATTATAAATCTACCCCATTCCTTGAAGTGTTTTATTTAATTGTTCTCTTCCCATTTTTACTTCTTTGCATTCCTGGTAACCTTTGATTAGATGCCAAAACCTGTGACTTTTACCTTGTTGGGTGGTAGATTATTTTATTCTTATAAATTTTTTTAGCTTTGTTCTGGAATATACTAGATGACTTAGGAAGAGTTTGACTTTTTGTGTCTTTCTTTTATGATTTGTTTGGCATGTTTGAGTAGTCTATGGGGGAGAAGAGAGATCCAATATTCTTATTTAGTGTGAACATCAGTGTTCCTTAATCTCATATTTTTTCTGTCCTCCAGTGAGCTCTCAGATGTATGTTCTTTTTAGTACTTCAATATAGGGGTCTCCTGTAGACCTTCTTACATGTATCTCTTTAATACTTGTTGCTGCCATTTCTAACATACTTGACTTCCCCAACTCTTAGCTCTTAGCAAACTCTTCCCAATTTAAGGGCCTCTAAGCTCCACTCAGTTATTATTATGCTATCACTGGCCTGAAATCTTCCTGAAGGCAGGATGATCATCCTAGTGCTTGCCTGATTTTTGAATACTCTCTGCAGGAAGAATAACTTTTGATTTCTGATGGCCCATATCTGGAAAACAGCTGTTTCTGATACTTTATCTGTTTGGTCCTGTTTCTAGTAGGAAGGAAAACTTGACCTTGGAAATTTAAATTCAGATGAAAGTGTGATAATATCCTAATACCACTTGTTTGCACAGATTTCTGCAGGCAGGAAGATGGTGGAGCAACCCAGTAGTGAAAGTGACCGTATGAACTTCAGTGAAGTTCTCTAGGAAAGAAAAAAATGTTCTTATTTGTACCCATTTTACCAACTTCCATTCAGCCTCTGATAAACAGATAATGTTAATGAGTGTCAAGGCTTCATTGATCAAGATCAGAAGTCAAAGAAGCATATGGATGCCTGGATCACTCTGGACCATATAAAGTGACATCTAGCCAAAGAAGAAGTCCATAGTATCTACCCTGATGAAGGGAAAAGGACAAGTTTGCTTCATCCTATAGACTCTTCTATAATAGATGATGGTAACATAAAGATAAGTATCGATGTCCATGTGTATATAACTCCATATGTTACCTTATCTAATAAGAGACCAATGTATGGAAACCAAAAGCAGGAGAGGGCTGGGATGGAAACAAAGGGGGGTGGGAAGATCTCTTCCTCCCATCAGAAGCAGCCTCTAGTTTAAGGTGAACACCTTGGCTTCTTAATTTTTTTACTGCCTTAACTTGAAAGGCACTGGACATAAGAAAATTAAAAGACAAGATCACACCACTTCTAATTAATACCACACCCCTTCTAGTTAAGACTACAGCCTCTCATTAAAACCACACCCCTTCTCATCCAGACCACATCCCCTTCTCATTCTTTCCACAGGAGTTGCTTGAGCAAACAGGAGAGAAAGTTCTGGGGAAATTAGATATGAGAGTGGAATTGTCAACTGAGCTGGAATGGACATTTTGTAGCTGCAATTGATGTGAAGGCAGTAGGGCCTGTCTGGAGATATTAGGAGATGAGGCTGAAGGATTGGACAGATCATGGTTAATTGCAGTAGCTAGATGGTAAAATAACAACAACTGAGCTATTTGTCTTTAGACTCCATTGAATTAAGGCTAATAGGCTGGTCTCATCTGATCTGCTATCAACATCTGCTGCAAGCCATGGAGGCCTTTTGCTGAGCACATCTTACTCCTCACTGTTCTAAGGGATAGTGCTGTCATCTACTACCCTTTATTATTATGAATGAAAAAATAACACCCAAAAAAATAAAAATCTGGTCACATTTTCCAGTACATCTTTACTGCAACTCTTTCACTAGGTATCCATTTATCACCCCAAGAAGTATATCTTTGCAGAGCAATAACCATTTTTCCCATTCAGAGAGAAAGGAAGGAATGTTTTGTTGCTTTCTTTTTCATCTGAGAGAAAGTCCAAAATTGACATGGACATATATCCTGCTTTTCCAAACACACTTTTTGATCCATTGCTGGAGAGTGTCAGAGTGAAGATTTAAGTACATCTTAATTTGAGAATAAGTTCTCCAGAGGTGACACCAGAAACATTTAACTCTGCCTTGAGCTGGGTAACTTTAGTATGACCTGCAGTACCTTTTGTGTGTACCATGGGGTAGGTGCTTTTTCTGAAATAGAAAGAGGCAATTGCATAACTCCACCTATGTATGTGTCTGAAACCGGCTCACCAGGAAGAGCTATAACACAAATGCTCAGGCCCTGCCTTAAGATTATTTCTCCGTGAGCCAAAATTTAGGATCCAGGCATTAACATTTTTAACTGCAGGTTAAATCTGAGTTAGTTTGTTTCAGACACTTGTATCCTTGTTTGAACATTCTAGACAATGGCAGCTACCTGCACATGTGAAGCCTTAAGTTGCACCACATCTCACCATGAGGGTTTCCTGGAACTGGGGAAAGGGGATTTCTCAACACAATGAGCTCTCCAATAACCATAAACTGTGTGGAACATGCTTTTTCTTGAATCAGGATTCAGTTAGGCAGCCTGTTTTCAGTGGCCTCACTTCAATGATCCTCAATGTGCCTTCCTGTTGTCACATAATCTAGATGCTTCCCTCTGAATTCCAGCTCTGATGCATTTCTGTACCCTTTGCTCATCTTTCTCACAGTACTTGGACAAATCAAAACTTCTCTGCTAATCCTCTGAGATGTCAAAGAAAACCAGAATTTTACAAAATGGTGAAGACACTTTGTTTCAATAGAGACAATTTGCTCCATTGTGATGTATCAGGGATAAGTAGGGATGCAGATCCAATGAACAAAGTATTGGTCTATAAAAATATTATGAAGAAGCAATAGGAATATCTCTTTATTTCTCTCTCTCTCCCCCTTCCCCATGTCTCTCTCTCTCTCTCTCTCTCTCTCTCTCTCTCTCTCTCTCTCTCTCTCTCTCTGTGTGTGTGTGTGTGTGTGTGTTTCTTCTGCATGTTGTATGGGATTCTAACTGAGCTAGGCTACCAAAATTCTTTGAAAGAATCATCTGAGGTGATCTTAATATAAACTTCAGTGAGGAATGAGGATATTGATCAGACATTGATGGTGATTAGGGAAAAAGGATGAAAGATTCTTCCTAAACTGCTTTGGAAGTATTGTGTACTATAATTGGATTTTACAAGACACTGCACAGATGGACCTAGGAGAAGGTTCAGAAGTCTGACTAAGTTTAGCCAGAGAGTCATTGAACCATGGTAACAATTTCAGTACATCAATTCTGTGTGTATATTAAGGGAGTGAACCTTCTCTTTGTGACTTCTTTTTTCATACTACCTTTACAGAAGCCACTGACTCAAAAAAAACTTACAGCTTAAACACTTTCGGAGAAGGGCAAAGTGGGCCCAGTGACTGTCACTGAGAGTCACTGAGGAAGGTGTGTCATCCAGTTGCCTGATTTGTGGCCTCTGTCATTCTCTCCCTCTCAGGCCCACACAGTGTGAGCCTCTCCCATGAAACCTCTTTCTGGCACCTTTCTAAACACAACTGGCTGCCAGCTGCCTGTCTCCTGTTTTTCTCCATCGGTTGCACCATCATTTGGTATCACTGTTCTTGCTATGGGACATTGCTAATTTTCTGTTAGAAAATTTTATCAGTAATTAATATAATGGTAGTTTACACAATCACAATTACTCACATGTTAGCAACAAACAACTATTTTGTGCTAAACCATTTCAGTGAGTCTGCAAGAAAACGAAAAGAAGTAATATGACCCACAGTCGCCCCAAGAAGTTGACAGAGTTTGGATCTGAGAGTGGGAGGATGGGGAGAGTCTGCATATATGTCCACACACAGATACACAGACACAGAGACTGATATAGCCAGCTAGACACAGACACACAGACACACATAAACATAGAGACACACAGAGAGACACACACAGAGGCAAACACAGACTCAGATACAAATACACACACACACACACACACACACTCACACCATGGTATGTAACCAATACCAGGGCACATTGCTCAACACTGCTTCATGCACTACCATCGCAGGAGGCTGGTTTGGGTACAGTCAGACATCCAGACCTTAACTTCTGGTTTTGTTTTTCTGCCAACTTCCATGGCTATCCTTTTCCAGTTCAATCCCTTTACTCTTAGATTCCTAATGTGACAGGCCTTTCAGACCTCTATCTCAGACCTTGTATATGTTCATTTTCCTACCTCTTTTATGTGTTTGTAAACTTTAGGCCAGTATTCCAGAGGGATGCACTTTAACCTTGGGTATCTATGTATCTAGTCTCCTTCTGAACTTCTTAATGGATAGTTCTCACAGCATTTGTTTCAAACCAAAGTTTCAGATGGGGGTGAACTGGAAACAAACAAGGAATAGAGGGAAGATATCCTTGTAAAGTAGAGGTAGCCTGAGAAAAGTCAAGATATACCTGGAGCTCTTACAGGATTTGAAAGAATAAAGAAAGGCTTTTGAACCAGGGCATGACACTGGCAATACTTAGATTTTTGGATTTTTAGCTTCCAGAACCCAAAGTATTGCATTTTTGTGGAATTGGTTATGGGAGGTTCTGTTAATCTGTGTAGTGGCCTCAGTAAGATGATCCATTATGCTCCTCATCTGTTCCCAAGTGCTCAGGCTCCCCGTTTTCTCAGACTAATTGTTCTTGTTCCAGTATAACTCTCTGAGTACACCTATAACTACACAGCCCTGTGCACACTGGCTTTTTTGCTTTTTGAATCTGCCTGACTTTTTTCCAGATTTCTTCCTTCTGTTCCTATAGAATCTTCAGGTGAATACATGCTATATGTTTTCAATTTGCTCATGGCCTACTTCTCTTCCCAACCTTCAAAATTTAGCACTGAAGCTGACCTATGAGGCAGGAAAAACTTCAGTTTGTTCATGAGTTGTGAGATTCAAAATGCTCCTTCCTGCCTTTTCACTATGCGGCCAGAGAGGGTGCTGATCTGAAATCATCAGCTGCAGGGTATGGTAATTCTCAAGAACCACCTTTATTTTTTTTTTTTCTCAGAGAAATCACATTTATTAGTGTAACTCTCAAATCTCAGAGAAATTTCTTTGTGCAATGACAGAAACTCACAACTGGTCAAAGACGGGAGAATAAATGTTAAGAAAATGCTCAGCCAAGACCTGAGATGTCTACATTGCACCCTCCCTACCTCCCTTCCCTCTCCCTTCTGTTTCTCTCTCCCCTCTCCCTCTATGGCTCAGGGACAATCATGGAAAAGGATAATAGAGAGATTGTAAGAA
>NW_022196900.1:71300399-71318938 GCF_008632895.1 Mastomys coucha | reverse complement strand
ACAGAAACAACCAAAAATAAAATAAATAAGAAAACCTAGGAGAACAAAAATCAGAAGTCCAAAGCTGGTGGCTAGAAGCATCTCATGGTTTGCCCAAGCTGCTCAATAGGTCTGACGGAGGGTGACCCAGAAAAGAGGTTTCCTGAGTTTCATTGAACCCAGCATATAATTTCTCTCCCTCTTCAAATGAAGAATGGGGAAGATACTACCTAAATATTGTTTAGCAACCCCACTCCCTCACCCCTTTGAAATAAACACTCTTTAAATTTGGAATATTTGTCACTAGGGAGAGTAATTCTGTTTCTTACCAGTTTGGGGGAGGGTAGGGAATTGGGGGTTATGATTTATAGCAAGAGGGCATTCCAGTACCTGTTTTTTCTGTAGTCATACAAATGTCCACATGAGTTATTTGAAATAATATTCCTAGTCAAGAATAGTGGAGCTGCCTCTCAGCTGGGATGGGAGAGAAATGGAGTAAAGATGTGGTTTTATGGGTTCTGTCTGAAGAGGTTTGAATGAGAATGAATCACATAGGCTTGAAAGCATGTGGATCCCAAGTTATGCTTGAATTTTTATGTCTTTCACCTTGACTTTCAGGAGTTCTGTTCATAGGGAAAGAAACCTCAGGGAGAAAGGAAGTTGGTTGTTGTTGTTGTTGTTGTTGTTGTTGTTGTTGTTGTTGTTGTTGTGGAGGTGGTTATTGCTTAGGGATTATGGATATGTGTTTCAGTCCTGATTCTGACATTCTCTAATTGCATGATCTTGGGCATGACATTCTTTAACAGTCACCTTGCAAGTTTAAAAATAAATGAACAACACTCAGACAAACAAAAAGCCATGCCAGAGGATCAGGGTAACAAACTAACCTGCAGAGGAATAGGCTTTAGAAGTTGTGTGCCATGCAAGTAGTGCAGGGTCCTCCACTTCCATAAATGCTGGCAATTATTGTGAGTTTTGTATGATCTGACTGAGATTTGCAGGGTAGGACTCTGTTCTCTTCAATTCCTTTGATCCACAATTTTCAGAGACTCTACTGTCTGTAGCCTGGAAGTATACAGGCATATTGATTAACCATGATCCTTATCCTCATGCCTCATGGGGAAGATAAAGGAAAGGAGAAAAAAAAAAGAAAGAGTTGAGATAGATAAGCAACAGATAGATAGACCTAGACAGATAGGCCTAGATATTCTCAGTGTATTACATAACATGGGGAGCCAATGTGAGACTGCCTGGTAGAGGTGCAATCTAGAGACTGTAGGGAGTCTGATTAGCTGAGCTCTGAACTTTTCAGTGGATACTTTAGTAATACGTCACCTAATCCTCATGATAACTCTAAAAATAGGCATGAAGGAGAGGAACCAGGGCAGAATAATTGGAATTTCACAGGTGGTACACCTGGAATGGTAACCAGGTTCTTGCAATGGATGCTGAAGGAAGTCTATGTTTTGTCAGCTTCACCTCATAGATTTGAGCTGAGACTTAAAGGCTGGAGTCCTGCTCTAAGATCTTGAATCAGTGCATAAAGCCATGCAGTCTCCAGGGCCAGCATTCACAATGGCTCTTCCAAATCAAGACCTCTTGTAGAGGGATAATTTTAAAAAAACTAGTTAGGCTTATTCTTATATCCTCTCCATCTGTGGGAATCATAAGAGGCTACATATGCTATGGTGTTGAGGCAACTCCTTACAGACAAGAGTTGTGGGGAAGCAGCTTGTACTGCAGATAGGGGAAGGAGGTAATGAAATCAAGGAGGCCACACCTGGAGCTGAGACTCTTTGGAAGGACCCTGAAGAGCTTACAGTGGACAGAGGGTCAGGCTGGCACTGGACAGAAAGGCAATCTGGCAAGGAAGAGTGAGCAGCCAAATTGGTGAGCAGAACTCCCCCTGTCCTTGGAATCAATGGACTTCTGCATTGGACAGCAGGCAGCTGTGAGGATTGCTTCTTGAATTAGGAAAGCAATCCAGGGTATAAACGGCTCATCATGCCCACTAGAAACAAGGAGCAAATGGCTTTGCTGCCACTGGCAGGATGTTCAGTTCCCCTCTCCCCATGATCATACAGGGAACTGGTGGCCAGGAGAGTTAGACTTCAGTTGTAAAAAGAACTCTGGGAAAGGAAGCAACCAGGACCCCAAGATCAATCTGTCCTAGCACTGGTGACAGATTTGTAAGAATGGGCATGCAGGTGGCAACAGACAATTAGTCCTCTGAGACACAGTGAAAGTGAATGTGCCAGACAGACTTGTGTACTATGTTCCAACTTTGCCAGTAACAAGCTGGACAAAATTCTGCTCTAACACCACAGCATTTTCCTCTGTATGATGGGATGGCAATATCTACCTAGAGGAGCTTTAAGGAAGGTTCAATAACTACATCTAACCTTCATAGAAACCTTTGAAATAGGTATCCTGTTATTCTCAAACTTGTGGCTGAGTGAGAGTTATGGTTTCAGATGACTTGCCAGGATAACCTACTTTCCTTCCTGGAAGAATCCTGTAAGAAGTCTAGGTCAGTATGATGCTGGAGCTCCTGTTTGACTGGAGTGTCTCTGCCCTAATGTTTAACAGCCAAGTGAAAGAAATTCTCCCATGTAGAGGAACCCAGCCTCTGGGGAACTTCTGGTATCATGATTACCTCCTCTGGAACAGCCTGAGCTCCCAGTTACTCTGCCCCTGCTACTTGCTAGGCTGCACTTTCTAATGCTTGAGCCCCTCCTTTAGCTATAATGCTGGAGGTCCTACAGCACAGAGGTCTCTAGTATGAGCCCAAGAGCCAGGCACACCTGGGTTCCAGAACTGCTCAGGTAGACTGATAACAAGGCATGCAAGACTTCTTAAGTAGAGCTAGGGAAAGTGCCAGAAAGTTAATGAAGACTTGCCCATCGCATAGAAGCTGTAGCACAAAGAGAAGTGGCCATGGCATGGAGAGTCTAAGTTCAGTCTAGGCATTGTGGGAAAGAAAAGGAGGGTCACAGAGATGTTGGCACTTTGTAAAGTCTTCTTGTTAGATCTTTATATGCAGGATTTAATCAGCAGGAAATTCAGAGAGGACTCATTTTTCCCATTTCTACTTGAAGCAGCTGCCTGGGATGGATCCCCTGTGGCTCAGATCAGTTCAGCAAACATTTACTGAGCTTGCATACTAGGTGGTAGACATTTTGCTTTGGACTCTTATTCAATACCCAGGGGAGTCATTAAGTCTTTGATAGAGGGTGTGTGACTATGTGTACCTCTAATCTCTCTCTCTCTCTCTCTCTCTTTCCCTCCCTCCCTCTCTCTCTTTCCCTCCCTCCCTTTCTCTCTCTTTCTCTCCCTCCTTCCCTCCCTCCCTCTCTCTATCTCTCTCTCTCCCTCTCCCTCTCTCTCCCTCCTTCCCTCCCTCCCTCTCTCTCTTCCTCTCCCTCTCTTTTTCCCTCTCCCTCTCCTTCTCCCTCTCCCTCTCTCTCTCTCCCTCTCCTTTCCCTCTCTCATTCTACCTCTCCCTGTCTCTGTCTCTCTCAGTGTGTGTGTATGTGTTTTTTGCTTGTTTTGTGGCTGCATATGTTTATATATTTATGTGCTGTCCTGTATTTCTGTTCTTTAATGTTTTTATCTTCATGTATGTCTGCATGTCTGTGTGAATCTCTTCACATTTTTATGCGTTGGAAACAACATGGGAGGGCAGGTCAGATGCATCAGTATGAAAGTCTGCCAATTCTCACTCTTAGCTTTGAGAGGAATCAACTACTACTAAGGTCAGTGGCAACCCTGGTAGAAAGGAGTTGAAAATGGGATCTTGATAGCATTGTACTTCCTTGGAGAAAATGGATGAACTGGAGTCTAAATAGTTTTGTAAGGTAGAGAGCTGAATTTTGTGACACTTAGACAACAGAGATACTCCAACTTGCCTGTGGGGAATGAGATAGGGAAGAGGAAAAGAGAACTGAGAAAGGGCATGGCAGGTGGTCTGGCTTTGGGCCCAAGTTACCTTTAAATATGTAGTCCTGGGGACTTCAATGCTTTCTTTATTAAAAAGAAACCAATCAGGTACCCTGAGGCAGCACCAGTAGGCAGACAGCAAAGTAAGGCTCTCTATGTGAGAGCAGAAACATATCTGAGCATACTTTTGCTTTGGCTCTGGGTGCCATATTGAACCAATAATCTTTAGGCACGGGAATCACAAACTGAGGATATCTTTCCAGGTTGGGGAGGGACTGATTGTTAAACTCAAAACTAGAGAAACACATCTCTGATAAGCAAAGTGTGGAAGGAGGATCACAGAGGCAGAATTTCTTTTTAAATTTTATTTATTTATTTTTTTACCGAGGCAGATTTTTACCTTCAGTTGTGGACAGGGTTCTTGACAGAAGGAACTCCTGTAAGATGGTGAATTTCAGACTTGGGATTGTTTATCAGAGGCTGAGCTGGCTCATCAGTAAGGCTGGACCATCAGCAACAGTTGCAGAAAGACCAGGCCATGGACTATTGTGTGAGATGTGTTTCCTGCCTCAACTTTGTGTAGAGGCCTGCTGGAAGCAATGATCATCTTATCATTGGAATACACTACTTTAAGTGTTTAAAGCTTATGGATTGGTTTCTGAAGGGCAGAGTATGTAATACATCAGAATGCATTGCTACCTTCCTTGGAGGTGTCAGGTAGAGGTGTCAAGCTCTGGGCTCAGGCTTGACACCTCTGTGTTATGCACCTTGTTGGGAAAAGGAAAAGCAATAAGATGAACACACAAGAGAGTGGTAAGATAGGAGAAGGTGGAGACTTCACAGAAGAACTCACTAGGCTATGATCTCACTATTTCAGGCGCAGTGTATAAATAGCTGCCCCCAATCCTCACATATGCCACCTTCTCAGGATTTATTGATGATGACTGAAAATAAACCCAGCCTAGTAAGACACAGATATGCCTTTCTGTGGTACCAGCTCTATTTGAGGATCATCCAGTGGAACTAGCAATGTCTCAGGCATAAAACGTGACTTGGGGGCCATGTCTAAGCTGGCAGAAAGATTTCCTCCTTGTTCCCTGCTAGATTTTTCCAACCTGTGGGGTTTATTAAGTGGGAGGTGTTTGGTTCCTTCTGGTGGTCATAAAAGTCTTTAAAATTGAAAAATTTTTTACAGTAATTGTGCATATTCATGCCTGTACTGTGATGCTGTGACACATGTATGAATATTTCAGGATCATATCTGAAGAATTTGTGTGTCTACACTCTCATGCCTTTATTTCAATTATAATTTTTCAGGGAATGGGAGCATCAAAAAATCATCCTATCTAACTGTATTGGAATGTACAACTAACTTATCACCATTAAATACTGTAACCCTTTTGTCAGTAGTTTAGTAAATAGCAATTATTCATCTACTGTTTGTATTGACTTTCAGTAATGGAAGAAATAAATCACTTCATGGGAAATGTCTGGTAGATCCAAGAGGTAGCAGGCTGTTTTAGGAATGGGGTTTCTGGAGTGCTGTAGATCATCTGAATAACTCTGATGACTTAGTGGATAAAGCAGAGACCTGGGAGCTAGCTGGAACCAAAGGATAGGTATAAGTTAGACCCAGAATCCCACAACACATCTGAGGTTGTGCTCAATACACTGTTAGCTGAGGGGCCTCAAAGCCTCGCTGCCTGTGTAGTCATAGGATTGGCTATGTTGACTTTGTTCATTCTGGGATGCATTTATCAGTTATTTGGAAGGTTAAAAAGTACTAATAACTAAATACTGACTCAAGGGATACTGTCTTAACAAGTCTGAAGTAGGAGTGTGTACTAAAACACACACACACACAAAACCCTTAGGGCCTGGGGGTAAGATGGCTCAGCTGGTAAGGGTGCCTGATGCCAAGTCTGCTGACATTCATTCCATCCTGAGGACCCACATGGTTGAAAGAGATAATTGACTCCTATGAATTACCCTTTGATCGTCACATGAGCACCATGATATTCACAACCCCTTCCCCAACATGTGCACATAAAACATAAAAAGTTAAACTAACAAAAATTTTCTTTTAAAAAGCTCCTTAGATGATTCCAAGGTTGAAGAGTGGCTTAAAAATATCTACATATTTCAGGGAAGACCACTCTGGCTGTTATTGTTGCTAATACAGAGATTGTTTTTGAGCAATTGATATGTGTAACCTGTGTTCTATAGTCAATGATGTTATTTTACCCTCAGGACAACAGGCTGGCATTCATCACCATAAATCTAGAGATAGATGTGAATGTTTGCATCCATAAAGAGATTTCAGCAATAAACACAGGTGATCTGAGTTGTTCCCCATGCCTAAAATATAATTAAGTGTGCATTATAAGGAAAGTTGTACCCTGAGCATACAGAGTAGCAGTGGCACCTATTTGCTAAGGTGGCCATTATATTAACTCAGGATTCATGATGTAT
The DNA here is from genome assembly GCF_008632895.1 of Mastomys coucha. Lineage (NCBI taxonomy): Eukaryota > Metazoa > Chordata > Mammalia > Rodentia > Muridae > Mastomys > Mastomys coucha. The sequence goes on along the minus strand of NW_022196900.1, from coordinate 71,312,548 downwards.
GGAGCAGAAATGAGCTCACTGGAGAGAGAGAGAGAGACACCTCTCATGGCATGTTTCCAGGCTTCTGGACTTTGTCACTTCCTCAAGCACTACAACTGCATCTCCTTTCCTTCACTTATCCCTGTGTCCTGTTATGAAATTAAACACCGATGGGAAAAGGCAAAGAAAAGACAACTACAAGGTGGGCAGCTATGCCTGAAATAGCAGAGGATTTTTGGTTTATTTGTTTGTTTGTTTGTTTGTTTTGAGTGAGCTTTTCCTATTGGCATCATTCAGATGCCAAACATTGTTCTGAGGTACTTGTGGAAAACCATGTGCTGAAAGAGGAAATGTATGAAGCACAGTTTAGACTACTGCCCATGTCCTCTTGCACTCTCTCTGGTCAATGAGTAAGAATTCACAAGAGATGGCTAACTGGGTCCAGATGGGACTACACCCAAATGGCAGGAGCTCTGGATCAGATTAACAAGAAACCACATGAAACAATGCCAGCAGTAAGAAACACACTCGACTGAGTGCTACGCAACACCAGATGCCTTGCTGCAGATACATGAACATGAAAACATGTTACATGAACTTTTATTGTTATTGCTCAAAGCATACCTGCTTGTAAGAGCTCCCCTCCATGACTTTTCCAAGAATATTGTTTGGCAGGACGATTTTGCAGTGCTCTAAAATGAACCCAGCTTGTCAGGTTCTGATCTTGATTATTGTCATAGAGCAAGACACAGGATCCCACACCAATTTAGCCTCTCAGTAGTAGGATGCTTTGCAAAGGGCACTCTTTATTGGCCTAAAAGAATTCTGTTATGGTCATTTCACTTTTCAGTGTAATCCTTTGATTGTTTACAGTAACTGAAAGATGCAGCCAAAGTATTAGGAGCAAAATCAAAGGACTGAGTCAAGGTAAGAGATTATCTCTCAACTGTCAGATTGATGCCACAGGAAGGTTCTATGGATGAAAAAAAATTGTAAACTGTCTTGGCAGCTTATCACACAGGTATACATATTTTAATAAATAGTTGAGATAATCTCATAGTTAGCATTGTTGTCATAATAGGTTGACCTAGCATTTTCTTAGTACTTTGCTTCAGGAATTTTGCTAGGTTCTATGTAAATAATAAACACAATTGCTAATTCTTACTATATGACCACACTGTAGGTTTTTCTTATTGCATTTAGCAAACTGGGAAATCTGGCCCCTAAATGGTTGAATAATTTGCCTGTGTGTCAGTAGTTTGTTCATGTTTCATGTGTCAGACATGGGTTTTCAGCAGCTCATCTTGCTGCCTTTCAGTGATTCCCACCACACAAAAATGTACAAGTGTGCAAATGTTCAAGTGACCCAGCAATGGTAGAGTGTGACCTTCTGAAAGTGAAAATCTGGTTCTGAGCACATTTCAGAGATGTCTAGGGTGTTCCTCTGATGAGAAGGAGAGGGAGGATGGTGAACCATCCAGTTTAGGAAGTGACCTGTGAATCTGAATTGGCCAAGTCACATTGATAAACATAGAGTAAGAACACATAAATAGTATCTGTTGAAGAAAGAAATTGCATTGGCACCAATATACTTCTAAAGGAAATACACCAAGGTCTGTTAGGGAGTTGGAAGTTAGTGTGCTCTGTGATGATCAGAGAAATTGAGGTAGATTGTTGACTATGGCTGTGTAAAACTTGATTTCTGCTAACCATGTGCACAATCAGGAGCCATCATCCTATGTTGACAACCTTTCTGCTGAATCAATTGCCTTTAAAAATCCTGCAGTACTGAAGTTGTACCTCTAGAGGGCACCCAGACACCCTTTTAGCCTGCAGCTTCTGTTCAACATAACACAGCATTGATCCACCTTGTCCAAATCTTCATTATGTGACTCGAAGTCAGAGTATCCACTTATAATTACAAAAAAAAATAAATAAATAAACGGCTGAGAACAAGCACCCTTTTATTTTTTATTGTTTTCATGATCATTTGTCCGTCTGAACATCCATCCATCCATCCATCCATCCATCTATCCATTCCTTCTCTCAGCCTAAATAACCTTTGAATATAACATATCAGTACGGTATTCTAAATTATTGATATCTGAAATTAGGCAGTGGAGTTGCCCTTGAGATTCTCATTTAATGTCCAAACAGTTCTCCTCCTCTTTGAATCTTTGCACAGTGAGTCAGGCTTTGGACTTGACAATTTCTTGGTATAGTACTCTGTGTGGTAAAGCACCAGGTTTGTCTTCAACAAAACGTACAGGAAGTTTGTTTTCTTCAGTTACGTATTTATTTCTCTTGTTTCTTATTCTAGGCTTCTGAAACTCAGAACACATGCAGGCATGATTTTAAAAACAGTGTGAAACTGCAATCATTGGGATTGTGAAGGTCATGAGAACAAAACATTTGAAATATACCCCAGAAATGTAATGATCAGAAACTAGGGGCATAGGAATGAGATATCGGAGAAGGTTTTACAAAGAGCAAGGATATCTTTCTAGGTTTTCTAATCTTGGAAAAGATGGCTGAATCTGAGGTGAATTAGGACAAACTCTGAGGATAGGGCTGAGCCTGGGAAAGTTGTTTGTGAGCAGGATCTGAAGCACCTCCATAGGTCTTCTCTTCAAACATCATGAGTTTGTTTTTATTCAAATATACATTTGAGCAACTCTCATATTAACATGCCTTGGTAAAGACAATGAATAAAGTGTTATGGATATGACAAACAAAATTCATGCTCCAAATCATGTACATTGAGAGAGAAAAGAACAGACAACAATAAGCATAATGAGGATGAGCACACAGGAAACTGTCAGAGAATGATCAGGATATGCTTTATTTAGATATTACAGACATGAATGGATTTTCCAGATTTACAGTGGATCTTAAACCACCACAACAAGTAATAACTGAGTCTTTATTACCATTCTTAATTCTGATGGAATAGCAGATAACAAAAATCAACACCTCTTTTTAGAAAGATTTAGAAAGATTTAGGAAGATTTGAGACTCCGTATATAAAAAGTCATGAGAAATAGAAGTTGGAGGGGAAAGATGGAGATGAGGTAAGGCTTTGTACAGGCATTAGTTGACTATCATACCTACCATTATGCACAACATGACCTTTAACCGGTATTTATTTTGGTGAAACAGACCAAAAAAATAGAAGTTTACTTTAAAAGTTATTTATATATTTATTTATTCATTCATTTATGTGTTTGTGCATTGTGCGTGTGTGTGTGTGTGTGTGTGTGTGTGTGTGTGTGTGTGTGTGTACACTGTATTCATGGTTTGATACCTCAAACTTTAAGAGTTGAAGAAGTGGTGAGGGTTGGGAAATTATCTGTGCAGTATCAGCCCAGTCTTTAAAGAACTGCTGGGATAGATGTTTTTATACTCTCTGAGATCCTGGAGTCTTCTGGGACCAGTGGAGGTGGGCAGCCAGAAACAATCTGAAAAGAAGAGCTGCTTGGTCTGTGCAGGCCCTGTGTAAGTTGCCATAGTCTCTGTGAGTTCATGTGTGGCCTGTTTTGGCCCGGAGATCTTGTTTCCCTGGTGTCTTTCATCCCCACCAACTCGTGCAATATTTCTGTCTCCTATTTTATCAAGTTCCCTGAACCCTAAGGGGAGGAGTTTCATGGAGACATCCAATTTAAAACTGAGTGGTCAAAAGTATAACACTCTTTGCACATTGTTTTTGCTGTGGGTTTCTGTGGCAGGAAGAAACTTCTCTGATGATGGCTGAGGAAGACTCTAATCTATGGGTATAACAGAATGCTACTAGGAGTGATTGTCTTGTTACACTCCTTTAGCAGAATAGTATTTTTGTTTTCACATAGGTCCATACTTATCTAGTCTCAAATTGTTGGCTACCAGAGCAATGCCAGGCATGGATCTCATCTCATTGGATGGGCTTTAAATCCAATCAGAGAGTGGTTGATTACTTCCAGAATATTTGTGTCACTATTGTACTAGTGTATTATGCTGCCAGCTCACCATTGTAGACTACAAAGTTTATAGCTGAGTTGATGTTTATCTCTTTCCTTAGGTAGTGCTCAGTGTATCTTTGAGTATCATGAACACTAGTCAGTATGGTTGAAGGATCTAGTTAGGCACTGGTTCTTTTTATCTACATTCAACTAGTTATGTAGTTATCTTCAGGAATACAGCCCTTGACATCAGTATGTGTAGAGCAATCAATAACCATAGCAATAATCTGGGTTTCATGGGGGTTTCAATGAGTACCCAGGGCCAACACCTTAATTATATGCAACCAATTCCTGGCACTAGTTAGTGCCATTTTAAAAAACCTATTTATTTTTCAGCAAGGCATGAAAATTGTGGGTGTATGCAAGTTCCAAGTTAATTCTGTATACAGGTAGGAAAGTTTCTATTCACCTGAAATATGCACACCATAAACAGCAAGTACTTGTATCCTCTCAGGAAAGGGTACTCATTCAGCAGAGCTGCATGTCAGTAAATTCCACTTATACATATTCAGATATGCAGAACTCCAGATTTGTAGTCATTCTGGGGTGAAGCAGAAAATTTTGGTTTCTTTGGGGCCTCAGTTGTGTCAAGTGATGCTTTTCTGGAAACTGTCTTAGTAAAAGATGTTTTTTTTGAAGCAGCTGGGTGGGAGGATGTTTTGTGAAGAACAAGCCTGTGGTGATTTTTCTGGAAGCTGCCTGGAAAAAGGGCATGTGATGTTTCACAAGAGTAGATGCTTGAGATAACATGTGATGTTTGGAAAAGGTATAAATAGGAGCCAACATTGGATGGCACTGTGTGACATTGGTTTGCCTTGCCAGTCTTTGATGGTTTCAGTGGGCTTTGTTGATGCTGCTTTTCACTGATGAAACTGTAGCATTGGTTCACCTTGCCTTCTTGGCTGATCATTTTTTTGTCATGACTTCATAGAGAGAAATGCGACAAACTACTTCTGGTGGTCTTCTGACAGCTTCTTCCCACTTCTGTGCACTTGGACTGATTAGCAGAGCCTTGCAGTTTGTTCTGGATTGAAAGGAAATTGCTGATTCATGAGTGGTGTTCCCACCTGGTGATTTGTTGGAACTGAAGTACTGATATCTTGACAACATAGATTGGATTTGCCCCAAATAACTATTTCTAAATTGGTCCACATCTTCCTCTGTCCTTTTAACCTTTCCTTTCTACTGCCTCTGATGGGTGGTGGGCTAGAAGGGAGGTTAAAACATTTAAGTACCCTTATGAAAATTAGGTTTTGAAAAATATACATGAGGCCTGTGTCCATGGTTGAGATTGTTCAAATACATTGCAGACAGGGTTTGGTAGCTTGATGGTTCAGTCATGGCAGCCTTGTCCAAGCAAACATCTCTGCAACAATTTTTGTAGGGCTGTGTTCTTCAGATGGGTTGCTTTCTGATCTTTTCAGACTAGGCTGGGATCTGTCATCTATGAAACAATTTATTTATTTTCATCTGTGCTAAATAGCTAGTCCACATGATTTCCAACAACCCCTTAGTCAATTCTTTTTTTTTCCTTTCATTTTTAGGCATATATTAGGGGAGATCCAAGAGAAAAGAGAGTGTACCTTCTTAGGGGTTAATGGGTGGTGACTCTGAGACTGTTGTTATGGACTTGATCTTGGACTCTGTGTGAGCCTGGCACTGCACCATTGCTACAGCTCTGGGGCTCCAAGAGCTTCTAGGAGTTATTGGCTTTGGGTGCTGTTCTTAATTGCTTCATGAAGTCTATCAGTCCACTTCTTAATATATTGCAGCTTTGAGACTCTTTATGAGAAGGGCTATTTCCCCAGTTGTGGGCTCCAGCTTTCATAAGTTAAAAAAAATACATATCTAAATCAAGAGTGTCTCATTTCTTAAATTTGACTATGAGGAGAAAAAACACTTATATAATACTCTTATGCTCATTTATACTTTTTCTGCAGTCATAGAGGGGCTCCCTTTCTTCATTAGGCAAGTATGTGGTCAGATAAATATGTCATCTTCTTAGATAAGGAGGAAGGGCTTGTCATCTCTCCTAGTGGATATTTTGGAATGAGCTGATCCCAGAATGCATCCCACCAGAATCTTGCAGAACTGGCCATTAGTGATGGTTTGAGAGCATTGCATTATGCAGATGCCTTTGGTGGGATGAATCAGGTAGTCCTGTGACTGCCTCCTCATGGCAATTGGACAAATTTTATCCTCTGTGGGAGCCAATGGGGCAGGTATTTCCTTGCTGTATTTAGGCTCAACAGACTTTGCAGGACTGTGTGGGTTTCACATAGGGGCTGTATAGAATCCACATGATGAGATTAAGACCCGAGAAGAAATCAATCATAAAAAGTTGGTTCTTTGAAAGCCAAACTAAGCAAGTGAAAGAGATAGAAACTTACCCAGATCAATAAAATTATAGATTGAAAAAGAGAGGTTACAACAGATTTCAATGAGATACAGAGAATCATTTGTTTTTCACTTTCATAGTTATATTTTCAAAGTTTTTTCTTTCAGAAGGTTGTGAATGGGGTTGTTTCTATGACTTACTTTGTTTCTATATGATATATATTTATATAATATATGTATATGATATTTTATTATAACATGGGGCAACTATTTTTATATTTTTCCAATTTTCTTAATGTTTCTCAGATGTAATAGTTTCTTTGTGTAGTCTCTAGAGTCTGTTATATATGAAATCATACGAGTAAGTAAGATACTTTTTCCTTTCTATTCATAACCCCTTTATTTCCTTTTCTTTCCTTATTACTCTAGTTAGGACTTTAAACATCACATTGAGTAAGAAAAATGGACAAGATTTTCTTATTCTTGATTTTAGTTAGACTTCTTTGATTTTTTTTTCTCATTTAGCAAAATATTGGGACTGGTTTGTCATAGCATCGATTATGTAAGAATATTTTTCTCATGATCTCCTCGTGGGTTTTATTATGGAGGGATGCTAGATTTTGTCAAAGGTCTTTTATGCATTAATTGGGATAATTATGACATCTCTCCATAAATCAATTTGTGAAGTGGATTACATTTATTTGATTAATGTGAGTTAAACCATCCTTGCATCTCTGGAATGAAGTCAAGTTTATCATGGTGAATGGTATTTTTCATGTTTTATTTATTTTTTGGTAACCATTTTGAACGTTTAATTTGGATTGTTTGTATTAATAGCAGTCAGACTTCTTATTTCTTTTTCACTGTGTCTTTTTTTTTGGTTTTGTTATCAAGATAATACTAGCTTCATTAAAAATAATTGATAATAGTCTTTTCTGTTCTTTCCTACATAATTATTTGAGAAGCATTGATGTTAGTTCTTCATTAAAAGAATGGCAAAATCCAACAGGGAATTTATCTGGTCCTGAACTATTTTAAGCTGAAAATTAAAAATAAAAATACATTTCTCAAGATTATTACTCATTAGTTGCCTATTAAAATTTTTGTTTCATGATGGTTTAATTTTTTTGGGAGGATGTGATTTGTAGCCCGTGCAGTCGTCTCGCCAGCAAGAAGACACATGGACACTAGGTTCCTTCTGCAGCAACGTTTATTGCCTCCTCCGTAGGGGAAAAAAGGGTCAAGCCAACAATCCGCACTGCTTATATACACCACAGTGCGGTGTGTCTGCCCACAGCGCAGCGTGTCTGCCCATGATTGGCTGTTCGCTCATTACCCTACCTGATGCCCCGGGATGGGCCGTGACTAGGCGTCTTTTCACTCTACGCACATGCGCAAACAGTTCTCTACGCACATGCGCAAACAGTTGTTTACTAGGAGTTGACAGCGGAAGTAGGCGCCATCTTGCCATGGCGAATGCCTCTTCAGCTCCACCGCTCCCCACAGTGATTTTTCTTTTTTATTGGATATTTTATTTATTTATATTTCAAATGTTATCCCCTTTCCCAGTTTTCCCTCCACAAACCCCCTGTTCCATCCCTGTCCCCTTGCTTCTATGAGCGTGCTCCCCAACCCACATACCCACTCCCACCACTCCTCCTTGGCATTCCCCTACACTGGGGCATCGAGCCACCACAGGACCAAGGGCCTCTCCTTCTTTTGATGCCAGATAAAATCATCTTCTGCTACATATGCAGCTGGAGTCATGGGTTCATCCATGTTTACTCTCTGGTTTGTGGTTTAGTCTCTGGGAGCTCTGGAAGGGTCTGGTTGGTTGATATTGTTGTTCTTCCTATGGGGTTTCAACCCCTTCAACTCCTTCATTCCTTTCTCTAACTCCTCCATTGGGGTCCCTGTGATCAGCCTAATGGTTGGCTGAGAGCAACTGAATATGTATTTGTCATGCTCTGGAAGAGCATCTCAGGGACCAGCTGTATCAGGCTCCTGTCAGGAAGCACTTCTTTGCATCCACAATAATGTCTGGGTTTGGTGTCTGTATATGGCATGTATCCCCAAGTGGGCAGTCTCTGGTTGGCCTTTTCTTCAATCTCTGTTCCATACTTTGTCCTTGTATTTCCATACATATATTTATATATATATGTATATATACATATTTATATTTATATATATTTATAAATATGTATATATACATATTTATAAATATATATGTGTGTGTGTGTGTATGTGGGTATATATACATATATATTATATCATACATATAGTAAATAAAAAGAAGGAATATATATATTCCAAATTTTACTCCCCTCCTGGTTCATCCTTAACTGTTCCACATCCCAAACCTCCTCCCCAACTCTTGTCTCCACAGTGATATCTCCATTCTACAACCCCCACCTAACCAGACCTATAAACTCCCTGGGGCCTCCAGTCTCTTGAGGGTTAGGTGTATCTTCTCTGAATGAACCCAGACATGGCAGACCTCTCCTGTATGTGTGTTGAGGGCCTCTTATCAGCCCTCAGGTGTATGCTGCCTGGACGATGGTTCAGTGTTTGAGAGATCTCGAGAGTCCAGGTTAATTGAGACTGCTGGACCTCCTACAGAGCCACCCTCTTCCTCAGATTCTTCAAACTTTCCCCTAATTCAACCACAGGGTCAGCAGCTTCTGTCCATTGGTTGGGTGCAAATATCTGCATCTGACTCTTTCTGCTGCCTGTTGGACATTTTGGAGTAGGTTCATGATTTATCCCTTTTTATGGGTGCTCCACATTGTTACCTTCCCTCTTCACTTCAGTCATCGGACTTTTGGTAACCTCTGCTTGGGGGCTAAAACCTGGGAGTGAAGACAGATGCTCTTTGTTGACTGTTTGTTTGTCTTTGAAGAAACCACCTGAGCATGCCCACCACCTGATTATGCCAGTTGCCTGAAGATCTTCTGAACCTGGGGACTTTGGCATCTGAACTTTCTTTGCAGTATAATCTAGAGACTTGGTTTTGGTTTCTCCTGTGACTATAAAAATCCTGGTTTATTCTAAGAGGAGCCTTGATTGGGATGCAGCTTGACTTTGTGTTTTCACTTTGCATTTCAAACCCTTTAGTTCAGGTCCTTTATTCCCTCCTGGCTGAGAAGAATCCAGTGCATGAAACTGTAGGCAGTTTCAGATGGCACCTGAATGTGGACTCAGGTATGGAGGATTTATAAAGGACATACTGTCAAAAAAGCAGAGCTCTGCCTAAAAATTCAGAAGGTAAGGATAAAAGGTCATACACCATTCTGCCCCATAGGCAATTTTGATGCTAACGCTACCCTTAATTTTACATTGTAGAAGTGTTGCCGCGTGTGTAAGAAGGGTACGGGGCTAGGTTGCATTGGCCTTGACTGGGCATTTTAATTCACCTAGGGGATGTGACAGTAAGTATGGGTTTGATTGAGTCAAAAGCAGTAATACAGAGTATAAATAAGTTGCTTCAGGCAAGAGGAATCAGGGTGGAAAAAATGCACTGAAAGATCTCTCTGATAAGATAGAATCTTGTTGCCCATGAATTCATGAAGTAAGTAATTTAAATAAAAGATCATAGGAAAAAATTGGAAAAGCTCTGAGGAAAAATCAGGCAGAAAAATTCACTCTCTGCCTTAGGCACTCATGAGGAGATTATAGAGGAAAGAGATAGAGAGTCAGAATGTGAATTGAGCTCACAAGAATCAGAGAGTTCAGATATGGAAAGAGAAGAGAGTCAATATACTTCTTTAGAAAGCAGAACTACTAAGTCTTGTGGAGAGGAGTTGCTTTCATAGGCATCTTCTGCTAATTCTAGGTCCACTATGACAGGAGAGAAGGATCAGAGAGATTTACAATTAAGTAAATTGGAGTTTGAAATCAAGTTGCAGACATTGAATAATGAGTTGAATGATCTAAAGGCAGTATCAGGCAAAAGAAAGGATAGCAATTTTCAGATAGGTCAATTGCCTTTAGAGAAAGCAATTATTCAGGCTAGAAAAAATGGGCAAGACACTTCGGGAGTGCTAGTGGTTCCTGTAGTGGAAAGGCTTGGTCAGCAAAATGAGAGAATTAGACAATATCAGCCGTTAGAATTTAAAGTTATAAAAGATTTAAAAGGAGCAGTTGCTCAATATGGTCCGAATGCCCCATTTACACAGGCTATTGGATAATGTAATAGAGTCAAATTTAACACCTCAAGACTGGAGAACTTTATGTTCCTCCCTTTTGTACTTCAAATCCTCCCAGAGACCCGCTCTTCAAATACCTACAATATCTTTTTTGTCATATTCCTTAAAATTTATAAAATATTATAACAAAAAATGAGCATTATAAAAGTTGTTTGATATAAAACAACAATTAATTTAACAGTGTTATGTAGATGCTTGTCTATAGCAATACTGAAAATACATTTTTCTCAGTATAAATTTTAAATAACTCCAAGCATTAACTGTATACTTAAAAATAATACATCACTACTAGTATTTTCTTAAATGAACATAAATAGATAATATCTTTTTGTTTGTTTGTTTTGTATTTAGTAGAGTTTAAAATCTTGTCTCTTACTATGGTAAAAGCCCAAAATAAGAAATTTTTTTAGACATTGGATTTCATTGTAATAAGGCTGTACTTCAATGACCCTCAAATCACCGAAGGATTTTACCTCCATTGTAGCTAAGCTGAGAGTTGACAGTTCTGCTGTGCAAAGGAATGAATTTTAGGCACAATTTTTGGATACAGATGTCCTGCTAGGGTCAAAACTATTTGATTTGAGTGAGTGACTTTATTCTCATGCCACAGAGAACAGGTTCCTTTCATTTAAGAAATGGTGTGTGTATTGACATAGTCTATTCATAAAGTCATTCAACTGTTTCAATGAACAATGGTTCTGCTTGGATAGTGGCACAGACATTAGGTATGGGTAAGAATCTGGTTCATTGGCTGCGATAATTTGGAAAAGGATTCATCTCAGAGAAAGAGTAACTTGTAAAGTCCTCTTCTTCAAACTTGATACAAGAGCTACAAATGTCAAGTAAAGCATTCAGTCTCACTCTTTGTTGTTCTCTTTCCTACAAGCCACCTCCCAAGTTATTTGTCTATGCCTCCCTTGGGTACATAAATACTTTTGAAATATATAAGCTGTTCTGAAAACCATAGTATAGTGTTAAAACATGAAATAAACAATACTACTAATAGAGAGGCTGAGATAGGAGAAGCAAGATTTCAAGACTCTTATGTTGTACACAGCAAGATACTATCACAAACAAACAAGCTGAAAGTATATATAGATTGTACAATATTGGACCAACTTCTCCAATTACCATGCTAGAGAGACCATTGGTTGACAATCAACAAATTTGTAATTCCTCATATTTTTGGATTTCAATTGATTAAGCTATGTTGGTAATATTAATTTTGATATTAAGATATTAAGAAAAGGTAATTATCACTTCCTGTTGTTTTTGTTGTAAGAGGTGGAATTAGATTTGTGTGGATTTGTTGAAAGATTACTTTCTTGCTTCTTCTAGGGTGTAGTTTTGCTCCTTATGTTGATGTTTTCCATCTATTATGCTTTGTAGGGCTGGATTTGTGGAAAGATATTGTGTAAATTTTGTTTTCTCATGGAATATCTTGTTTTCTCCATCTATTGTAATTGAGAGTTTTGTTGGGTATAGTAGCCTGGGCTGGCATTTGTGTTCTTATAGGGTCTGTATGAGATCTTCCCAGGATCTTCTAGCTTTCATAGTCTCTGGTGGAAGTCTGCCATAATTCTGATAGGCCTACCTTTATATGTTACTTGCCTTTTTTCCCTTACTGCTTTTA
>NW_022196900.1:71271627-71300297 GCF_008632895.1 Mastomys coucha | reverse complement strand
TGTTTTGATTATTATGTGATGGGAGGAATTTCTTTTCTGCTCCAGTCTATTTGGAGTTCTGTAGGCTTTTATATGTTCATGGACATCACTTTCTTTAGTTTAGGGAAGTTTTCTTGTAAAATTTTGTTAAAGATATTTACTGGCCCATTACATTGGGAGTCTTCACTCTCTTCTATACCTATTATCCTTAGGTTTGGTCTTCTCATTGCATCCTGGATTTCTTGCATGTTTTGGGTTAGGAGCTTTTTGCTTTTTGCATTTTCTTTAAGGGATTTTTGTGTTTCCTCTATAAGAGCTTCGAGCTCTTTGCCTGTGTTTTCCTGTATTTCTTTGAAGGTGCTAATTTTGTCTTTCTTAAGTCCTGTATCATCATCATGACAAGTGATTTTAGATCTGAATCTTGTGTTTCCAGTATGATGGTGTGTCCAGGACTTGCAATGGTGAGAGAATTGGGTTCTGATTATGCCAAGTAACCTTGGTTTGTGTTGCTCTTTTTCTTAGGCTTGCCTCCCGCCATCTGTTTATCTCTAGTGCTACCTTCCCTTGCTAAATCTGACTGGAGTCAGTCCTTCCTGTGATCCTGGTTCTATCAGAACTTCTCAGAGTCAGGCTGTCTCTGTGACCCTGTGATTCTGGGATCCTGTGACCCTAGGCTTGTTAGAGCACCTGGGAGTACAACAGCTTCTTCTGGATGTTGTGGGACTATCTGTGGAGCCTGGACCCAAGGTCTGCTCAGGACACCAGTCCAGAGAGACCAGAAAGAACCCAAGCCACTCTACTGGTGGAGTTCCTGTATGCCTGGTCCTGCAGGTCCCAGTTACTCCGGGTGTTGGGACAGATGTTGGGTCTTCCTCACCTCCGATCCTGAGAGTGTCAGAGTGCCTGGGAGAGGAGCTTCTCTGGGTGTTGTGGGATTGGCTGCAGAGCTTGCGTCCAAGGTCCACTCAGGATACCAGCGCAGATATCCAGGTGTTATTGGTGGTGATTATCAAGAGGAGATTAAGATTATGGCTGCTTTGCCTTGTGGTGTTATTACAATAACTGCTAATCAGAGAATTTCTCAGATTATTTTAATCCCTCTGTATTCAATGCCTTCTAATTTTGTTAAAAAAGTAAGAGGAGAGAGTTTTTTGGTTCTTCTGATGTATACTGGGTACAATATATCACTAGCAAAAGACTTAATCTTAAATTAATTATTGAAGGAAAAAGTTTTGAAGGTTTAATAGATATTGGAGCTGATGTTACTATCATCAGAGGAAAAGACTGGCCCTCAACTTGGGCTTTGTCTGAGACAATAACTCATCTCCAAGGAATTGGTTATGCCAATAACTCAAAATGAAGCTTTAAGATTCTAACATAGAGATATGAGGAACGTAATTTAGGAAAAATTTGGCCTTATGTTGTGTCAAATCTGCCTGTTACTTTGTGGGGAAGAGATCTGTTGTCACAAATGGGTCTTGCTCTGTGCAGCCCTAAGTGAAATAGCTAATAATAAGCAGAGGTCAGAACAGGACATTAGAACATCTGGACCCCCTAAGCCTTATCTTAATAATAAAAGTTTGAAGTATTTTCCATAATGGCCACTATTTTGCCTGTGCCCCATGCAGAGAAAATTCAATGGATTAATAATATTCCAGTTTGGGTTGATCAGTTGTCTTTATCTCAAGAAAAGATAGAAGCTGCTTCTTTGCTAGTACAGGAGCAATTGGAAGCAGGACATCTGAGGGAATCCAATTCTTCATGGAATATGCCAATATTTTTCATTAAGAAAAAATCACGTAAATGGAGACTGTTACAAGATCTAAGAAAGGTAAATGAAACAATGGTAGTTATGGGAGCATTGCAAACTGGACTTCCATCTCCAGTGGGAATTCCAAATGGATATTATAAAATAGTTATGGATTTAAAAGACTGTTTCTTTACAATTCCTTTGCACCCTGAGGATTGTGAGAGATTTGCTTTTAGTGTTCCATGTTAATTTCAAAGAACCTATCAAAAGATATCAATGGACAGTCCTTCCTCAGGGAATGGCTAATAGTCCTATGTTATGTCAAAAATTTGTGGCAAAAGTCATTGATCCTATAAGGAAAAAATGGCTAATAATATATATTGCCCATCACACAGATAATGTCCTATTAGCAGGAAAAATCCTCAGGATGTACTATTATGTTATAGAGACTTATAAGTTGCCTTAGATGAAAAGGGACTGCATATAGCTCCAGAAAGTGTACAAATTCAGTATCTGTATAATTATTTAGGATTTACACTCATGGATCAATCTATTATTCCTAAAAAGATAGTTATTCATAGAGACAGATTAAAAACTTTAAATGATTTTCAAAAATTATTAGGTGATATTAATTGGTTTCATCCTTATTTAAAACTTACTATGGGAGAATTGAAACCTTTATTTGATATTCTCAGAGGTAATTCTGATCCAAATTCTCCTAGATTTTTAACTAGAGAAGGAATGTCAGCTTTACAGCAGGTAGAAAGAGCTATTGAAAATCAATTTGTTACTTATGTAGATTATTCTTTACCTTTGCATTTGTTAATTTTCAATACAGCTCATGTTCCCACATCGTTGTTATTGCCAAAAACACCTCTCATGTGGATGCATTTAAAGGTGTCTCCTAAACATAATATTTTGCCATATTATGAGGCAGTAGCTCATATCATAATGCTTAGTAGAAAGCAAGCACTGACTCATTTTGGCAAAGAAACAGATGTTATCATTCAGTAGGCCCCTTAAAAATTAGACAACAGAAGATGTGATCGCCCAGTCATCTTCCATTTAATAATCTCTTTGTTACAAGCCAACAGGTAGAAAAGGTGAGGCAAAACCCCTCCCCCAAGTATGTCAGCATGCCGGCCCAATCAGCGGCTTCTTTGGTCTCTGTAGAGGCTGGACTTCCGATGTAACTGTAGCCAGGAGCGAGGCATGGCAAATAGCAGGAGGTGGGCAGAGAGGTGTGGTTATGAGAGGCAGGTAGGGTCTGAAGAATCAGCCCTCAAGCCAGGAGGGTTACAGTTCCTCCCTTATTATTAGAAAACAGTAGGTTAATGGCATACTCAAAAGGCACAATCTTGTACAGAAAGTCTTATGGTGCTTGAAGGTTATAATTTGTGGAATATACGACTGAACAGCATCTGACCCATCATCAAGGTCACATGCAGCTAGTTTGATTCTACAAACTGGGCTTATTATGTGTTTATTCAAAAAACACAGCCATATGACATATGCCTCTGTCTTAGGTTGATACCGCCAGCGACCTAGCCGAAGAAACAGATTATTATGTGCACCTCATTCATGCCTAAAATTTCAAGACATGCCTTTATCACCTGCAAAGTCCAGGAACTACCACAGTCTCTCTGGAGTCCACCTTTCCTGAAGTCCATGTGAAGCAGTGCTGGTGTGCTGATGGGCAACTGGGCATAGACACCTAGTTGAGTTGTGAAATAGTAGCTCCCAAGATAGGAGCACTTCCCATAGCTTTGCCTTCAATAGGATTTTAGTTCAGTTGTCAATAAATAACTTTTCATGTTAGAAACTCTGAGATTGAGCTTGGATAAGGAGGGCTCCGGGACGGAGCCTGTTTTTTAGGTAAGGAGGGCTCTGGGACTGAGCGAATTTTGATTGTCTTTCTACTCAGAGAATGAGTCTGCTTGATATAAAAACTTAAAAGTTTTAAAATAAAAATAACTTGAAGATGTCTCAAGCACTTTAGTTGCAAATTAGCAACACTTAGGCCCAAGGTTTGGCCTCTAGGTATAGAAGGAAGCCAATGTTGACTCTTAGAAAAAGGTGGAGTCCAATCTCAACCAAAGCAAACTTTGCTGGCCAGTAAAAATATTTAGGCAATATTCTTGGCACAAAAACATGTCTATAAAAGGTTTTGTGTCTGTATCCACTTGGCAAATACATGTATAAGGCCGCCATTGTGTATCAACACCAAAGGAGCCCCTTCCCCAGATCAAGGTGGGGTTAAGAAAAACAAGGTGTTAGTAAGTGGAGTGACATGCCATTTCATTATGTATTTTTCAAGACAAGGGAAAGGCAACATGTCTTTAAACATGAGCAAAAAGCGAAGCATGCCTTAAAAGAGGCAAAAATGAAATATTATTTAACATAATCAAAAAAGCAAAACATGCCTTTTAACACAAGCGAAAAACATGATGCTTTTAACACAAGCAAAAAACAAGAGCTAAAGACACTTCCGGGGTGGAATGCACATTCCCCCTCCTTTTAATATTAAAATATAAAATTCTCAAAGTGCGAGGTGCACATTGAATAAATGTTGTCTTTGAGAATCACAGAATATTGACAATATGTCTTAAATGTTTGACTGTAATAGTCAGTTCCATGAGGAACATCAAATATAGAGCAATAAAGTATAGCCAATAACGATTAATATATCTTTTATGTTCAAGGAATAACAACTTGAAAGCCTGAGAAGAAATAATCACATGTGTATATTTTGAAATCAAACTTACATTTTAAAAATGTCTAGATAACATAAGTAATAGAGAATTTAAATAAGAAAAGGCTTAATTTAATTATATGTGCAGACACGGGTAGAAAATTATGAGAATAAAACATGTGACTTAGTGCTGGGCAAGATGGCCCAGCAGGCAAGAACACCGACTGCTCCTCCGAAGGTCCTGAGTTCAGACCTCAGCACACACACACACATGATAGCTAATGGCCATCTACACAGCTATAGTGCACTCATACACATAAAATAAAATATGTGTCTTATTTATGAAAATTTCTATAAAAGGGCTAAAGAGGTGATATATTTTAAAAATTAAGACAATTTGTTTACTTAGAGAAATATCAGTTTTTGTTTTAAAAACTATTTACTAAGTAATAAGTCAAATATCAATTAGTTTTTAGTAATAACCAATTTAACTGCTTGTAGAAGAATTAGATGTCTATTTAGGTATAGATGAATGAGAAAATGTTTTTAAGCATTCTCTCTAAAATATCTTCATGAATATATCATATAGTTATTTATTTATTAATTTATATGATGTATCTGTGGCTTAAAAATTGGCTTATATTGAGAAAAGTCAAGGCTTTAGCTTTCTATATTTAGTAGAGACAAAGAATTCAAATGTAAGTCTTTTAGCCAATATTAAAGGCAATATCTTTTAATCTATTAAATTACTAGAATGTAGAGAGACAACCTTAAATATTTTTAAAATTAATATTAAAAATCATTATATTTACGCCACAAAGTCCTTTAATTGTCTCTCTGCCTCTGAACTGTAGCTAGCAAGTCTGGTGTTAAACCCATAATTTAAAACATAGCTATTGTATAAAATTAAGTAGTTACTAATTAAATAGCAGTTAGAATTTTACCACTAGATGTATGGCCTGTAGCTTGATTTTAGCTGGAGCCAGGTGGGGTACTTACCTAGCTTCAATGGAAGTCTATGGCAGACTGTCACGAGTTTGAGGCCAGCCTGGTCCACAAAGTGAGCTCCAGGACAGCCATGGCTACACAGAGAAACCCTGTCTCAAAGCAGGAAGCAGATGACAGCATTGGGCTAGAGGCAAGTTATTATTTCTAACTTGCTGGACTTTCAGTTAAGGAGAAACAAGCTTATTTGTTTACGATGAAATAATATGTGGACACGTGTTGGCCACCTTTGGACTATAGCTATTAGTTATTCAATGGTATATAGTGAGAACTTTTCACAGTGCAGCAGGTTTCTGAGAGGTAGAATCATGGCCTTTAACAGCACATGTTATTAGTTACCAGCTTAAACCTAGCCTTTAGTAATAGATGTAACGATGAAAACAAAGTCTAATAACTTAAAAATCAAAAATCATATGAACATATACCTTTAAGACTAGCTAGAATCCAAATGAAATCTTATTAATTGATTAATAAGAAATTTAAACTAAGCTTTTAATTACTTATAAAAAACAGCCTTCAATTTAGGATTAGAAACCTGTCTCTGTCTCCCAAACGCTGTGAATAAAGGGGTGTGCACCCACTTTTGGTTCACACCCACTACTTGATTAGTTTCTAGTTAACTAATTTTATTTACCTGCTTCCAGAAAGAACGGAGTTTTACTTCCAATGAACTGTCTATTGGGGTATCTTGTAATCTGTAAAGAAAGCATAAAAATGCCTCTCTTTTTTGAGGCCATATAAAATATCTGAGCATTTTTATTGCTTGTCTGTGACTTGGAAGCTAAATTAAGTAATTTAGAGGATTACCAGCTTGTAATTTATTATCATACCACTAGATGGCACAATGGTGACGAGCAGAGCCCAGCCTCTAGACCACTAGATGGCACAATGGTGACAAGCAGAGCCCAGCCTCCTGGGGAAGTGCAGCTGGGCAGAATCCTGGTCTGGCTGGTGAGGCGCCATGCTGCCAGGTCTGCTGCAAGGGAATGAGCAAACACCTGCATGTTTTAATTTGAGCAGGCGAGAGGGAGACAGGCATTCAGCCACTCTGCAGGTCTCTGTGCTCCCTGCTCGCGCGGCTCCTCCGAGAGGTCTATTGTTAAGTTCAGGCAGCCACTTGTAGTGACCGCCCTTTCCTGCACGATCTTGAGCCCCTAGTTGTTTGCTCTGGGCACAGAACAATAGAAACCTTTAGTCACGGATCTGTGGGTGTCAGGGTGCAGCCAGCTGAAGCCCAGAGTGCTGCTGGGCCCGCATCAGCCCCCATCCTGTCTGAGCCGCTGGCTGGGAACGAGAAACGCAGGTAGCCGTGTTAAAACGGTCACTGACTTAGAGCTGCTGCCTCTGCTAATGACTGTGCCAACTCTAGCACCGCATCAGGCTGCCAGGGGTCCACGCCCCCTGTGCGGAACCAGCAAACCCGATGCCTGTCTGCCAGGGACCCAGAATGTCTCTGCCGCCCAGCCTCCCGGGAAGTGTAGTTGGACAGAGTCCCCATCTGGCTTCCCAGCCTGGGAGTTTGCCTCATGCTGTGGGTCACCAAGCTCTGGCCCCAGGTGCAAGAGAGGCGAGGCAGAGGCACAGTGCAGCAGGGGGAACACGGCCTGAAATGTCACAGGGGACTGTAGCCTGTCCACAGCCCTTTCTGTCCCCAAGTACCTCCTCTCTTTGGGAGGTCCCCTTAGCTCCCCAACCTGGAGCTTTTAGGGGAAGAAGGCTGTCTCCAATCCCTGGAGTTAGTTATCCTTTCAAATAACCCCGAAACCAAGTCACTTACTGTGAGAAATGGTTATGTCCATATCTGGGCCATTTTGGCCTCAGATAAACCCGGCAAAACCTGCTGTGACCCGGCGAAACCCGCCGTCTGCTTTGGCACCCTGGCCATCTTAACCCAGCACTTTGGCTGTCCATCCCGGCACAAATCCACCATCTATATCTTAATATTTATATAAGAGCTCTCTGTTCCTTTCTACTCCAATACAACCTCACATCTGATGCCATCTGTTACCGTCAGGAGGGTTATAGATAATCATTACCCTCAGGATAAATTGATAAAATTCTTAAATGTGCATAAAGTGATATTTCCTAACATGACTTCTTTACAGCCTTTGAGTAATGCCCTTGTGATATTTCCTGACAGTTCCTCTAAAGGACAAGCTAGATATCTGTAGAGGCTGGACTTCCGATGTAACTGGAACCAGGAGTGAGGTGTGGCAAATTAGCAGGAGGTGGGCAGAGAGGTGTGGTTATGAGAGGCAGGCAGGGTCTGAAGAATCAGCCCTCAAGCCAGGAGGGTTACAGATAATCATTATCCTCAGGACAAATTGATAAAATTCTTAAATGTGCATAAAGTGATATTTCCTAACATGACTTCTTTACAGCCTTTGAGTAATGCCCTTGTGATATTTCCTGACAGTTCCTCTAAAGGACAAGCTAGATATCTTATGAATAATCAACAGGTAGTCATAGAAACTCCTGGTCTCTCAGCTCAGTTAGCTAAATTAACAGCAGTATTAAATGTGTTTCAAGCTGTGACTGATGCTTTCAATCTTTTCACTGATAGCCTATATGTGGCACAGTCAGTGCTTTTGTTAGAAACTTGTGGTACACTTAATTTTAATACTACAGCAGTATCCTTATTTTCACAATTGCAAAATGTCATTCTTGCACGAAAAAATCAGTTTTATATTGGTCATATATGAGCTCATTCTGGTCTTCCTGGACCATTGGCTGAAGATAATAATTATATTGACAGAGCTCTTGTAGGAGAAGTCTTATTTTCTGATCCTGTTGCTCTAGCTAAACAGGATCATAATAAATTCCATCTTTCTAGCCATATTTTAAGACTCAAACATAAAATTTCCAAAGAACAAGCAAGAATGATTGTAAAACAATGCCTTAATTGTGTTATTTTATCTCCAGTTCCACACTTAGGGGTAAATCCAAGAGACCTTATGACCAATCATATTTGGCAGATGGTTAGAACTCATTATGCAGAATTCGGAAAACTTAAATATATACATGTTTGTATTGATACTTGCTCAGGACTTATATTTGCTTCTCTGCATACAGGAGAGGCCTCTAGAAATGTAATTGATCATTGTTTATAAGCCTTTAATATTATGGGCTTACCTAAAGTTATTAAGACAGACAATGGGCCAGCTTACTCTGGCAAAAATTTTGTGTCATTTTGTGAAAATTTTGGCATCAAACATAAAACTGGACAAGGGATTGTTGAACGTGCACACCTCACTCTTAAAAATTGGCTTTTGAAACTAATGGAGGGAATTTGTATCCTCCTAGATCTCCAAAGGCACACCTTGCTTTTGTGTTATTTGTTTTGAACTTTTTGCAGACTAACATCAAAAGTAAGTATGCTGCGGAACGACGTTGGCATCCTAATACTTCAAGTTTGTATACCATGGTGAGGTGGAGAGATCAACTCACTAATACTTGGCATGGTCCAGATTCTGTTTTGGTTTAGGGCAGAGGGTCTATGTGTATATTTTCTCAGAAAGAGGATAAAGCTCATTGGCTTCCTGAAAGATTAATACACCAGGTGGACTCAGATCCACAGCCTTCTTAGTAAATGTGTTTAAATGTACTGCTGAAAAGTCTTTTTTCTTTTTCTTTTGTTTTTGATCTGACAGCTCTTTCTGTCACTCTGGAAATGCCCGCTTGATCTGGAAAAATGTGCTTTCTCCTGAAGCTAAATAAACTATTCGAATTCACCTGCTTATGCCTGGAGCAAAAGTAAAATACTCCTACAGCAGTTAGCTGTTTCAGGCTGGTGAAATCCTGAACTACTAGCCTGAATTTACTAATTTACATTTGAATTGAGGCTTATTCTCAGCAAAGGTTCCCAGAATTGGAGCTGATATTTTGCAGCTCAATCAGGTGCCTACACTTATCTCTTGTACAATGGCGTGCAGTTTTATCATAACTTCTGAGAAGGTGGTTTTCAAAAAGATTGTGGCAGTTTATGGACATTGCAGGCAATAAAGGCATGTCTTTCTATTGGGTGCACAGAAGATAGTGCATTTTGAAAACCTGTGTTCTTCTGACTAGGTCTCTGGCAAAGAAATCAACCTAAGACAGAGGCATGTGCTGAGTGGCTGTGTTTTTGAAAAAAAAAAAAAAACATGAAATAAGCCCGGTTTGTAGTTCAAAATAGATAAACGTGTTCTCAAAGATGGGTAAGATATTTTGCCACCAGATATTACACTGCAGATGATATTCACCCAGGCACCATGAAAATTCCCTGTGCAAGACCGTGATGTTTGATTATCCCTTTGTTCTGCAATTTTTTAAAATAAAGAGGGAGGAATTGTTACCTTCCCTCTTCACTTCAGTCATCGGACTTTTGGCAGCCTCTTCTTCGGGGCTAACACCTGAGAGCTAAGACAGATGCTCTCTGTTGACTGTTTGTCTTTGAAGAAGCCTCCTGAGCATGCCCACCACCTGAGTATGCCAGGTGCCTGAAGATCTTCTGAACCTGGGGACTTTGGCACCTAAACTTTCTTTACAATATAATCTACAGACTTGGTTTCAGTTTCTCCTGTGACTATAAAAACTCTGGTTTATTCTAAGTAAATTGGAGCTTTGATTGGGATGCAACTTGGCTTCGTGTTTTCTCTTTGCATTTCAAAACCTTTATTTCAGGTCCTTTATTCCATCCTGGCTGAGAAGAACCCAGTGCGTGAAACTGCAGGCCATTTCACCACTGTCTCTGTAATAGTGTCAGGCCTTGGGCCCTCCCATTGAGCTGGATCCCACTTTGAGCCTGTTGCTGGATCTTGTTTTCTTCAGGTGCATTCTGGAGGGTCTACCCAACCTCCTATCTCCCAAGGTTACCTGATTCCATTCTGTGTGCTGGCCCTCAGAGCTTCAGTCATTTTCCCTCACCAAATACCAGATCAGGTTCCCCTATCCCTCACAAGCCCACTCTCTACTTTCCCTCATGGTCCATCTCTCCCTCCCCACTAGTGATTGCTTTCTTCTACCTCCCAAGTGGGACTGAGGCTTCCCGACTTAGGCCCTTCAACTTGTTGAGCTTTTCAATTCTGTGGACTATGTCTGTGGACTATACAATATTTTTTTGTTAAAATCCACTTATTAGTGAGTACATACCATGCATTTCCTTTTATGTCTGAGGTACCTCACTCAGAATGCTATTTTAAAGTTTCACCCATTTGCTTGCAAAACCCAGAATGTCCTCTTTCTTAATAGCTGAGTAGTATTCCATTGTGCAAATGAACCACACTTTTTGTATCCATTTTTCTGTCAAGGGACATTTGGGTTGTTTCCAGCTTCTGGTTACCACAACTAAGGCCATTATGATCATAGTGGAACAGGTGCCCCTGTGCCATGATGTGGCATTTTTTTGGGTATATTCCCAAGAGTGGTATTTCTGGGTCTTCAGGTAGATCTATTTCCAATATTCTGGGGAACCTCTAGATTGATTTCCAGAGTGATTGTACCAGTTTACATTCCAATCAATGATGGAGGAATGTTTCTCTTTCCCCACATCCTCACCAACATGTGTTTTCACTTGAGGTTTTGATCTTAGCCATTTTGATGGGTGTAAGGTAGAATCTCAGGGTCATTTTGATTTGCATTTCTCTGATCACTAAGGACTTTGAACATTTCTTTAGGTGCTTTACAGGCACTCAAGATTCCTCTGTTGTGAATTCTCAGTTTAGTTCTATATCCCATTTTTTGATTGTGTTGTTTGTTTGTTTGTTTGTTTGTTTGTTTTGGTGATTAGCTTCTTGAGTTCTTTATATTTTGGATATCAGCCCTCTATTGGATGTGAGGTTAGTGAAGTTTTTTTTCCCCAATATGTAGGTTGACAATTTGTCTTATTGACTATGTCCTTGCCTTAAAGAAGCTTTCCAGTTTCATGAGATCCAATTTATCAATTCTTGATCTTAGAGCATGAGCCACTGGAGTTCTGTTTAGGAAAATTTTCCCTGTGCCAATGTGTTCAAGGCTCTTTCCTACTTTCTCTTGTACTAGATTCACTGTGCCTGGTTTTATATAAAGGTCCTTGGTGGCTTGGACTTGATCTTTGTCCAAGCTGTTAAAATGGGTCTTTTGTCATTTTTCTACACCCAGACAGCTAATTATACCAGCATCATTTATTGAGTATAATTTCTTTTTCCCATTGTATATTTTTGCATCTTTGTCAAAGATCAAGTGTCCATAAGTGTGTGGTTTTATTTCTAGTTCTTCAATTTTATTCCATTGATCAATGTGTCTGTCTCTGTACTGGTAACATGCAGCTTTTATCACTATTGCTCTGTAGTAAAGCTTGAGGTCAAGGATGGTGATTCTCCCAGCTATTCTTATATTGTTAGAGTTATTTTAAATATTCTGGGATTTTTGCCTTTCCAGATGAATTTGAGAATTGCTTTTTCCATGTCTTTGAATAATTGTCTTGAAATTTTGATGTGGAGTGAATTTATTCTGTAGATTGCCTTTGGAAGGCTGGCCATTTTTACTATGTTAATTCTGTCAATCCATGAGCATGGGAGATCTCTTCATTCTCTGAGCTCTTCTTTGATTTCTTTCTTGAGAGATTTGAATTTATTTTCATATAGGTCTTTCACTTATTTGGCTAGAGTTATCCCAAGATACTTTATATTATTTGTGGCTACTGTGAAGGGTGTCACTTTCCTAATTTCTTTCTCAGCCTGTTCATCATTTGGATAAAGGAAGACTACTGATTTGTTTGAGTTAATTTTTATCTGCCACTATGCTGAAGTTGTTTATCAGATGAAGAAGTTCTCTAGTAGAAGTTTTGTGGTCACTTATGTGTACTATCATATCATCTGCAAATAGTGGTACCCTTATGTCTTCTTTGCCAATTTGTATCCCTGTGATCTTTTTTGCTTGATTTATTGTTCTAGCTAGTACTTTGAGTACTATATTGAATACATTTGGTGAGAGTGGGCATCCTTGTCTTGTCCCGATTTAGTTTGATTTCTTCAAGTATTTCTCCATTTAATTTGATATTGGCTGTTGATTTTCAGTAAATTGCTTTTATTATATTTTATTATATGTATGGGTCTTGAATCCCTCCAATACTTTAAACATGAAGTTTTGTTGTATTTTTCAATGTTATTTCTGCATCTAAGGATTTGATCATATAATTTTTTTCTTTGAGTTTTTTTATATAGTAGATTACCTTGAGGAATTTCTGTATATTGTACCATCCCTGCATCAATGAGATGAAGCCTACTTGATCATGGTGAATGATCGTTCTGACATGTTATTGGATATGGTTTGTAAGAATTTTATTGAGTTTTTTTGCATCAATATTCATAAGCAAGATTGGCCTGAAGTCATTTTTGATTGGGTCCTTGTGTGGTTTAGTTATCACAGTAATTGTAGCTTCACAGAATGAGTTAGGTAGTATTCCTACAGTTTGTATTTTATGAAATAGTTTGTGGAATATTGATATTAGGTCTTCTTTGAAAGTCTGGTAGAATTCTGCATTAAATTCATCTGACCCTGGGACTTTTTTGGGGGGAGGAGCTGAGAGGTTTTTAATGGTGTCTTCTATTTCCTTGTGCAATATGAGCCTGTTTTGGGAGTTTACCTTTTCTTGATTTAATTTTGGTATGTGGTATCTGTCAAGAAAACCACCCATTTTATCTAGATTTTCCAGTTTTTTTTTAGTATAAGCTTTTATCTAATGATTTTTGTATCTCCTCAGTTTCTGTTCCTATATTTCCCTTTTCATTTGATTATCATTGGGTACTGTCTCTAGACCCTTTAGTTAGTTTGACTAGGTTTTTATCTATCCTGTTGATTCTCTTAAATAGCCAGCTTTTAGTTTTGTTTAATCTTTGTATTTTTCTTTCTGATTGATTTTGGCCCTAATTTAGACTATTTCATGCCATCTACTCCTCTTGGGTGAGTTTGGTTCTTTGTTTTCTAGATTTCTCAGGTATACTGTTAAGTTATTAATGTACAAGCTCTGCAGTTAATTTATCAGGGCACTTATTGCTATGAATTTTCCTCTTAACACTGCTTTCTTTGTGTCTCATAAGTTAGGGTATGATGTGTCAGCATTTTCATATAAATTCCAGGAAGTCTTTATTTCTTTCTGTATTTCTTCCCTGACCAATTTATCATTGAGTAGAGTATTTGCTGGTGGGATTGCAAGCTGTTACAACCACTCAGGAAATCAGTTGGTGGTGCCTTAGAAAATTGAAAATAGTTCTACCTGAGGAACAGCATATACCTAAAAGATGCTCCAACATATAACAAGGAGTCATGTTCCATTATGTTCAGAGCTGCCTTATTTATATTAACCAGGAGTTGAAAAGAGCCCAGATGTCCCTTAACAGAGGAATGGATACAGAAAATGTGGTACATTTACACAAGAAGTACTACTCAGCTATGAAAAGCAATGACTTCATGAAATTCACAGGCAAATGGATGGAACTAGAAAATATCATCTTGAGTGAGGTAACTCAGTCACAAAGAACACACATGGTATGTACTCTCTGATTAGTGGATACTAACCCCAAAGCTTGGAATATCCATGATACAAATCACAGACCATATGAATCTCAAGTGGAAGAAAGAACAAAGTGTAGATGCTTCAGCTACTCAGAAGGGGGAACAAAATAATAATGGGAGGTAGAGGGAGGGAGAGACCTAGGAAATAGAGAGGAAGGGGAAGGAAAAGGAGAGCAGGATCAGGTGGGGGAAGAGACAGGGGAGTAGTACAGAGGGTCAGGAAACTTAATGGACATGTGTACCAGTAGGGGATGGGGAACTGGGGATAACCACTAGAAAGTCCCAGATGCCAGGGAATCATGAGATTCCCAGGACCTCACAGGGATGACATTAGCAGAAATATCCAACAAAGGGGAGAAAGAACCTATAGAGACCATATCCATTAAATAGGCATGGCTCCAGTGTTGAGGAATGGGGCCACCTGCCCATTTAAAAATTTGTTTTTAACCCAAAATTGTTCCTGTCTAAAGGAAACACAGGAGCAAAGACTGGAGCAAAGACTGAAGAAAGAGCCATTCAAAGACTGTCCCACTTAGGGATCCATCCCATTTGCAGACACCAAACCCAGACACTATTGCTGATGCCAAGAAGCACTTGCTAACAGGAGCCTGGTATAGCTTTCCCCAGAGAGGCTTTGCCAGTGTCTGACAAATACAGATATGGATGTTCGAAATTAACCATTGGACTGAGCATGGGGAACCCAATGAAAGCGTTAAGGAAATAACTGAAGGAGCTGAAGAGGACTGCTATCTTAAAGAAAGAAAAACAATATCAACAAACCAGAACCCCCCACCAAGCTCCCACAGACTAATCTACCAACCAAAGAGGGATCCATGGCTCTAGGTACATATGTAATAGGGAATTGCCTTATCTGGCATCAATGGGAGGGGAGTTCGTTGATCCTGAAGATGCTCTATGCCCCAGTGTAGGGGGATGCTAGGGTGATAAGGTATGGGATAGGGGGTTTGTGAAGGGGAAACTGGGAAGGGGGACAACATTTAAAATGTAAATAAATAAAATAACCAATAAAAAAAGAACTACAGGTAACTGAAGAATTCTTAAAGCAGAAAATATATTATCTCCCAAAGAAATGATACACTTATTTGCCAAGTGGTGAGCCCTTTAAATCATACATATATGTAAAATTTTATGATATGAGTAATTTGTATCTTTGGATTTAAGAATATATATTTACACATATATGTGTGTATATGTGTGTGTGCATATACATATATATTTACATGAATATATGTAATATATATAAACATACACACTTATATATTTATATTCATAAGTACATATATATTTATGTATATATGTGTAAATGTTTCTCTGTGTGTATATGTGTGTTTGCTTGTTTTGTGGGAGTGAAGAGGAGAAACAAATGATATAATTATAATGTAATCTGCAATCTATAAAACTAAAATATAATTTTAGAAAAAAAATCCCATTTGGTAAAATTATGTTATAAGGATTTTTACTATTTACTAGATTATTAATGTAAAACCTATTTGTTAGGATATATTTTTCTTATTATCAATGCCTTATTTTGTGATTCATATAAAAGTTTTCCAAGAAAGCTGAGACAAAAAATACAAGTTAAATGCCTATTATTAAAACATGCCTATATTTTAAATAAAAAGTGAAAATATGAAGTGTTAAAAAAAACTTTGAAGCAAAGTAAAAGGCACCCTTCTCAAAATTAACCAATTTTCTAACAAATTTTTTTTGATACTATGTTATTCATGAACAGCTGTAACCATTCTTTCTTTTATCACTGAAAGTAAATCAAAATGGAAATTAAAAAAGTGATGAACATATTTGAAATGTTTCATCCTCTCTTTTATCCTTAAGATGCTTATGGAAATTATGTACGAAGGCACAAAACAATGGGGTGAAATAATCCTATATACTTCAGAGCTTCTCAGTTTTTGGATTATAGCCGCTGAAAAACACATATTTTTCATGGTCTTAGAAGCAGAGACACCATTCAGTCTAAAAATTTCAATTATGGAGTAAAATGAAAATGTGTTTATGGTTGGGGATTCCTAAACCACTAGCAACATGTATTTTCTTATGGTCATAATCCATAAGAAATGGAATTGCTATATTATACTAAGCCAGAGCTATAGTACCAATCATATTGGAAAATCATGAGACCAGGCAAAACAGATTTAGATTCATTAATTTCCACCATCAGCCTTAAAACAAATAAGAGTGAATTGCTAAATAGGGAGTTAGAGAAAAGACCTATGGAGCTGAAGGGTTTCAGCCCCTTAGGATGAACAACAATATGAATTAACTAGTACCCTCAGAGCTCCCAGGGTCTCAACTACCAACCAAGGACTGCACATGGATGAGTCTGATTGTTCTGGCAGCATGTGTATAGTAGAAGATTGCAAATTCGATCATCAATAGGAGGAGAGGACCTTAGCCCTGTGAAGGTTCTGTGTGCCCCAGTGTAGGGGAATGCCAGGCCCAATAAGTAGGAGAGGGTAAGGTGGCAGGCATGGGGAGGGGGGAGGCAACAGGGGTTTGTTTTTGTTGTTTTTGTTTGTTTCTTTATTTGTTTTTGGAGGGGAAACTGGGAAAAGAGAAATTTACATGTAAATAAAGAAAATATCTAATAAAAAGAAATAAAGTAAAGTTTATAGGTGTCAGAGGTAGGAAAAGAGGTGGAATTATTTTTTGGTAGATACGGAATTTAATTTAGGGAGATAAAAGCATTTACAGATGACTGGTTATTGAAGTTATACAATATGAATGTATTTAATGTCACAAAACTATAAAGTAGAAATGACTACTGTGATAATTTAATGTCAAGTAGCTTTGTCACAATAAAAATGGAACATATGAAAAATATTCTGCCTTATAAGAGGGTCTTTTTTAAATATAAAAACTGAAGTTACAGGCTGGAAAACATAAACATATTGACAAATGAGCCAAATTTAGAATATTTACTTCTTCTTTCACAAGACAGATGGAAAAAAGGATTATTTTCTCCATATCCTATTTTTACTTCTGTTTGTAGAATTGAATACTCCAATGGTTTAGACCACACCAAAATAATAAAAGTGTGGATTATTCACCTGTTCATTATTGGTTGTGATGCTTCAGTGAACACAGGCATATAATTACCATTTGTGAAGTGTGTTTTCCATTCTTCTGGGCATATGTCCAAATATCAAAAAAAGGGAATTTTTGGATTACATGGTAATTATATTTTTTCTTGAAGACATGTCATATCTTGCCCTCATCATTTGACATTTCCACCAAAATACACCATAATGTCCAGTCCTCATTCTACTTGCCAACACTTGTTATTCAATTTTCTTTATATTCATCCATCCTCACCAATCTGTGTGCTTTCTGGGGAGATTTACTTCACAGAATTCCATTTATTTAGCTTACTGGTGTCTCCAAAAATGACTGAAGCAATAGCTGGTACCCAGTGTGTATTATTTAGATTCTGAGCATGAGAAAACAAACATCACACATCACACATTGTACATTTATAAATGAAGGAGATTATATGAGCATGAGTGGGAGCCTTTCCACCCTTCCCCTGCCCTCATTTCTTCTTCTTCCATTTTCCCATGAGGCAGGCCATAATTTAGAACTCCTCCTTTCAAAATTGGGTCAGGATCCTTCTTCTTTCTCTCAAAGCCTGGAGACTTTTTTCTTGCCTGCATTAGAAAATGAGACATAAGAACTTCATCTAAGAGGAGATCTATCTTACATCACAAAGGAAAAAAGAGAACCCCCAAATAAACCAAATTGGCAGGCTTTATCCAATCATATTTCCACACAGTTGTTCATGCTTAATCAAATAGATGCACAAAAGTGGATAAGTCACCTAAGCCAGGAGTCAATGTTTTAAAGTAAGCTCTGTCACAGAAAATGATGGTATATACCTGCTATTCTTTTCTCTTATGAATCTGTCTCTTTTAGCTTCATATCAGAGCTAGCTAAAAACTTGTGGAATGACCAGGAAACTCTTTCTCACCTGAGGTTTTTCAGAAAGATGTATTGAAAGAATCTCTGTGATTGGAAGGGGGGCAGTATCAAATTTTTCTGTTCACAAAGATCTAGATTATAAATGAGTGGGTCTTGAGTGGACATTTTGTGTGAGAGAGGGGATGGTATAGATGTTGATCAGGGAAGATGTTCAACAGCTGAAATGTGAAGACAGGAAAATGAGGATGGAGATGAGATACTTGAATTGCATGATCTCTTCCATTTCAGAGATCCTGATCATCTAAGAAATTTCAATTTCACTATATTCTACATGGGACAGAACCTCTGATGACTCTCAGAACTAAATGAAGCAAAAAAATCACATATCTATGTGATCTTCAGACAGATTAATAAGAGCAAGTGCCATGGTACCTGAAGAGCATTAATATCTGCCTCCTTATAACCTCTTTGAGGCTTGACACAAGTATTCTTCTCTCCAAAACAATATAGCGGACATTTCATCTATTCTTATAAATGTATGAGACAAGGAGCAATGGGAACTTGAAAAGCATACCTACCATTATTGTGTAAACTAGCTTCCTCTGTGGCTGCAACACTTCCCAGTCCCAGATTGAGGTCAATATTTAGAATTAGACATATTGTACTTGGAATATATTAGTGTGATCATGTGTGTGCTGATAGTGTTCCTTATCAAGCCCATGTCAGTTTTACTTTAGATTGGAAAGTAAATATGATGTGAATAGTAGAAACTAATAAAATCTGTTTTATGTGAGTAATACTCAAATGTCTAGAAGGTGAAATTTCTGGTCCTTTGGTCTTAATAATTGTGAGAAAAAAAAACAAATGAAAAACTATCTTGTATAAAGGCTGGTGGATAATAGCCATCTGTCTGGGAACACTGACGATTTCACTTGTATCCATGTTAGGACATCACAGATTATTGGCAGTTCCAACTCTTACTATACAATTATGATAATGTTTTTGGGTAAAGACAGGTAGGAAATTATTTTGTCCACACATCCTGCAAAATTCCCTGTATATTGATTTCATTGCAAGAACTGTATGATTTCTAAAAATTTGATCTCTGGTAGTTTGGACTAAAATTTTAAAGGGTGCAAACATTCATTTAAATTTTAATAGTTTTCTCTCTTAAAACCACACACAATACTACTATTGGCCATAACCAGCACAGTTTAAGGCTATGTTTGAAATTTCTTTTGACTCATTCCTAAAGTTAGTCAATGACATTATTGTGCAAACATACTTTTCACATGGAAAAGGATAAGAATATAGTCCTATAACTCATGAAGAAAAACTTACATAGTAGATTGTAATTTATCCATAACATACAATCCTAAAATATTCCAATAGAAATTTAGGCAGGTCTCTCTGGGCTGGTGTCCTGAGTGGACCCTGGGTGCAAGCTGCAGCCAGTCCCACAACACCCAGAGAAGCTCCACTCACAGGTACTCTGACACTCTCAGGATGAGAGTTGTGGAGAACCTAACATCTGTCCCAACACCTGGAGTAACTGGGAACAGTGGGACCAGAAACACAGGAACTCTGCCAGCAGAGTGGCTCAGATTCCTTCCAGTATCTCTGGGCTAGTGTCCTAAGAAGACCTTGGGTCCAGGCTCCACAGCTAGTCCCACAACATCAAGAGTAAGCTGCTGCACTCCCAGGTGCTCTAACAAGCCCAGGATCACAGGATCCCCGAATCACAGGTTCACAGAGACAGCCTGACTCTGAGGAGTTCTGATACAACCAGGATCACAGGAAGGACTAACTCCAGTCAGATTTTGCAAGGGCAGGTAGCACTAGAGATAACCAGATGGCAGGGGGGCAAGCATAAGTAAATAAACAACACAAACGAAGGTTAATTAGCATCATCAGAACCAAATTCTCCCACCATAGCAAGTTCTGGACACACCATCACACCAGAAGTGCAAGATTCAGATCTAAAATTACTTATCATAATGATGATACAAGACCATATGAAAGACATAAATGGCACCTTCAGAGAATTACAGGAGAACACAGGTAAAGATATAGAAGCTCTTAAAGAGGAAACACAAAAATCCCTTAAAGAACTACAGGAAAAAAAACCAAATAGGTGAAGGAAATGAGCAAAACCATCCAGAATCTAAAACTGGAAATAGAAAGAATAAAGAAATCAGAAAGAGTGACAACCATGGAGATACAAAACCTAGGAAAGAAATCAGGAGTCTTAGATGCAAGCATCACCAACAGAATACAAGAGATAGAAGAGAGAATCTCAGGGGCAGAAGACACCATAGAAAACATTGACACAACTGTCAGAGAAAATGCAAAAAGCAAAAAACTCCTAACACAAAACATCCAGGAAATCCAGGATGCAATGAGAAGACCAAACCTAAGAATAATAGGTATAGAAGAGAGTGAAGACTCCCAATGTAATGGGCCAGTAAATATCTTTAACAAAATTTTAGAAGAAAACTTCCCTAACCTAAAGAAAGGTGCTCATGAATATACAAGAAGCCTACAGAACTCCAAATAGACTGAACCAGAAAAGGAATTCCTCCTGTCACATAATAATCAAAACACCAAATGCACTAAACGTCATCTTTAAGGTCTCACAATGGGAGCCTGAGCCTGGTAGAGGGCAATGCTCAAACTCTTACCTGTCACTGGGTCAATCCCCACCCCCCCACACACACCTGTCTTACGCGGTCAAGACTTAATGCCAGCTCCGTCTCTGACTTACCAGGTCCCTTGTCATGGGGAGAGAGCCAGAGTGGGTCAGGGCTGATGGCCTTAGGCTATTTGAGTAGAGGGGAGATGGGATGGACCATTCCTAGTGAGACCCAAAGCAAAACCTATCTTTCCAGCATCCCTCTTGTAAGACCCGAAAGTTGAGAGGCTGGCAGAAGGGCGGGGGAGTCTGGGGCACGTGGGGCCACAGAGGTGGGAGCCTGTGATGGCTCTTCAGTGTCAAGGCAATGATTGTAGACCTGCACCGGTTTGGTAGTAGAGTCAAACTGATTCTTAACAAAGGTAGTTAGATGATTGAAGGCCCAAGGGCCAAAGGAGAGAAGAAGAAGGAGGCCCACAAGTGGCCCCAGCAAGCTGGGGGAGGCAGAGGACCAATTTTGATACCAAGATTCTTGTTTCTCTCTGGCTTTTTGATGTTCTTCTAGAGCCTTAGTAACTTTATCTAAACTATTTTGAGCCAATCCAGTCTCACTTACATAAAAAGCAACATTCTTCTTTGAGGGCAGCACACAGACCTTCCTCTTTTAGAAACAGTAAATCAAGGCCTCTCCAATTTTGGAGGACCACCTCAGCCAGGGAGTCAATAGAATATTTAAGTTCTTGTATACCATCTCTCATGTTGGTAATGTCTTTATCAATAAGGTACTGTAATTCTGTAAAGCCTTGTTTAGATGTAATCAGAGAGGCGATGCCTGTGCCTGTGCCCACGGTGCTAATGCCAAGAATAGTGGCAATGGTCAGAGCTGAAATAGGTTCTCTTTTAATTCTGGGGTGGATGGATACCCCCTTTTGTACAAAATTTAAAAATTCTTCAGGGTTATGAACAGAGAAGCGAGGGAGGAGAATAACCATAACGCACCAATCCCGATTACCCAGAAAGATAGGGGAATACAAAAAAGGTGTTAAGCCCAGAGAGCAGGCAAAATAAGTATTGTTAGGTACAAGAACATACATATACATGTGATTAAGAATAATAATCTGATTACAAACTCCTGTAAGGGACTGAGGAGGGAGCATATTGGGGCCTAGAAGGCAAGTGCCGATCCCAGAAATGGACTGAACAGTTATGCCACACTCAGGGTCTGAGGCAGAAACAGCCATGGAAGTATTATTGGTAAAAATGGGGGTGGAAAGTAAGGCAAAGCCTTCATAAAATGGTGGGGTTGGGGAGAAGCACATCCAGCATTCAGGATACTTAGGAGAACTATCATTTTTGAGTGTAGCAATCGAGGCATTGGCTAACTTAATTATGAGCTCTGCCAAACATGTGGGCCCAGAAGGAATAGTGGGCTGGAATATGGTTGGAGGTAGGAGGCTGGGAAGAGGGGAGGGTGGAGGAGGAGGGTGGTCAGGGGGCATGGGGGCCGCAGGAGCGCGGCATTGAAAAAGGGCATTGGCTCCCACTGCAGCAGCATTTTTATTGGGGACTTCTTTACAGAGTTTTAGTTTAAAAGTAAGACCAAAATCTTTTCCTACTTTATACACTCGAAGTCCCCATTCAAAAGGCCTAGTTCCTCAGGAATGTTTTTTCCCCTGAGCCAGAAATCGTATAGAAAGGGGGTTGCACCAATTCTTGCACTCTTCAATTTTAGGGGTCGTGGGAGGATTCAATCTGGTAACAGTAATAAGGTCCCATGAAGAGGAGGGGCCCCAGTAAGTGTCTCTGGTGGTTTCATAACCCCATCTTCTACAGAAATAATCAGGGGAGAAGCCGCACTGGTGAATAAGTTCGTGGCATCGATGGGAGCCAGGGCAGATATAAATTGGAAGGAGACTGAGGGCAGCCCTACTTCGATGATTGTAACAGGCCGGGGGTGGGGCATTGGTGCCCATTTCTAGGGGAACGTGTGGCCAAAAGGTGGAAGGAGTTCCCCAATCTGGGTGTGTCCCAAGAGCCAGCACACAGAGATCTACTTGTAGGGTGGATCAATGGGGAATGGTATCAAGTTTAGATGTGGAATTAACAACATCACCGGCCTGATTAATAAC
This sequence comes from Mastomys coucha, assembly GCF_008632895.1. NCBI lineage: Eukaryota > Metazoa > Chordata > Mammalia > Rodentia > Muridae > Mastomys > Mastomys coucha. The sequence continues at coordinate 71,277,621 of NW_022196900.1, read as the reverse complement.
AACCCATGTAAAGTTGTAAATCATATAGGGGCCCCAAGGGTGTAACAAAATACTCACAATTGGAGATAAAATATAGGCCAGGACCAAATTAAACAGCATTCTACAAGGAAACAGAATTAATATTTTCCTCAGGGGGGTCCCCTGGGGGAGGGGAATTAAACAATTTGACCAGACGCTCTGGTAGCCAACGAGCATTCATTTCCTTCTGGTCATAAATACAAGCATGTCTTTTGCCGCAAATAAGAACAGGATCAGGGCCTTGCCATTGATGTGTGAGCAGATCTTTCCACTTTGCCTTGGCGTAGGTGGTTGATATGGAGGAATGCCAAAGGCAGTCAGCAGCTGAATGTCCAGACGGATCTTGTTGTAAAAAGTTAAGGACAAACAGGGCATGACTCAGAAGAAGACGAGGTCCTACAGTAGTAGGATACAAAATGCCTTTTGATGATTCCAACTTAGTAAGCATGGCTTTGAGGGTCTGGTCTGCTCTTTTTACAATTCCCTGGCCCTGGCGGTTGTAAGATATTCCTGTGACATGTCTAATCTGGAGTTGAGCACAAAAGGATTTAAAGGAGGAACTGGTATAACCAGGGCCATTGTCAGTCTTCAAAATTTTAGGTTTAGGAGTGATGGTGAGGCAATGAAGAACATGGTCAATTACATGTTTATTAGCCTCCACAGCATGGAGGGAGGCACAAATGAAACCACTGAAGGTGTCAATGGACACATGAATGTATTTAAGCTTGTTGAAGGCAGAGAAGTGGGTAACATCCATCTGCCACAACTCCCCAGGCACAAGGCTGCAAGGGTTGACTCCCAGATGTGGTTCAGAGAGGAAGGTGATACAAGATTGGCACTGTTTAACAATTGACCGCACCTGTTCTCGGTTTAGAGAGAATATGAGATGAAGGGTATGAGCATTGAGGTAATGGAGTCGGTGGGCCTCCCGAGCCTGAGCAAGGGGGTCCACTGGAATGGAGATGGCAGCTCCTAGGAGAGGTATGAGGGTATCAAGATCTACCCATGCATTTTGTTCGGTCAGGGATCTGGGGAGATCTGAGTGTGCACGAATGTGGCCAAGAAAGAAGGGCTGGGGGCATCTAGAGATAAGGCTTTGGATCTGAGCAAAGAGAGGAGAAACTTTAGTGTCAGGTTTGATGAAGGGGATGGTTTCAAGAAGAGGGACAGAGGAGGCAACGTAGGCACTATCGGTATACAGATTGAAAGGAGTATCTGCAAGGAGCTCAAAGGCGTGTATGACCGCCTCTAACTCAACGAGCTGGGCAGAACTGTGGGGTGTCTGTTTTTGAAACATTTTATCATCAATGGAGAGGGCGGCAAAGCCTGTGGAAGAACCATCCGTAAAAATGAGAGGTGCTTTGGGGATAGGAGAACTCTGTGTAGTTTTGGGGAAGACAACAGGATGACGCTGTAAAAACTGAATCAGTTTGTCAGAGGGATAGTGGTTATCAAGGCAGCCAGAGAATGAGATGCAGGAGACGGCCCAGTCATCAGAATATTGTAGATGCCACTGGACCTGGGTTGTAGTATAAGGGGTAATAATAGAGTGGGGGTCCTGTCGAAAAAGTCTAGTAGCAGCCTCGTGGCCCTGTTGGATGAGGGAAGCTACAAGAGAGGGATAGGTGGGGAGGACCTTGGAGGGCAAGGCAGGGAGATATAGCCAAAAGAGGGGGCAATCCTGCCACAGTAATCCTGTTAGAGAGAATGGGGAGGGGAAGATGAGAAGGGAGAAGGGATGGGTAGGGTGATAGTAAGAGATGGATTGTTGAGAGATAGTAATGTCCACCTTATGTAAGGCCACCCTGGCCTCCTGAGAGAGCTTCCTTGGAGAAGAGGGGTCCGATTCACCCCGAAGAATATCAAAAAGGGGCTTGAGGTATCCGGTTGTGAACTTAAGATAGGGGCGCAACCAATTGATATCTCCAAGTAACCTTTGGAAATCATTTAATGTATGGAGAGCATCTTGTCGTATTTTAACCTTTTGAGAGCTGATAAAAGAGGCTCCCAACTCGAAACCCAGGAAAAGAAAGGGTGGTTGTTTTTGGATCTTCTCAGGCGCAATCTTTAAACCCAAAGTGGTCAAATTGTGAACTAATTCTTGGGTAATTGTGGAAAGTTGGTCTTCATAGGGTCCTGTCAATAAAATATCATCCATATAATGAACAATGTATAGGAAGGGGTATTTTAAACGCAAAGGGTCGACAGCCTGGGCCACATATTTTTGACACAGGGTAGGACTATTTGCCATCCCCTGAGGGAGGACTCACCACTGAAAATGGGGTGAGGGCCCAATCTGATTAGTAACGGGGAGAGTAAAAGCAAACCTCTTAGAATCTTTTGGGTGGAGGGGAATACAGAAGAAGCAGTCCTTGAGGTCAATAACAAGTTTAAAGAAACCACGTGGAATGGCTACTGGAAAGGGGAGGCCAGGTTGTAGGGCTCCCATGGGGACCATGGTTTTTTTAATTTCTCTAAGATCTTGTAAAAGACGCCAAGCCCCAGTCTTCCTTTGAATCACAAAAATGGGTGTATTCCAAGGTAAGGTGGAGGGTATAATATGGCCTGCCTCGAGTTGCTCCTGCACCAGCCTTGAGGCGGAGGCCAATTTATGAGAGGGGAGGGGCCACTGATCAATCTAGACAGGGGAATAATTTTTCGAAGTTATCTTGTCAGCCTGGAGTGCAGGGAGAGTAGTGGCCCTTATGAAAAATTTTCTTTGTATCCAAGGACATGGTGGTCGTTTTTAGGGACAGGGATAATAGGATCAGTATGACCTTGACTATTCTTGCCTAAGCCATGTCTGGGAAGTAATCCCCAGATCCAATGGGTAACTGTAGGCAAGGGGCTATAAAGGAAGACCACCATCTGGGAGAGAATGTCTCAACCCCAGAGATTTAGAGGGAGGCCAGGAACAATAAAAGGTTGAATGATGCCAGAGTGCCCATCAGGGTTCTCCCAGCAGAGAAATCTACTACTCTGAAGGGTATTTGTGGAGACCCCTATGCCCTGGAGATGGGTCAACGAGGGCTGATGTGGCCATGCTGAGGGCCAGGAGGTTTGGGACAAGACCCTGGAATCTGTGCCAGAATCTAAAATACCATCAAAGGTGTGACCGTCAAGCTTGAGTTTGAGGCGTGGGTGGTCTTGGGTGAGTTGTTGAGCCCAGAATATTTGAGGAGACGCAGAGGCAGAAGAGAAAGGCTGATGGGTCAAAGGCAGAGGGAGATCTCGAGCAAGAACCTGTCCAGGGGATATCAAAAGCGGTCCCTGGGTGGCCACGGCAAAGAGACGAGGGTTTTTCAAGTGTATAGGGTCAAGGACACTAGGGTAAATCAGAAGGCCAGCGAGGGAAGAGGAGGCGTGTCCCAGAACAAGTATGGCTGTGACAGGTAGGGGGACGGTTCCATCCTCAGGATTCAATACTGTTGAGGAGGTGGCACAGAAGTCCAACACTGTTGGGACAGGGTATACGGGGTTTGTGGTGGGGAAGAGGGAAGAGGAATTAGTGGCGGGGGTAGGCTGGGTGGAGGTGGCTGAATTGGAGCCTGTTGAATCTGTCCTGAGGCAGGCTGAAACATGATTGGTCTGGGGTCCCAGGTCTGGCCCCCATAGAAGTTTCCCTGATGCAGGGGGGAGAGGGTTTCCCATGACTTCTGTTCTTGAATGGCAAGTATTGGCACAATGATGGCCTCCCTACAATGAGGGCAGACAGTGTTAGGGGGAGGTCTGTAGGGGGAAGAAGGAGGATCTGAAGTGGCAGAGTTTTCAATGCCTCTAGCAGTAGGGTTAGGGCAGTTTTGGGCAAAATGGCCATTCTGTCCGCAGCAGAAGTAGGCCTGTGAGCCAGTGGTTGTCCCCAGTGCGAGGATGGCCTTGGTAAATTTGTCTGTGATAGGATCAACTTCTCTGCACATCTGAATCATCTCATCTAGATCCTTTCCCTTAAATTTGCCTAGTAAGGTCACCTTACAAGCAGAGTTGGCATTCTCATAGGCAAGCTGTGTAAGAAGTTTGTTATCAGTCTGTCCTGGACCGAGAGATCTCTCGGCCGCCTCTAGGAGGCAGGCAACAAAATCGCTGAAAGGTTCATGGGGCCCTTGCAAGATCTTGGTCATGGGGGAGTGAAGTGCTCCAGGGGAGGAGATGTTCCTCCAGGCTGCAAGGGCAGCAGAGCTAGAGTGAGCCAAAAGGCCGAGGGAGAAAGCGCACTGCTTTTCATCTGTGGGGTATTTGCCTTGGCCCAACAATTTTTCTAGGGACAATTTTTGGGCTGTGTGCCACCCCTGTTGATAATTTTTTCGAATGGTGTCTCAGCAACGGTCGGCCCAATCGGCACACCATGCAAGGAACAGGCCATGAGTGAGGACTGACTGAGCTGTGGTAATCCACTCATTAGGTGTCAAGTGGCTGCCCTCTGCCAGATCCTCCAAAAGGGAGAGAGTAAAGGGGGCATTAGGCCCATAATTATGGACTGCAGAACTCAATTTCTCAAATTTCTTAAATTTAATCGGTGGAATATGGTGGGAGGGGCATCTTCTCCCCCACTAGATTCAGAATCAGAACTGGTGAGACTCTCCTGACCTCTATTACTAGACCTCTCAGAGTGGATAGAGGAAGCCCGCCAGGGAAACTGATCACGGGTGGGGGCATCGGAAGAGGAGTGGGGGTCCCCGCTGGTATCATCTTGTGGGGGAGAGGAAGGAGAGGAGGGGTCAGAATGGGATTGTGAATGAGTAACAGGGAAGGCAAGAGAAGGGGCTGGACTGGGCACTCAGAAAAACGAGAGGTTAAAAGTGAAAGTAGTTTTTGGAGGATTATCTCCGCAGCATCAGAAATCTGAGAATGGAGCTGGGCTTTAACTCTACAAAAACAACTTGAAGAATGACAGGAGGAATGCGGGGGACACCGAGAGGGGAGAAGTAAAGGGAGAGAAAGAGGAGTAGAGAGGGGGGTGCAGAGGAGGGGAGGCCAACCTTCAGAATGGTATTGGGCGGCCTCTTCTTCTAGAGTCTCTGTGTCACCAGGGTTGAGGGGATCATCATCAGGCTCAGCGTGGAAGATGGCGGGGGGCGCAGAAGGTTGTGTGGAGGAGCCATGTCAGGAGGGAAGAGGTTTTTGGGATGAAGAATGGGCCGAGGAAGTGACAGGAGGTTTGACTGAAAGGGGAACAACAGGGGCACAGAAAGGGGAACAGCCACGCTCCATGGACGAAATGGGGTCTTCATAGGAAGGTGGAAGTCCGGAGTAAAGGGAAGTGGATGGAGGAATGGGGAAAGAGTTTGGGTGGGGCGAGGAGTACTTCTGAGAAGGGGGAGCAGCAGTGGGGTCAGAAATAGAGGAGGAAGGGGGGTCGGGAGGCGAAGGGTCAGAAGGCATATCAATAAGAGTAAAGGAAGACCGAGGCAGAGAAGCACAGGAGGGGGAGCGAGAAAGCAGAAGGGACTCCTTCAAGCAAAGTTCAGCAACAGAGAGAAGTTGTTTTTGGCCTCCTCTGCTCTCAGATGACTCAATTATATAACGAATAAGACCAAAATAGGAAAAGATACTGTGACCAACAGCATCATTACCCTCTTTTTCAATCAAGGCATTTAGTTCGTGACCTACTTTCTGCCATTTTTTTGAATGTATTGTTGGTCCATCTATCATGAACCAAGGACATGTCTCATCGATAAAGATGAAAAATCTTGCCAAGTCCTTTTTCTTTACCCTTATGCCCCTCTCTCTGAGAGCCTCTTTTAAGTCCTTTATAAAGTGGACTTCTTTAGACATGGAATGACCCATTCTTTTTTTTTTTTAATAATTTTTTAATCTTTATTTACATGTAAATTTCTCCATTCCCAGTTTCCCCTCCAAAGAACAAAGAAACAAACAAAAACAACAAAAACATACCCCTGTTGCCTCCCCATTCCCCATGCCTGCCACCAAGCCCTCTCCCACTTTCTGGCCCTGGCATTCCCCTACACTGGGGCACAG
>NW_022196900.1:71250994-71271124 GCF_008632895.1 Mastomys coucha | reverse complement strand
TAGCCCAGAAGTTTGGAATTACAGGAAGAACAACCCACATTCCACAAGGAACTCAAGAAGAAGGAAGATCAAAAGGTGGAATGGCCCATTCTTGAGATTTGCAGAACAGATGACTCACCTAATGACGGGTCCAGGACAATTGGGAACTGTCATAAAATCCAGACGATCGTGATCCTTAATCTGTCCTGGGGGTGACCCATGCCTCGAGCCCCACATTGGGCGCCACCTGACCTGGTCTGCAGGCCGAATTATTCGGGGGACCGAGGAGGGTCACAACCTGTGAATAAAGAATGGGCAAGAGAGATGACAGGACTCAAGGAAGCATTGCTTGTTAAGAGCCATTTACTTAGTGGAGCCGAGCATATTTAAAACAAAAATCTTGGAGGGGAGGGGAAGAGGAAGGAGGGAGATGGAAGGTTATAAAATCTTCTGGGGTTGAGCTCCGGGGTGACAGGTGGGGAGGGGGTGGATTTCCGTGAATGTTCTTTTCTCAGGGCGAAGCAGGATCCTTGTGATTGTCAGGCAGGATGTTAATCTCAGGGTTCTCAATTAGCTAGGGCAGGATGTTTATCTCAGGGCTCTCATGGTTCCCCACAGAGATTGTTCACCTTCCATGTGTATGTGGGCTTTCTGTTGTTTTTGTTGCTATTGAAGACCAGCCTTACTCCATAGTGATTTGATAGAAGGCATGAGATTATTTCAATCTTCTTATGTTGGTTGAAGTCTCTTTTGTGACTGATTATATGATAAATTTTGGAAAAAGTATCATGAGGTGCTGAGAAGAAGGTATATTCTTTGGATTTAGGATGAAATATTCTATAGCTATCTACTAAATTCATTTGGTCCATAACTTCTGTTAGTTTCACTGTGTCTTTGTTTAGTTTGTGTTTCCCTGACCTCTTCATTGATGAGAATGGGGTGTTGAAGACCCCCACAATTATTGTATGAGGTGAAATGTGTGCTTTTAGCTTTAATAAAATTTCTTTTATGAATGTGGGTGTCCTTGTGTTTGGAGCATAGATTTGAGAATTAAGAGTTCTTCTTGGTAGATTTTTCCTTTGATGAGTATGAAGTGTCCTGATCTTTTTTGATGACTTTTGGTTGAATGTCAAATTTGTCCCATATTAAAATGGCCACTCCTGCTTGTTTCTTGGGACCATTTATTTGGAAAATTGTTTTCCTGCCCTTTACTCTGAGGTAGTATTTGTCTTTGAGAATGAGTTGTTTCCTGTATGCATCAAACTGCTGGGTTCTGTTTATGTATCCAGTCTGCTAGTTTATGTCTTTTTATCGGGGAATTGAGTCAATTGATGTTAAGAGATATTAAAGAATAGTGATTGTTACTTCCTGTTATTTTTGATATTATTTTTATGTTTGCGTGTTTATCTTCTTTTGGGCTTGTTGAAAGAAGATTCTTTTTTTTTTTTTTTTGCTTTTGCTAGGGTGTAGTTTCCCTCCTTGTGTTGGCATTTTCTATCTATTATGGAATTTGTGCAAAGATATAGTGTAAATTTGGTTTTGTCATGGAATATCCTGGTTTCACCATCTATGGTAATTGAGAGTTTTGCTGGGTATAGTAGTCTAGGCTGGCATTTGTGTTCTCTTAGGGTCTGTACAAGATCTGCCCAGGATCTAATAGCCTTTCATAGTCTCTGGTGAGAAGTTTGGTGTAATTCTGATAGGTTTGCCTTTATATGTTAACTGAACTTTTCCTCCTACTGCTTTTAATATTCTGCCTTTTTTTGTGCATTTCTTGTTTTGATTATTATGTGATGGGAAGAATTTCTTTTCTGGTTTATCCTATTTCAAGTTCTCTTGGCTTCTGTCATGTTTATGGCATCTCTCTCTTTAGGTTTGGGAAGTTTTCTTAAACAATTTTGTTGAAGATATTTACTGGCCCTTTATGTTGGGAATTTTCATTCTCTTCAATACCTATTATCCTTATATTTGGTCTTCTCATTGTATCCTGGATTTCTCTGGATGTTTTGGGTTAAGAGCTTTTTGAATTTTGCATTTTCTTTGGCTTTTGTGTCAATGTTTTCTATGGTGTCTTCTGCTCCTGAGATTCTCTCTTCTATCTCTTGTATTCTGTTGTTGATGCTTGCATCTATGACTCCTGATCTCTTTCCTAGGTTTTTTATCTCCAGTGTTGTCTCCCTTTGTGACTTCTTTATTGTTTCTATTTCCATTTTTAGATCCTGAATGGTTTTGTTCACTTCCTTCATCTCTTTGTTTGTGCTTTCCTATAATTCTTTAAGGGATTTTCAGTTTCCCTTTAAAGACTTTTACCTGTTTACCTGTGTTCTCTTATATTTATTTAAGGAAGTTATTCATTAAAGTCCTCTATCATCATCATGAGATGTGATTTTAAATCAGAATCTTGGTTTTCTGGTTTGTTGGGGTAACCAGAGCTCTCTGTGTTGGGAGAACTGGATTCTGATGATAAATATACTTGGTGTCTTTTGTTTATGTTCTTGTGCCTGCCTTTCACCATCTGGTTAACTGTGGTGTTAACTGGTCTTGCTGTCTCTAACTATAGCTTGTCTGTCCTGCAAGCTTGTGTATCAGTACTCTTGGGAAACCAGTTCTCTCCAGGATGTATTTAGGTATGGAAAGCACCCCAGCATCAACTCTGGGGTGCAGGCAGAAACCAGAAATATCCTGTCTCCAGCTGACCCTTGGTTCCTGTGTTCTGAGGGTTCCAGTCAGGTTCCTCTGAGCAGCAGTAGTGGTCCTACCTGCACTCACAGGCCTGTCGGCACTCCTGGTATCCTCTCTCTCCCAGTGCTATTTGGGTATGGAGTCCTATTGCAGAGCATCAGCTTCAGGTGCAGACAGAAACCTGAAGGCTCCAATTCCAGGCTGCCCCTTGGTTCCTGTGTCCTGAGGGTGCTCTTTGGGTTTCTCTGAACAGCAGTAATTGGGTACATTATTGTTTGCCTAATATGAGTAAGGACTTGACTCTAATTTTTATGTTGCTTTCTGGAGATTCCCAATAAGCTCTACCAAAACAACCCTAAACAGAGCAGTTTATTAATTTATTAAATAATGTATCAGCAAAGTTGAAAAACACAAATTTACAGTATTAGCTAAGTATGTACTTTCATGCTTTCATTTAAGATAACAATTGTTTTATCCTTCAGGATTTTCTGTGATTATTTTTCAGGTACTTCTTAATATCCTTTTATCTCGTAGGAAAGATTTTTTGAACTCAAAATTAAAATTTCTGTAAAATTTTTAAATTCCCTAGTATTATATAAAAGCCTTAGACTTAGATCTTTTTAAATTAATGGTTATTGTTAATTAAGTGGATTTTGTTTACTTTTAGTTTTATGCTTTCTCTTGATCTGATATGAACAACCAGATTCTGGACAAGGGAGAAAATTAGAGGAGGCTCACAACAGACTATTCTATATGGAAGGAGGCATACTTTACATAGAATTTCAAGCTTCTAGTGATTGGTTTTCATATAATATAATATAATATAATATAATATAATATAATATTATATTATATTATATTATATTATATAGCACAATATAATAATAGTAATAGTAATAGTGGGTGTATTCACATAATATCTGGGATTAGGTCTGCCTATATCTTGGGACTTCTCTACTGTCATGTACATAGAGACCTGTGCTTAGAATGGACTAGAAGCATGCACATTGCTATTTCCTAACTAAATCAGTTGTAACATATTACCCCAGGTATAACATGGGGCACAGGAGGTTCCAAAATACCATTGTGTCACATGTGAAACTTGAGTTTGGCAACAAACCTTTATACACTTATTTCCAAAGACTCTCATTACAACTAAATACTGGTCCTGTTTGTACTAACAAATGCTTTAAAATATTTTACATTTTACATAATCCTGTTCATGTTATTAAAACCCCTTATACTTCACAGGATCCAGCTCTTGTGGAAAGATACCATCAAATACCTAAACAACAGATTTTAAAAATAAAAATGTATATATATACAGATGTGTATACATATATATGTGTATATATGTATACACACATATATATCCCAGAGACATAAATATATATGTATATATATGTATATTAATATATATTAAATATATATATTTAAGTCAGCAATACTATGTTTTACTATCCATGTTAACTTTATTTTTACTTTAAAGAATAACACTCTGCTGCTCAAACATGTTTTGCCTTAAAAGAGACACACTCTAAAGTACATGTTAAATGAAAAGATCTAAAAACTAATCAATGGAGAGGGCCTGTTGTTTTGTAACATAAGAGAAATCTTATGCTTGTGTCATGTCTTTCCAGAAAATGAATGATGTCCTAAATGGCTCTTGCTTCAATGCATCCAACCGGGAAACCATCCCAGAGACCATCAAAACAGAAATTAAGCATCTGAATACAGACAACAAATCCATCTAGAGATGTTTCAAGGAGAGGCAGCTGATAACTTGAGGAGACATTAAGATTTTAACTCCTCCAGCCAAGACCTTCAAGAAACAATGAGGACACAATAAAATGGCTTTCCATTTCCTTGGACCTCTGTTAACTAATCTTATGATTCTCTTATGAATTTCTATATTAGTTAGACTATCCATGAAGGTCAGTATTCAACATTGGCCTCTAGTAAAGCTATAATTTTCTTTTTCAAAAAATTAAAGAGGACAGAGAGATGTAGGAGACATGTAGCTACTTGGGATCACATATAAGTAATAGGAAAGCAAGAAAGTTAATCACACACTATTTTCTCATTAAAGGAAGATATGTATTACTTGTTTTCTACCCAGAATCGGGAGAGGAGTTGATTAGTGTCCTTGGCATCCCTTGCTTTCTGAATATCCAGACTGCACCAGATTCCCCAGACTCTTATCTTGAGCCTATTTATCTCAGTCTATAGCACTGACATCCCCACAGATCCACATTACAACCTTTTTAAAAATTATTTATTCAATTTATATCTTGAATACTTCCCTCTTCAATCTCTTGTCTCTTCCCAGTTGACCATTATAAATCATGCCTCCCATCCTCTTCTTAGGTCCAACAACTGCAAGCTCTTTGGTTGGTAGTTTAGTCTCTATGAGACACCATGGGCCCTGGTTATCTGACTCTGAAGATGTTCTTGTGGTGTCCTTGAACCCTATGGTTTGTTCATTTCTGAAGCCTGTAAGCATAGCAGAGTATAATAGTCTCAGGAATTGGTTTTCTTACATGGGATGTGTTTCAAATTAGGGCAGTTGTTGGTTGACTTTTCTGTTAATTTGCTTCTTCTTTATCTCTGCACATTCTGTAAGAAGGACAAATTTGGAGATAGAGATTTTATAATTTGGTTGATGTCACACCCCTTCACTGGAAGTCCCTTTGTGCTACAGGAGGTGGATATTTCAGTCTCCATATTCACAACCTGTAAGAATCTTAGCTAGGGTCACGCCCATCGACAGTCCCTGGAACTTCCTCAGTTTCATATCTCCAGCTAGTCCCAGAAATGCAACTACTTATTGACATCCTCAATCCCAGTCCTCTCCTATAACCCTTCTTCCTACCTCTGACTCCCATTTCCTTTTCCCTCCACATCCCCTTTAGCACACAGTTCCCTCCCTCAATCCATATCTGGTGACTATTGTATTTCCTTCTCTGAGTGAAATTTATACATCCTCCTTTGTTGGTCTAATGATTAGGGTTCAGCTGTCTCATCAAAACCCCCTTTTTTAAAATGTTGAACCTACTTCCAGGTAATGTATAGAACTTATCTTTATGGAAAATGCCATTTGTATTTTGTAAAAGCTTTCATGTAATCTAATCTTAAGGTTTGTTGTGTATATGAAATTGAATAAATTATCACCAGAACTTTTTTCCAGTTGTGCTGTCCTTAAACATGGTGGAAATAAGTTACTTGATGTCAGACTCTCAACATTTGGACCAACACCAAATACTGAGTCCTGCTGAACCATTTTGGTTTCACACCAGATTAACATTTTGCTGGAACTGGAAGTTGCATAGACCCCACTACTACTATATTTCCCTCCATGTTTTCCTTCTCTCCAATTTCTCCCTTTCCAGCACCCCTGATTCCCTTTCCATTTCATGTCCTCTCACTTTATAACAGGAGATGAATTGTTCAGTTTCCAGCACTCCATAGCCTCTGTGGAAATTGGCCAGACTCACATGGTATTCATCCACACAAGTAGGAAAATACTCCTACACATAAAATGAAACTAAATCATTTTTGCATGAAATTTTATTACTTTCCATGCGTGTTCATTTTTTAAATGAAAATAGATTTTTTCTCATATAAAGTATCCTGACCACAATTTCATCTCACTCTGTGTTTCATAGCTATGTCAACTCCACCTTTACCTAATCTACTCCTAAATCTACTCACCCCCTGGTTCCTATTCAGAGAGATAAGGCCTCCAAGAGACAACTGCCAAGTATGCATGTGTACATGCAAGTGTGGACATACACATTAATGCACAGGCACAAACACACACACACACACAAACAGAGAGAGAGAGAGAGAGAGAGAGAGAGAGAGAGAGAGAGAGAGAGAACACCATGATACAATAAGACAAGCCCCAAAGTCCTCATGTTGAGATTGGACATGGCAACCTAATAAGAGAGTGCCAAGAGTAAGCAAAAGAGTTAGAGACATATCCTTTCCCACTGTTACGGAGTCCCGCAACAATGTCAAGCTAGGGCTCTGCACTCTACTTCTAATGTCACAGCTCAGCCTGCCTTCCAGGTAGCTTGTTGACACTGGGGACAACCAAGTGAGAGTCATTCCTGAATCCTCTGCTTGCTGGGAGCTTGCCAAGCCCAGCACCCCTAAGATCTACCACATCCTCTGTACACTCTATCTTCCAGTCCATACCTCTACCTGCAATACTGAGTTTTCACTCCACTCCCTGGGACACAGTTCAGCAGGCCTTCTTGCTCTCACCTAAAACAAAAAGAGGTCTGCTGCCATAAGGGACTAAGTATACCTGAAGTCCCAGATGCCTGCTACCACCAATAATTACCAGGCCAGCCAACACCAGGGACATGAAGATAGCTAAAGGTCAGTGAAAAACACAATCAAAAAAAGATAGGTCAAAATGACACCACCAGAACCCATATGTCCTTACATAGTAAGCCCTGGATATACTAATACACCTGGAAGAAAGGCAATGACCTTAAGTCTCATCTTATGAACATGATGGATGCCTTTAAATGGGAAATAAATGAATCTCTAAAAGAGATACCAGGAACTACACCCAAACAGTTAAAGGACTTTAAAGAGGTAACAGGTAAATATAAAGAAATACAATAAAATACAATCAAACAGGTGAAGGAAATGAATATAATTGTTCAATACAACTGAAAACCGAAATACAATCAATAAAGGAAATGCAAACAGAGATGACCCTGGAGGTAGAAAACCTAGGAGGAAGAATGGGAATTACAGACACAAGCATTACCAACCAGAATATAAGAGATGAAAGAAAGAATCTCAGGTGTATATTATATAATATAATAATAAAATAAAACATCAGTTAAAAAATGCCAAATATAAAAATGTTCTAACATGAATCATCCAGGTAATTTGGGACACTGTGAAAAGGCCAAACCTAAGAATAATAGGAAGAGAAGAGGCAAAGACTCCAAAATTAAAAGCCAAGAAAATGTCTTCAACAAAATCTTAGAAGAAATTTACATAACCTAAAGAAAGATATGGCTATAAAGGCAAAGGAAATTTATAGAACACCAAAAATATTGGACCACAAAAAGGAAATCATTCCACCATATAAAAATAAAAATACTAAATATATAGAACAAAGAAAGAATATTAAAATATGCAAGGGAGAAAGGCAAGTAACATATAAAGGCAGACATATAAATATTTTACCTAAATACTATCAGAGACTCTAAAAGCAAGGAGGGTGTAGAAAGATATATTGCATAACTTATAGATGTCAACACAGACTATTATATCCAGCAAAACTTTCAATCACCATACATGGACAAAACAAGATACTTATGACAAAACCAAATATAAATAATATCTGTCCACTAATCTAGTCCTACAGAGGAGACTAGAAGAAATTTTAACACAGGGAAAGTAACTACAATCAAGAAAACACAAGAAATTAATGACTTCATGGCAAAAACAAAAGAGAAATATACACACATATAAACAGGAACTAGTAATCATCGGTCATTAACACCTCTCAACATCAATGGACTCAATTCACCAATAAAGGCTTACAAAGTGGATGTGAAAACAGGATCCATTATTCTCCTGTATACAAGAAACTTATTTCAGCAGCAAAGATAGATACTACCCTAGAATAAAGGGCTGCAAAAAGGTTTCCAAGCAAGTGGACCCAAGAAACAGGTTGAAGTACACATTCTAATATCTAATAAACAGACATTCTACCAAAAGTAATCAAAAGAGATGGAGAAGGACACTTCATACTCATTAAAGGAAAAATACACCAAGATTGTCTCAGTTCTGAACATCTATACCCCAAATGCAATGGCACCCACATTTATAATAGAAACATTACTAAAGCTTAAATTACACATCTAAATCAACAGATTAATAGGGGAGACTTCAACACCCCACTCTCACCAATGGACAGGTCATTGAAATAGAAACTAAACAGAGAGAACAATGAAACAAACAAAAGTTATGAATAAGATGGGCCTAACAGATATCTATAAATATTTTACCCAAACACAAAAGAATATACTTTCTTCTAAGCACTTCATGGAATCTTCAAAATTGATCACATACTCGTCACAAAACAAGCCTAAACAGATACAAGAATCTTGGTATAACCCCCTGCATCTTATCTTATCACCCTGGCTTAAAACTGAACATCAGAAAGCCCACATATTCATGAAAACTAAACAATGACACCTTAATCAAAGAAGAAATAAAAAAAATTGAAGATTTTCCGAAATTCAATGAAAATAAATGCACAACATACCCAAACTTATAGGACACGCTGAAAGTAATGCTTAGTAAAGTTCATAGCACCAATTGCCTTCATAAAGAAATTGGAGCACTCTCATACTGATGATATAATAGTACATCTGAAAGATCTAGGGGAAAAAGAATCAAACACATTCAAGAGGAGTATACAGCAGGAAATAATCAAACTTTATGCTGAGATCAATGTTAGAATCAAAGAGAACAATACAGACAATTGAGGAAACCAAGAACTGCTTCTTTGAGAAAATCAACAAGATAGACAAAATAATAACAATACTGAAAGAGAGTGTCCAAATAATATCAGAAATAAAAATGGAACCATAAGAACAGACAATGAGGAAATTCAAAGAATTCTTAACTTCAAAAATATATCCTTCACAAAATTTGAAAATCTTAGTGACATGGATGATTTTCTGAATAGATACCCAGTACCAAGATTAAATCAAGATCTGGTAAGCTATTTAAGCAGCCTTATAACCATAAAGAAACAGAAACTGCGATCAAAAGTCTCCCAACCAAAAATAAAATGCCCTGGGTAGATGGTTTTAGTGCACAATTTTACTAGTACTTCAAACCCAGCCAATACCAATACTCCTCAAACTATTCCACAAGATTGAAATAGAAGAAACATTGTCAAACTTATTCTATGAGGCCAAAAAAATCATGTTACCTTAAAAAAGAAAGACTCAAAAAGAAAGAGAATTTCAGACCAATTTCTCCTATGAATATTGATTGAAAAATACTCAGTAAAATACAACCAAACAGAATTCAGGAACATATCAAGAACTTTAGCCATCATAATCAAGTAGGCTATATCCCAGGCATGCGTGGATGTTTCAACATATAAAAATCTGTGAACGTAATATATCATAAAAAAACTAAAAGAAAAAATCTCAGGACCATCTTCTGATATACAGAAAAAGCCTTTGATAAAATCCCACACCCCTTCCTGTTAAAAGTCTTGAAGAGATCAGACCTGTAAGACATATACTGAAATGCAATAAACACCAATATTCAACATCAAATTAAATGGAGAGAAACTTAAAGCAATTCCAATAAAATCAGGGAAAAGGCAAGTCTGTCCAATCATCTCCCTATTTAGTCAATCTAATAGTTGATCTTTTTGCTAGGGCAATAAGACAACTAAAGGAGATGAAAAAAATACAAATTTGAAAGGAATATGTCAAACTATCACCATTCATAGATGATATAATAGTATACATAGTAACCTCAAAAATTATACCAGAGAAATTCTACAGCTGATAAACATTATCAGCAAAGTTGCTGAATACAAAAAAAGTCAGTAGACTTCATTCATACAAACATTATATAGGCTGAGAAGAGAATCAAAGAAACAACACCCTTCACAATAGCCACAAATAATATAAAATGTCTTGGTGTAAATCTAACTAAGTTGAAGACTTGTATTTCAAGAACTTCAAGTCTCTGAAGAAAGAAATTGAAGAAGATATCAGAAGATAAAACTATCTCCCATGCTAATGGATCGGTAGGATTAGCATAGTAAAAATGGCAATATTTCCAAAAGCAATCTATAGATTCAATGCAATCCCCATCACAATTACAACACAACTCTTTACAGACCTTGAACAATTTTCAACTTCATACAGAAAAAAAATAGGATAGCTAAAATTATCCTGTACAATAAAAGGACTTCTGGAGATATCACCATCCTTGATTTTAAGCTATATTAATACAAATCACATGGTACTGACATAAAAACACCCAGGTTTATCAGTGTAATAGAATCAAAGACCCAGAAGTAAAACCACACCATGTGGACACTTGATATTTCACAGAGAAGCCAAAGTCATACAACAGAAAAAAGGAAAGCATCTTCAACAAATGGTACTAGATTAACTGGGTACTTACATGTAGAAGATTGCAAATTGATCCTTACATATCATTCAGCATGAAAGTCCAAGTGGTTCAACGACCTTTATCTAAAACTGGACAAACTAAATCTAATAAAAGAAGAAGTGGGGAAGTGTCTTTAACTCATTGGCACAGGAGATAAATTTTGAACAGAACACCAATAGACCTGGCATTAATATCAACAATTAGGAAATGAGACCTCATGAATCTGAAAATCTTTTGGAAGACTAAGGACACCTTCAATATAACAAAATGGCATTGTACAGAATGGGGAAATCTTCAACAATCCTAAATCTAACGGAAGACTAATATCCAAAATATATTTACAAACTCAAGAAATGAGACATCCACAAACCAAGTAACCCAATTGAGAAATGGTTTACAGAGCTAAACAGAAAATTCTCATCTACAGATTCTTAAATGGCTGGGAAACACTTAAAGAAATGTTTAGTGTTCTTAGCCACCAGGGAAATACAAATCAAAGTGACTCAGATATTTCATCTTAAACCCATTATAATGGCTGAGGTCTAAAATCTAGTGACAAGACATGCTAATAAAGATGTGAAGCAAAGCAGCACTTCTCCATGGCTAGTAGGAGTGAAAAATTGTACAACCACTCTGGAAATCAGTTTGCAAATTTCTAAAAAACTCCAAAATATTTCTACCCTGGATCCAACTATATCACTTCTGGCATATAGCTATAAGATACCCCACTACACCCCAGGAACAATTGCCTACTCTGTTAATAGCTGCTTTATTTGTAATAGCCCAGAAGTGGAAATAACCTTCATATCTCTACTGAAGAGTGGCTAAAGAAGATGTGGGAATATAAGGGAATATTATTTGGATATTAAAAACAAAGACATCATGAAATTTGCAGGCAAATAGAAGTAACTAGAAAATACCATTCTGGGTGAGTTAACTCAGATCCCCAAAAGCCAACATGGTTTGTACTCACATATAAATGGACATTAGCCATAAAGTGTAAGGTAAGGATGCAAAATTTTAGAATCCATATATCTTAAGAAACTGGGTAATAAGGAAGGTCTAAGGGAGGACACATGAATTTTACTCAGAAGAGGAAATAAAATAGTCATGGGAGGTAGATGGAGAAAGGGAGCAGGGTGAGAAGGGCTATGAAGAGGGGAACAGGGTGGGGAGGGGTATGAAGAGGGGGATATGGATGGAGATCAGATGTGGGGAGAGGAAGATGGGTGTATGCTGGAAGAAAGAATGAAAATTGGTGGGGGGCAACTCTGGGACTAGATCAAGGCTTGGGACTGGGTAGGCTATGAGGTGTCTCTGGGGTAACATTAGCTGAGATTCCTATCATTGGGAGATGTGGAGACTGAAATGACCACCTTCTGTAACCAGTCAGGACTTCCAGTGGAGGAAGGGGACATCAACCACTTGAAAAACCCAAAGTGTGTATTTCTGGTTTCTTTGGAGACTCAGTTATGTCATGTGGTGTTTCTCTAGAAACTGTCTTATGAGAAGGTCTTTTGCTGAAATAGAGACATGGTATCTTTCTGAAAGCAGCCAGGAAAGGGGGCATGTAATATTTTGCTAGAGGGAATGATTGAGAGGACACATGATGTTTGGAAAATATAACCCAACAGACAGTGGGCAATGCTATGTGGTATTGGTATGCCTTACCATTCTTTATTGGTCATTGTTGGTCTTTGCTGATGCTGGTCTCGGGTAATGACACTGTATATAGTATTTTTTACCTTGTCATTCTTTGCTGGTCATCATTCGTCATGACTTCATACGGAGAAATGCCACCAAAGAATGTCTGGTGGTGTTCTGGCAGATTCTTGCCAATTCTGCAGACTCAGGCTGATTGGCAGATTCTTCTGGATAGACCAGTTGTTCCTGATTTGTGAATGGTGTTTGAAATGGATCAAACTGTAGCTGCTGATTCCTGCTATGATCTGAACTGTTGATTTCCTGACAATGCAGATTGGATTTGTTCCAAAGAACTATTTCTAAGCAGATCTATATCCTCTTTTGCTCTATTAAACTTTGCTTTCCACTGTCTTTAAGTGGTAGGCTAGAAGGGAAGCTAAAGCATTTAAGAACACTTATTACAGGTAGGTTTTGAAAAATCAAAGCCTGCAAAAACCTTTCTCCCCAAATTTGTCCTACCTACAAGATACATAGGGAAAAAGATGGAGCAGTGATTGGAGAAAGAACAAACCAATGAATGCCCCAACTTGAGACACAGGCCATTGATGAGGGCCAAACCTGGACACTATTAAATGATATTCTGCTATGCTTGCAGACAGGCATCTAACTTAATTGTCTTCTGAGAGCATTCATTCAAACGTGGATAGAAACAGATACAGTGATTCACAGCCAAAGATCAGGTGGAGCTTGGAGAGCCCTGTAGAAAAGTCGGGCATAGATATGAGCAAGGATCAATGGCACTACAAAAAGACATATAAAGTCAACTAACCAAGGCCAATTGGGGCTCATAGAGACTTAACAACCAACCAAAGAGCTTGCATTAGCTGTACCTACCCTCCCTACAAATTTGTAGCAGTTGTGCAGCTTGATCTTCATGTGGGACCCATAGCAATTAGAGCAGGAGCTGTCTTGGACACTGTTTTCTGCCTTTGGATCCTCCTCTCCTACCTGGACTGCTGACTGGGCTTCAGCAGGAGAATATGGTCTAGTCTTATTGGGACTAGATGTCCCAGGGTAAGATTGTATGCCACATTGGGTTCCTGTACACTGAAGAGAAAGGGAGGGGGTAATGGGGGAAAGAATTGGTAAGGGAGGGACAGTAATGAAAGGAGGGAGGCCTGTGATCCCAATGTAAAGTATATAAAAAACAAATTATTGAAAAAAAGGGAGAGATATGTACTTAAATAAATGATTCTATCTTCAAAAATAAATAAATAAAGCCATATCTTTCAGTTATAAAGATTTGACCCTCCCCTTTGTATCTACTTGTTTTAATACTCAGTCACATTATGTAGACTAGTGTGGCCATGGCCTCAATATATAACTCAAACTGAATTTGAACTTTTTATTTACCTACCTTGAGCTCCCCAGTGCTGGGATTACAAGCACGTGTCATTTATGACTGTTCATAGAATTTTAATTGATGTTTTCTTTCTTCATTTCCATACAGCTTGCATTAAAAAATAAAAAAACTATTAAGATAAGTGAAATAGATATATAGATAGAAATTTTTAACTTATGATATTGTTAAAATGTTTTTAGAATAGATTTTTCTAAAATATAAAATTGAACTATTTTGTATTATTAGTTGTTTCTATTTAGACAGAGCCAAATAAACATGCATGTACACAGAGAGGAGGAAGGGTGGAGAGAAAATATCCTTTTATTATATATCAACAATGAATCCATTGACTCCATATAGAAAAATATAATGTTCAAATTAAATCAGACTCTTTTCTAGGATGCCTTTACTCTTTATGGACTTCTCAGTATATATTTTAATTAACGTATTTCAGGGTTGGGTGTTTTTTAGCCTTTCCTTCATTATTTCTATCATTTCATAGTGTGAGACCATGAAAATGCAGTCTGTGTTGTGGTTGAACAAATCTCAACTTTCGGAGATTCAGTGAAAGATTTCACAACCGATCAAAACAGTAGACACAGGTTCCCAGAAACAGGCTGATTCTATGAGTTCTCCAACTCCACTAGCCTGTACTATCAATCATGTAGACAAGCTCCAAGCTCCCAGCATTCTGGCTGGATTGTATCTCCAGTCATCTGATCACAGCCAGGTATGCCCTGCCCAACAAACAGATAGCCCAGTCCACCATATAAGGAGTGTTTTGCCCCTCCCCTCTCTCCTCTCCTCTCATCTCCTCTCCTCTCCTCTCCTCTCCTCTCCTCTCCTCTCCTCTCCTCTCCTCTCCTCTCATCTCCTCTCCTCTCTTCCTCTCTGTCTCCCTTCCCTCTTCTCCCCTTCTCCTCTTTTCTTTCACTCCCTTTCCCCTCTCCATGGTGGTTATGTGGAAATGTTCAGCCACTACTTTCCAATCTCTTCTCTCTCCTTTCTAAAATAAAACATCTTACAACCATACATTGCCTCCTTTCACTAGATGCACGATGTGGGCCCAGTGCTTGCAGCTGAGAACTCCCGAACTCCCACTTGCATCTGCCATGTCAAAAGACCAGGCACTGCTCCCTGCTCTTGCCTGTTCTTTCCCTTTGGCCCTGGTGCCAACTGAGCTGGCTTGGGGCCCCCAATTGGTTCTCAGCTCCTCTGCACTGTCCACGATTGCCTGTGACTCCCAAGGGGCAAGAACGTGTGACTCCCTCAGTTGTTCTCCCCCCTTGCTCTCCCCCAACTCTCCAAGGACTGGGATGCAAACACCCATCTGGTGGCAGAGCAGAGCATGAGAACAGACACTCCAGTCTGCTCCAGAGTATTGGACCTCTTACAAAACTTGAGTCATTATTTTCCAATCCCTTTATCTGCCACTGCTGGGTCATGGTGGTGAGCACTATACCTGACATGGACCTATCCTCACTGCCTTCCGAAAGACCCATTGCATTAGATATGTAGATTGCTTTTGGTAAGTTGGAAATTTTTATTATATTAATCCAGCCAATCCAAGAGCATGGGAGCTCTTTCCATCTTCTGAGTTCTTCAATTTCTTTCTTCAGAAATTTGAAGTTCTTGTCATACAGATATTTCATTTCCTTTGTTACAGTCATGCCAAGATATTTTATATTATTTGTGACTATTGTGAAGGGTGTTTTTTCCAAATTTTATTTTTAGCCCATTTATCCTTTGTGTAGAGGAAGGCTATTGATTTATTTGAGTTAAATTTATGTCCAGCCACTTTGTTAAAGTTGTTTATCAGCTATAGGAATTTTTGGTAGAATTTTTGGTGTCACTTATATGTACTATCATATCATCTGAAAATGGTGATGCCCTGACATATTCTTTTCCAATATGTACCCCTTTGACCTACTTTTGTTGTTTAATTGCTCCAGTTATGACCTCGAGTACTTTATTGAATCAATAGGGAGAAAGTGTGCATCCTTGTCTTGTGTGTTTTGAACCTTAGTATTATTTCTGTTACAAATGTGGGTGCCCTTGTATTTTTGACATAGATATTCATAATTAAGAGTTCATTTTTGTGAATTTTTCTTTTAATGAATATGAAGTGTCTTAGTCAGGGTTTCTATTCCTGTACAAACATCATGGCCAAGAAGCAAGTTGGGGAGGAAAGGGTTTATTGAGCTTACATCCACATTGCTGTTGATCACCAGAGGAAGTCAGGACTGGAACTCAAGCAGGTCAGGAAGCAGGAGCTGATGCAGAGGCCATGGAGAGATGTTTCTTACTGGCTTGCTTCCCCTGGCTTGCTCAGCCTGCTCTCTTATAAAACCCAAGACATCCAGCCCAGGGATGGCACCATCCACAAGGGGCCCTACCCCTTGATCACTAATTGAGAAAATGCCCCACAGCTGGATCTCATGGAGGCACTTCCTCAACTGAAACTCCCTTCTCTGTGATAACTACAGCCAGTATCAAGTTGACACACAAAACCAGCCAGTACAATTGACCCCTTGTCAACTTGACACACAAACACATCACTATTAAGCCTCAACCCTCATTTTCTTATTCATCCCCAAGATCTAAATAAAGCTCCACAGTCTTTACATATTAAAAGATAATCAATTTAAAATGTCCAATATCTTTTAAAATTCAAAGTCTCTTAACTGTGGGCTCCACTAAAATATGTTCTTCCTTCAAGAGGGAAAAATATCAGGGCACAGTCACAATCAAAAGCAAAACCAATGTCTGGGATCCAACTCATGATCTTCTGGGCTCCTCTAAGGGCTTTGGTTACTTCTCCAACTCTGCACTTTGTAGCACACATCTTGTCTTATGGGCTCCAGATGTCTGTACTCCACTGCTGCTTCTGTTCTTGGTGGTCATTGCATGGTACTGTCATTCCCAAAACACTGCTGTAACTAGGCTTTATCAATATCCTCCCATAGACTGTTTTCACTGTGCCAAGCCTTAACACCTTTGCATGACACCTTCAGTCCTGGGCCATCAATTGCAAACTGAGGCTGCACCTTCACCAATGGCCTTCCATGGCCTCTCACTGTGCTGGGTCTCAACTGCTCTTCATGACCCCTTGGTGCTGTCAAACCCAGTACCACCTAGGTGACTCTTACACATTGCCAAGTCCTGCTGCAGCATAAGGTACAACCTTGGCTATCTCTGGAACACAGCCTCTTTGTGTTCTCAGAAAACACTTCCCAGAAGATGTCACCTCAGTGATGCTGGTCTCTTCTTAATCAGTGCTAATTTCTTACCTCCAGCTAACCAGCATCAATAGTCCCCAGTAATGCAAAGTTTTTGCTTTAGTAGTTCTGGTATCTTGTTAATCACAGCTGATACTTCAGCCCCAGCTAACCAGAACCACAGAATCTTCACAATCAAAACACATGGCCATGATAAGAGTCTTTAATCTTCCCTCTTAAATTTCACAAGCCAGGCCTCCATCTTCTGTGCCGTTCTCAACATGATCTTCCAAGCTCCTACACAACATCCCAAAGAGCTCTTAACAACAAATGGCTAGGAAAGGTGGGAACTCAAATATACAAATATCCAGAATTCTAGATATCCAGAAATTTGACTTTCTGTTCCTTGTGTTAAGAAGGAAAACAAGAGTTATTTAAAGACTTCTAAATTATAACCTTCTTGGAATGCCTGTAGTCTCTCGTAGCACTATTATTAATGCTTTAGATATCAAGGACAGTCTCAGTTCTGATTACACATTATGAAACTGTCCTGGGAAAACATAGAAAGGCAACTGTGTTTTATCCAGATGGTCTCTAAAGCTTTTGGCCACTTTGTTATATTTATATAATTTCTTCACACTTGGTTTCAAAATTGAACTACTATATCAGAAACACATATATTCACAGGATAGACTAAAAACACCTGTGAATCTTTATTCAATGTAAATATATATTGTTGATACATCTGATAACATCTTCCTAAGATTAAAAGTTCTTGTTTGTTCTGCAAATGCAAATTCTATGTGAAAAAAATGAAGAGACTATAAAATAGGAACCCAGAATGAAAAATTTTAATATTGATTTTTGTACTTTATCAATATCCTACAATCTCAAAATCTTAAAATCTAAGACTGTGTCTATGTTTAATAATATACCTTTTATTGACAATATCTCTCCTCTAATGTATAAATATCTGATGGCTATTATGTACAATATGTCTAAACCCAGGTCCTCTAGAAGAGCAATGAGTGCTTTTAACCTTTGAGCAATCTTCTGTAGCCTGGTGATATTTTTTCTATTTTTATTACATATTTTCTTTATTTACATTTCAAATGATATCTCCTCCCCTGGTTACCCCTCTGAAAAAAATATCAAAAACAAAAACAAAAACAAAAAACTAACCCTATTTTCTCCCCCATCCACTGCTATAGCCAGAGCAGTTAGACAATAAAAGGAGATCAAAGGGATACAAATTGGAAAGAAAGAACTCAAATTATTACTATTTGCAAATGATATGATAGTATACTTAAGTGACCCCCAAAATTTCCACCATAGAACTTCTAAACCTGATAAACAACTTCAGCAATATAGCTAGATATGAAATTAACTCAAGCAAATCAGTGACGTTCCTCTACACAAAGGATAAGCAGGCTGAGAATGAAATTAGGAGAACACTCTTCACAATAGTCACAAATAATATGAAATAACTTGGTGTGACTCTAACTAAGCAAGTAAAAGATTTGCATGACAAGAACTTCAAGTCTCTGAAGAAGGAAATCAAAGAAGATGTCAGAAGTTGGAAAGGTCTCCCATGCTCATGGATTGGCAGGATTAATATAGTAAAAATGGTCATCTTGCCGAAAGCAATCTAGAGATTTTTTTTTTTCTTAAGCAAAACAGTATATGTTAAGTCACTGGCTGTGTATCAAGGTTGCTGTGGGGGAATATCTTTCCCCATATAGGCAAAGCTTTTGGAAGTTTTTAATGAGATACAAAAGGTCACACCTAGAATACTGGTGAGGAATTAGACTTCTTTCATATATATTTTGATATTTGTGTCACCTGTGCTTATTTTCTCTAAAGAGAAACAACCAAGTATGTTTTTAAAGTCACAAGGACAAGTTAATCATAAAAATAGTACAGAGCCTTTAGCAAATATTTATTAGTTCAAGTGAGATTTACACAATAACCCAATGGTATAACCAAAAGGGTTTGAATCAGGAAGCATAACTGCCTCTCATTGGAGCATACTTGATCCCCCTTTTCAGCTTCATGGAACTAAAGATTGTTTATTGTTAATGCTTCACTGCATCCCATAAAGTACAATTACAGGGTCAATTTAGCTATTTAAACATTTTATTAATTTATATTTTTGGTTTTCCCAAATATCCATAAAAATAATGTTAAGTGATTTCACCAAAAGATTACACAGTGCAACAAAGAACAAACCATTCTATGTATCACCAAATATTCCCTATTCTGTCCCATATTATGAATTTCATCCTATGACTGGTTTGTCTTCTGTATTTCATTCAGTGACTTGCTTTATCACCCTTGAGTTCATTCATTATTTTTGTTGCCAGACTTTGTAATTCTTCATTTACATTTCAACTACTTCAGTATATTTTCATTTTATAATGAAAGTCAGTTGACACTGAAATGTTGGCTTTCTTTTTTCTGTTTCTTATTGTGTTATGACTCATGTATTTGTTGGATAGATGTTATTATTTACTTCAGGTTTTTCTTACTGGATGTTTGTCTTCAAGACTCAGTTCCAAGTATCACTCAGTGAGGAGAACATAAACTAAATAACAACAATGGCAAAATCAAATGAAATGAAGAAATATATGTTTTAAAAACTACTGCATCGAGTGAGTTCCTAAACCAGGAGCAGACAACAGAGAGGCACAGGCCCCACGAGTCACAGGGGAGCCGCCGGGTGGCAGGGACAGAATCCTCTCAGCTTCCAAGTGGCAGAGGTGGATCAGCGACCTTAGCTGCCCCTCCCTTGCAAGAGGCGGGTCTGCCTCCAGGGACCGCTTTGACCCGGAGCCTCCAGTGAGAGCTGCCATCTTCTCTCCAGTGAGTTCCTAAGCCTGGAGCAGACAACAGGGAGGCACAGGCCCCACGAGACACAGGGGAGCCGCCGGGTGGCAGGGACAGGACAAGCTCCGGTCAGAGTCACTAAGAACGTCTATCACCAAAAATCAAGAGATGGTGAAAGGCAAACGCAAGAATCCT